>NC_141822.1:36171233-36489202 GCF_982586985.1 Callionymus lyra
ATCCAGCCTTACACCCCAGCTCGGGCTCTGAGGTCTGTGGATCAGAATCTGACAATGGTTCCTCAAACACGGTTCAGGACCAGAGGAGAGAAATCCTTCCAGGCTGTTGCTCCTAAGCTTTGGAACGATCTTCCTCTCTCTCTGTGCTTGATGGATTCTACTGACAACTTCAAACATCTCAAGACATTTTTTATTCTTGCAGGCTTTTCTCTGATTTCCTGAGACTCTTGTGTTTGTCTCCATGTTGTCTTGACCTTTTAACTATTATTTTATTGGGTCATTAAAGTGCGTCAGAACGGAGAGAGCTCAAACATCCACACATGAAATGTATAAACCCAAGTCAAATCTCTTCTCACAATCCACTTGGTGAGAGAACCCAACCCATAGTGCCGCAACACATTAAAAGATTTCCTGCTGAGAAAAGCGACTTAACAACAACACAGAGGGACATCAGATGGAATAGTTTGACAAAGAAATGTCTAACACTGACAAGAGCAGTGGAAACGGCATTAAAACATATAAAGCTGTTACTCAGAAACATTATCTAAGATGAAACGCTGCTCTCTAGCGGTAAAGAACGGGACAACCGCGATACGATTATAGTTCATCCTATTTAGAAACTTATTTAAATGACAGAGGTCACAATAAAATGGTTGATGTTACCATTTATGTATGAGGTGGGAAACTATTTTTGCAGGTCATACATATAATTATTTGTAATGCTTTATTATATTTACTATCATTAATATTTAAACATTAGTGTGACCCAATTCCACATATATCTAATCTCTTGTTATAAAAACACAGTACAGTTCACTGTTCACCTGTTGGGCTCTTCAGAAAACACCACTTCTGCCAAGAGCAGGTTGACGTTCACCTAAAACATTTCAGGTGATTATTACAAAGCTCAGACCTGTTTTAAATCATTTCTAGTCCTGCTTCATATTCTGCTGTATTCAGAGACGTTTGTTTTAATCCTCACCTCAGGTTGACGCTGTGGAGCCTCCAGAACCACAGAAAGAACTCTCAGTGGGTGTTGTTTTTAAAAGCCTGATTTACATAGTTGATACACAGTAATGCAAGCAAAGACATGTTTTCAATTTCCCTCTTTAAAATGATAAACATCTTAATCCAAACATGCTGAGTCAGCTCTCTGAAAAATCTTCTTGTTCATTTAAGATGATGTACCAGAGATCTGGGCAGCTGTTTAACACACTTATGGATCATTATTGTTACACAAAGTTATGAATGATCAAATTAATTTCTCAATAAATCCTGATGGAGCGGGTGGTTATAATGCTGATTGAATCTTGTTATTTGTACGCACTCGCACACACACACACACGCTAACACCCCCCAACACACACATGCACATCCACACACACACACACACACACCTCAACAATGTGACCTTGAAAACTCTTTTTAAAAAATCGGAATCTTTTCATCCAAAAAACCCTCTTATTAAAAACATTTTATCTTGTGATTGACAGGAAATTTGAAGAACGAGACAAAAAGTCATGACATCTCATGGTTATGATGACAAATAAATGTACATTTGCAGAGATTTATTCATGAGAACAAGTCATTGATCAGAGAAGAGCTGGCACATTCATCTTTTCATGGCTTGTTTCATTTCTACAATCAGCTTGTTGACGTTGTTGTTGATGTGTTCACGACCTCACAGGCACAGTCTGTGTGAAGAAGAAAATATTGAGTTATTGACCTCCAGAGGTTCACTTCATGAGCTGCACTGTGTGACTACTTTCACAAACAAGAGTTCCAGTTAGACTGATAACATATGTCTTTAAATTACCTGATGAATAAACTCTGATTTTTCCCCATTGTCCAGAAACAAGGTCAGGTCCCAAACTTCCTTTGAACTTTCCTTTCATTTATTTGACTTCAAATCTCACATTGTGTTTGTATTTCAACAAACCTTTGCTGTCACACAGTGAGCAATGCAAACCGTCATTTTCTTCTTTTATGAAAGGCAACATTATAAGACATGTCTTTGTCTCTAAGGGCTATGAATGCAACTCTGTACACACTTTCCTCTGTCACTCCTCGCTCCACCGAAAGTGTCCCTGCTCCGGTACTCGATCACTTATTAGCTCCTATGCTAAATTGGGAACTGTCAATTCATTCTCCCCAACACTTTCCTGGGCAGACAGGAAAGCGTTAGCAATTCCTGCGGACCGCTCCAAGAATGCATTTGTTATCAATCTACTATGGGGACAGGCTTGTTCTTGGGCTACTTCTGTGTGGAAATCAAAGGCTGAATTCCTGAACTCTTATGATGCCTTTTAGACTTTTTTTTATTGTCATTGCACAGAACACACAGTAGTGAAACTGCTGAACTGTTGAAATGTGTTGGGTGTTTGACTATCCGTTCCACATCTCCTCCGCTGTGTTCGTTAAATTACTTAAGCTGCATCAAGGTAGTTTCTTGGTAGCACAGTTCAGCATTGAGTTTTGCGTAACTGCTTCAGAGTGCGGTTGGAATGAGTCAGCTCTGAAATCTGAGTTTATTTCCTCCCTTAACGTCGATATCCGTGACCAACTCTTGACTCTGGACGAACCTTAGACTTTTAAGGGCCTCATTTCCCTTGCTGTGCGGATCAATAACTGGCTTCCTAAGCGTAGGCATGAAGGCCGTGTAAGGTCTACCTTGGCTCCAGCTTCACAACCCCAGGATCGACTGGGGTTGTCCATCTCTGGTTGGAGCGAGTATTGTCATTCCTGCTGTCTCGGTCTCCCATAAGAAGGACACAGCTTACCAGTCCTTCTACACCGGCCGATCTCTCTCAGGTACCTCCTGAGTTCCTCTGCAAAGTGTTTAGTAAGGATCAATCTATCTCCTTACCTCCTCACCGACCCTATGACTGCCATCGACTTGCTACTCAGTGCTTCTCTACCGTCTATTCGCCTCAACGTCTCCCGCCCTGAGCTTGAAACTCTTGAGACATACATCACAGAGTCACTCGCCGCTGGACTGATTAGACCATCCTCCTCACCTCTTAGGGCATGATTCTTCTTCATAGCTAAGAAAAATAGGACCCTATGACCATTTTGAATACCTGGTAATGCCATTCAGGTTGACCAATGCTCCTGCCGTGTTCCAAGCCTTGATTAATGATGTCCTGTGAGACATGTTGAATCATTTTGTCTCTTTATTTGGATGATATTATTATCTTTTCAAACTTAGCGAAGAACGTCGCCGCCACGTTTGTTGAGATCGCAAAGGACTTATACCGAATATATAAAAATATATGATATGAAAATATACCGAAAAATGTGAGTTTGCGGTTTCATCTTTCAGGTTTGGGGTTTTATCCTTGGCCAGGGACAACTCCCCCCGGATCCAGCTAAGATTGAGGCGGTTACTAAGTGGCCTGTTCCTAAGAACCGTAAACAATTACAACAATTCCTCTGGTTTGTCAATTTCTATTGCCGCTTTGTAAAGAATTACAGTAAAATTGCCAGTGCCCAACTTACCTCCACTAAGCAAGTCTTTACCTGGACCCCAAAGCGGACGCTGCCTATAAAGAACTGAAAAACTGGTTCCCTACAGCTCCTATCCTCACCTATCCAGATTCGTCTCTCCAATTCATCGTGAAGGTCGACGTGCCGGACATCGGACTCAGCATGGTTCTTTCCCAGAGGACGGCAAGGTCCACCCCTGCGCCTTTTACTCCCAGAAACTCACTGCTGCTGAGAGGAACTACGATGTGGGAAACGAGGAGCTGTTGGCGGTGATGGTGGCGCTGCAGGAGTGGAGACATTGGCTGGAGGGTTCTGAGGAACCTTTTTTGATCCTTACTGACCATAAAAATCCGCTGTACCTCAAGAGCGCCAAGAGGCTCAACTCATGCCAAGCTCGCTGGGCTCTCTTCCTTGGGCAGTTCAACTTTTCCCTTTCTTATAGTCCCAGTTACAAGAATACAAAATCAACCCGTCTGCTGTTCGCCTGAAGCTTCCTGACTCCCTAAAGATACACCCCACCTTCCATGTTTCCCTCCTAATGCCCGTCGCCAACAGCCATCTCAGGCCACCAGACGACCCTGCTCCTGTCAATCCCCTTTCCTGGGGCTTTTATTTATTATAGTCTTTTCCTGTGCTTGCGCCGCTATCTTGACAGTTGGTGGGGGCGTTGCTTGGCAAAGATCCACAGTGGTGCATAAAGAGTCTGCTCCTGGCCTGAGTCGCCGTTCAATTCAATTCAATTTTATTTAAAGTGTCTTATCATAACAAAGTTATCTCAAGACACTTTACAGTTGAAGTTAGGCTATAGTGGAGAAATAAAAACATATCCCAGCCATTCAAGTCAGTGGCATGTTTTCATTGGACCATCAATAAACCTCACAGTAGTTCGCCTTGTGAACCAACTTTGTATCTTGGACACTGACTTCCTGACTTTTGTGTCAGCCCTTTTAAAGTGGATCTCGCACCTCACAGCCGCCCTTGCTTTTCTTTGGACTACTGGTTTTTAATCTGACTCGAATTGACTGGACTCTGAAGCTTGACGCCATCTTGTGGACGTTTTTTATGTTACATTGTGTTTTTTGTGGTTTATTAAACAGCCTTGTATGAACCCCTGCCTGTTGACTCATCCACTTCTCCACTTCTAGGTCACCTTTTCTAGCAGATTCATTACATAGGCCCCCTTTTTTCTCCAGCCAATTCCAAAAATGTTCTTCTGGCAGTTTTTTTGCTATTCCTACATATTTGTGGGTACGCTTTAGGCACCAAGTCATATGTGGCGTGGACTGGGTATATATATTTATGTTATCTTATGTTAATATATAGCTAAGCTTCATTTTGCCCAAAGTAGCGGCACAGATAAAGACTCTTGATGGGCCCACGCGTCATCAGTGGAAGATATCTGATGTGAATTAGAGCTTTGAACTCGTGGTTTCAAATGTACTGGATGTGGCTCACAACACACTTCCAGATAAGAGGTAGAACAATTATGAATCAGTCTAAATTAGCCCACAGCCCACAGCCCTTCACCCAAACATCTTTCTCCAGAGTGGAACATGTGGTCGACTGAGGGGCTCAAGATAAGTGCTCCACCTCCATTCCATCTTTATCAGCTTATCTCTTTAGTGGACCATCATAACCACATCCATAAATACACAATGAACGTTTCACATGTGTGTTTACTTTCATGTTGGGACTGGTTTCACAGAGCCAGGCTTGTCGTACATATTTCTTACGCTGGAAAGATAAGACGTTTGTTAAAAAAGTCTCCAGATGTGTTCAACGGAAGTCAGAAGTCATCTATCTACACATTGATTGTCCGTGATAGTCACACACATGAAAGAAAAGAGTCAGAAAAAAACTGTATGATGATGATGATAAAAATGTTTAATCTTAAACGTATTAAATATCAACCTACATGAATGTATTGTTTCACGCCCCTTTATTTCGATGGCCTCGTGGATCTATCTTCTGTAGAAAACAGCTGTCAGCTTGCAATGGTAAGAAAACATCCTTACCAGAAACAAACAGTGATAGAAAAAAAACAAACGTTTATATGAATAAAGAAGACATTAAGAACACTATTAACTTAAGAAACCTGTTCTATTATTATTATATTTTATCAGATCTGGTGGAGGTGTTTGGGGAGCATGAAGTCTTAGTAACTTTCCCCCACAACCCATTACTGGATAAGTGCAAGTAAAAAGTTCAAAGGCAACAAGAAACAAAAACAACAAATCTAAGGGCTTCCAATGTTCTTTAAAAGTCACTTTCGGGAAACGAATATCTCTGCATGGTATTTTGAAATGAACCTCAACAGCATCAGGTTCACATGATGAAACATGCAAACAAAAGTCCAAAACAATTAAGTGAAGAATATTCCGGTTGACTGTGATTCAATTCTGCACTTCAAAAAAGAGACATATTTTCATGAGCAAACCTCACCTGGAGTGTTAAACACATTAGGTCAGAATTTCTCTTTAGATTTTCTACGGATGCAGCGAACATGGAAAGAGTTTTGGGAAGGAATTCCTCTGACCTAATCATTAACGGATGGAAACCGTCTGCTCCGGATAGCTGCCGGTGTTCAGACCTTGCCTGTGCTGACGGCATATCAAGAATCACAAGAGCTGTTTTGATCCTCATTATTTACACATCAAACTTGAGTCAATGTTGCATGTTGCCACTTTTTTTCTTATTTTTTACATTGGGGCGGAGCCTTCTTGAGCGTTAGTTTTTCCGTACACAGCATTCATGCGGAACAGGTCTGAAAAATGATGACAAGGTCTTTCTTGAGATGCCTGTGAAAACAAAACAGTTGATCTTAAAACAATCAGACGTGAGCTAACATCCTTCATTGAGAACAAACCAGGTACAATCAAGATCTTTTTTTTTCCAGAACAGGTATTTCAACCCTTGTGTTGTCTCTGGGTGAAGGTGAACCACCCAGAGACAACGCAACGGTTAATAAGGCCTTGTTTAGTTGAGTTGGTTTTCACAAAATAGGGATTTGATACTGCAGCGATATTTGGCCCACGGAAATTATAATATTACGATAAATGATATCTGCTATTTAAGATATATTGCGATATTTAGCTTCAACGAAATATCATTATATTTGTGACTGAAAGATAAAATAGAACAAAAATGTTTATAACAAACAAGGGTCATAGTTACTCCAACATGTCCTGGATCTGTCCCAAGGTCACTTCCCAGTAGGATATGCCCTGCACACCTCCTGAAGGAGAAGTCCGTAAAAACATGCCTGAGGTGCATTCAAGGTGACTTTTGACTGAAAGCAATAAGCAAATCATAAAACTGCTAAATTATCAGTAGTAAATGTAGCTAATAATTGACAAAGCAGGGTGCATATGGACATTTGACAATATTTAACTTTTAGTTTTGGTCAGAGCAAGATTGAGCCCAGTGCTCAAACCACAAATAGAGAAAACAGGATGTTGCGTTATTATTGAAATATATTTTCTAAAGAGGAAGATGACTGTGGTAAAAAGATGTCGACTTTGAAAGCTTAACAACGCAAAGGAGGATTCTGATGAAAATATCAGCTGCTTATATAGATCATTGTCATAGTTCATCCATTGATGTGACAAAAAGTTATTCTTTACTACTTCTGCTGACTATTCCCTGCACTTGAACAATTAACAGCAATAATTCTCTCACATATAATTAAGACTGTTGAGAGTCACGTTGTATAACAGATATTTCCGTGAAGTTCATATTGGTGACATTCCGAGTAACAGCAACACACATGCGTCATGTGAGCCACTCTGCATTGGCCAAGCTCTCCAGTGCCTAGAAACATTCTTGTATTTTAGATTAATATACATTGGACACAAAATCCATTTATCTAACTGTATTTTAATGAGAACCTTTTTAAAAAAAAAAAAAACTTGCTACACATATAGAAAAATATCAGATCTGTTTATTTTACAATTTCCACAGAAAGGTTTTATGATAACATTAATTGTCAGACTAATATCATATTTAAACACAAATCATTATAATGACTTTTTTCCATTGCACAACATTTTGGCTACTGTGGGTAAGTAGGTTTGAGATCAATCACTGTCTCTAGGTTTACTGATCTGACATCTTCAATAAATGACATTTTGGAACAATATTCTTGCTGAACGCTCACACTTTGCAGTGGGCAAAGGGGTCCCGTAGGAGCAGGGAAGACAAGAGGAGCACAGGAATGAATTCCAGAGGTCGGGACTAAAACCGGCAGACATAAGGTTTAATGAGAGGCACATTGCAGAGTGTTAAGGTTGCTGGAATTCAAGATTGTGGCGTTTGCCTGTTGAAAATCAGCATGTAACTTGTAAGTGAGCCGCGTCGTGTCACAATCTTGCATGCAGTTTTAGCACCTTCAACAACTTCCATCCATTTGGTGCTCCAGAAATAAGAAAACATTTTAAAAGTGAATCATCGTTGATTGAATTCTAGCATGTATCTTCTCATGTGAATAAAAATCATCTTTAATTGTCCAGTTTTGAAGAAGAAGATGAAACAATTACAGAAAACAAGTAAAAACAGAAGAGAGAATTACCCGATGAAAGAAAATAGTGGTTAACAACAATGCCTGCTTGTGAAAATTTCCCCATTTTGAAGTGAATAATGTAATTATTTGATTTATAAACAAAGAAGAACTTACCACAATACTTCATGATAAACGATACATTAACATAAACACTTTAGCAGGTTGCCATTGAGAGCATCAATTTAACTTTTAATTTAATCAAGATTTTAAATAGTCCCCTAATTTGGTTCCTGCCTTTTATTGTCTGATCATCTGTCGGATTCGTTTAAAAACATTTTAGGAAGCCAGGTTCTTTGTCTTCTATCACGGAGGGAAATCAACTTGTTCGTCTAAAGCTTATGTTGAAACTGCACTGAGTTGATGAGCATGATTAGAGCTCTGGTTGTTTTTGAACACTCAAGAAAAAGAACAAGAAGATCAGAAGACTGAAGTGATAGTGAGGGGGAATAGGAATCTACTACAAGCATGACTTAAAGTGATTTGTAGATTCTTCAAAATGTGTGTCACACTTTGGCTTCAGTGCAAACAACAACAATCATGTGGAGTCCTCGCTCTAAATTCTCCAACACCTGACTCAGTACGCTGGAAATGATAACAAGTGTGACATATTTCAGCTAAAATTTGACAGTTAAACACCTTCCGTCATAGATAGATCATCTTTATTTACCAATGTTGGATAGTTACTCGGATTTGATCTGATTTCACTAGATTAAAAGACTATCGTTGATTTACCTTTTTGGCCAATCATCTGCCCGAGAGATAGGAGACAGCCAACCGACTGTGACTGGTTCTAGGAATGTTTTTAAGTTATGGAACAGGGGTATCCTTCACAGTTATCAAGTCTTTGTTGAGTTAAAGGGGCCTTAATCCTACGGAGCTGCCCAAATTAACGATGAACGACCTTGTTACTTTCCTAAATTCTACAACAGTTGCAAACATCAAACTAGTCTGAGGGTTGGTCTGGAGAAAAGAGTTCAGACAAGGAGTGAGTAATGAGCCTGGAGTGACCCACAGAGGTCGTGTCCGGTGGTTTTGTAAAACAACTGCCTTTACTTGAATCTGCTGATAATGAACTTGGAACCAGGTGACTCTGACTCAAATATTGTTGGCCTCATTTGCACAGCGTCACCTGATGTCATGGGGGTATAATGCTTGTTGACACTGAGCACACAAACGTTGCTCTCAAATATCTGTTTGTCATCCCTGTTCTGTTTAATCCATCTATAACCTTAAACTAGAGCCAGGTGGTGAGAGAGACAAGTACCTGTCAGCCTAAATAACGCCGATGTGTGATGCTCCTGGAGTGTGTTTCGGTATCAAACTGTTAAGTGTGGCTGGTTTTGGTATATGTGGTGTTTGTTTGGTGAACATTGGGTTGATTGGCTTTAGTAAAAAAAAAAATGTTACAAATTTGTTCCTTCTATTTGGTGACAATAAATCCTGAGGCTCCGGTTTGACTCAAAACTTCACATTAAGGAACACAATTCTGTCTGTGGCTTTATATTTGTGGTTGTTTACAAGCTTTAAAGCCAAAATCAATCACCTTTGACCCCTGACTCTGCTAACCTTGCTCCACTGGGGATCACTGCTCACTCACCACATGGGAAGTCTGTGGTTGTAAAACATTTCTCACAACTTGGCGGACCGTTTAAGGTCGTGTTTTCTGCTTTAAAGATATTATTAATGAGGCTGAATCTCTGTAGACTAGCAGCACTTAGCAGTGACTTGGGACAGATCAGGACTCGCCCGCCACAATCCTGTTCACTTATTTAGAACAAAGAGGATCTTCCAGCTGTAACAGGCCTCAGGCGTCATCAGCCGCAGTAGTGGAAAGAAACAACCAGACACCAGTGTGCCAGTGGGAAATAGGCACAGGCGGAGTCAGAGATCGAAGAAGAAACCTCAGTGTGGGCAGGTGGTTAAGCCTTTGGGCCATCGGTCAAACCAAATCATCATACATTAAATCCAAAAACAAACAAGACTCCTGACACAGACATCTTAACTCTTGTGAGAAACTATGCCAACCATGTTGACTTCCTTCAACCTTGTTTGCCACAGGACCCTCTGCTCCACAATCCTGGTTTTCAAAAGCTGGCACGTGAACCCAAAAATTCCGGTGAGCCTTTTGAGTGAGTCGTAAGCCTCTGCTCTAACAAAAAAAATTGTTTATTTGATGCTAGGTGATTTTTATGGAGCAAAGTGCAGTCAATTCCCATGCAGTTGCTGGCGAGAAGGTTCTGTCATAGTGATTGATAGCAGCTTATCTAAAGCCTAGAAAAGGAAACTTTGCTTTCAAATGCCAAATGAACACAGAGATACAGACGTAACACCAGTTACACCAAAACATGGTTCAAATCAAGTAGGGATGATTTGATTTTTTTTGCCTTATCAGCGCTCAAGACATAGCAAAAAAATAAATTTCACTATTTTTTATGAATAACATGCGAGTAATGAGAACTTACTGGAAAGATTTATGGAGCTGCATAACAATCTTCATATGTTTAGGAAAAATTAGCATTTACAGTAGCTTAACAACATCCTGCTACTTGCCACATAAAAAAATCCATTGAGGACGAACTAAACTCCTTGATACAACACCAGTGGCGGGTCCTCTCTGGTGGCATGAGGCGGCATCCATCCCCCTTAAAACCTGATTAGTCCAAATCAGTCTAAATGACCATTGGCCCGTTGGAAATCAATCACTGTGTAAAGCTTTTCTTTACACGTGCATGCTGAAATGGAACTTAATGTGAAATCTGTGACAAACTTGTAAGTGGCTTGTATTTTTTGAAAAGAATCCAAAGGAAGTAACTCCTTCAGAATTCGTTCAACTTCAACAGTGAAACTTTTTATGCCTTGAGCGACAACGAATGTAGGTAATAACAGATGATATTTTTAATCTGTTACAGAAATGTTTGTCTAATTTTGTTTAAATTGTCATGAAATGACAATTGTTAATTTTATGTTGGAAAATTGTAAATAACATGTAGCTTTTCATTGTGTTTGTAAACATGCTTTATGTGTTTACAGCATAAAACAGATTTGTGGATATATCTAAGTTATTTCTTAAAGAAAATGACTATTGATGTCTCCTGCAATATTTAAGTTATTCTGCGAATGAGTGAATCTCTTTTTAATAACTCAGTTTTTAAATATCTGTAACTCGTGCTGTTTTAAAAAACAAATAATCAACAACCCTTTACTCACTTAGAGTTAAAATGTAAATCATGAATGTGCACTTGAAAATAAAAGTGTTGACTGTCAATCTTCACTTTCAGACGCACAAATTAGAAGACTGAACACAATAAAGATTGAGAATCTGTAGCATCTGCGGCAGCGACAGCTAACCTCAAAGTTTATGCTCCTTTTACATCATCAAAAAGTCCCCAAGTAGTATCTTTATTAGAAATGATATTAACTTATGAGCATGAACTCCAACAAGCCAAGTGGTTGTTGAACAGAAGGGAGGCAGCTGGAGTGAGACATCTTGAGTGAGTCTACAGCCTTTGTGAAGCCATTTCAAGCGGTCTTCTCTGAACTTTTGGGTTAAAACAGTTTCGGCCCCACCAGTAAGCATAGCTGCCTGTGTGAACGCTGTATTTGAGTGACAGTGCTGTTAGTGTCATCATTTTATTTGGATATTGTGTTGGTGATAATCTCAATATTTTCAATCTTCACAGAACACTGTTTTTTGAACATTTCCTTGTCATAATTATTATAATAATTTTCTGTCAGAGTTTTAAATGACGGTAACTCCTTCGTTTTATCTTAACTAGAACATTGTAGCACCCACTGAAACGTTACATTTTGATGCATGTCTTTAGTAGGAGCGCAAGTTACTCTTCAGTACATTGATCTGGGCTCTTGAACAAAGCCAACGGTCTCTGAAAGCATGAATAAGAAAGATTCCCTGAGATGTTTGACAGCCTTGGCAGAATAGATAAGCTGTGTTTATTTGTTTCTACTATTGACGCATTGGAACTATTCTCCAAACCCAGATAATGATGTGAGAAGTGTTTGTTTGTTTGAAGGGTCAGTGGAGAAAGTACAGATGGTCGCTGACATCAGCAGACGAGCAGAGCACATGTTTGAAAGGATGCAGAAGTGAAAGTGACCTCCTGCTCACCCTCCACTCTGACTGGCCGAGCGCGCAGCAGAGGTGGAGCTCAGATCTCATCCGGCACCAGAACCTTCTGTCAGTTGGTTCCTTCGATGTCAACATGACACACGCCTTCTTGTCTCGAGAGATTCGGTTACAAACCAAAAACAGACGATTATTGTACCGCTTTGAATGAGTTCACTCCGCGCGCACATGTTTTGGACTAAAGTGCTCGCGCGCATTTCTTGAGAAGTCCCGAGGAGCGGATGTGAGAAGAACCCTCCACAGGTATGAACGTGACTACGACTGAGCTCAAGGCGCCAACCATCCCGGCCATCATGTTTATCTTCGGCGTGGTGGGAAACGTCATCGCCATCGTGGTCCTGCGGATCTCCAGGAAGGAGCAGAAGGAGACCACCTTCTACACCCTGGTGTGCGGTCTGGCGGTGACGGACCTGCTCGGGACCCTGCTGGCCAGCCCGGTCACCCTGGCCACCTACATGCTGGGCGAGTGGCCGGGCGGGGAGGCGGGCGCGCTGTGCCAGTACTCGGGCTTCATCCTGCTCTTCTTCTTCGTGCTGCAGCTCAGCATCGTGTTCGCCATGTCCGTGGAGAGGTTCCTGGCCATCAACCACGCATACTTCTACAACCAGTACGTGAACCAGAGGCTGGCCGCCCTGACGCTCGTGTCCATCTACATGTCCAGCCTGGTCTTCTGCGCGCTGCCCAGCCTGGGTCTGGGGAAGGTTGCGCTGCAGAACTCGCAGACCTGGTGCTTCCTGGACTGGCAGAACAACCAGACGCGAGTGAGGGGCTTCAACCTGCTGTACGCGGGCGTCAACTCGGCGGTGGTCGTGGCCACGGTGCTGTGTAACGTGCTGGTGTGCGGGGCTCTCATCCTCATGCACAAGCGCTTCATCCGACGCACGTCTCTGGGGAAGGACCAGAGGCGCAGGACGGAGCTCAGGCGACGGAGGAGCTTCAGGAGGCTCGCCGGGGCAGAGATCCAAATGGTCATCCTGCTCATCGCCACTTCTGCGGTGGTCCTGATCTGCTCCATCCCTTTGGTGGTGAGTGGCCAGCTCAAGGAGTCATGTGACAATGACATGTGAATGAAAAGAAACAGCTAAAATGTTCAAAGTTCAAGACATATTTCTAATTAATGAGCCGTTCTAAGGATTTGTTTTTTGTTTGTCAACAGAATCATTTGAAAAAGTTGTGAATTGATTTCAATGACAGTTTTGGATTGACCAGAAATGGGCTGTGGTGACCCGGATGATTCGGATGTGTGTGACTTGAATGTTCTGTAACTGCAGAACTGCAGACAATAATTGAATGGAGTTAACCTTTGAACATAACTAATGAAGAAAATGGGTAAAATTCTTTTGATTTCTTTTGAGGATAATCTTCCTTTTTTGGAGTAAAAAGAAGAAAACTTCAGAATTTGAAGTTTCAAAAAACACCAGATCAGCAGAAATCAACTTAGAATGTCGAATACACATTATTTCGTTTTAATATAACCAATGCAGCTGTATAAACAAGTGGTAATTTAAATGATCTGTTGACCACGAACAATTTCATCTGCTCAGCATATTAAGTCTTAAATGATCATTATAAACTTTATGCAAAATGAAAAAAACGCCAGCTTTTTTATAATATGTATCATTCGTTTTATTATTACAATTTAAACACTTCCTAAACACCTAGTAATTCCACTATAGTCTCAGTATTAGTATGACAGATTAATTTATATATAGATAGATATATTTAAATATATATATATATATAAAATCCGTCACATTAATTAAATAATAACAAGAAACAAATTGAATAAATAATAAGTTATTCTTCAATGTAGCTTTAACTTTGAACAACAACTTTAAACCCTTAACAACAAAAACTAAACAAATTCAGATCAAGATGTATTACTCTTGTTTTAATCTTAATCCTTATCTTCTATATTTACTAAGACAAATTTGCCTTAGGCCTCAGTTGACACGTAAATAATAGTGCCTGTTACAGACAAATCTTCTTGTTTTAAAGGTCAAAGGACATAGAAATTGTCATCATTAGTTAGACAGCGAGGTTTCTTCATGTGTCTGTTCACAACCAGTACCGGGATGCCTCCTTCACTCCACTATATAGCTAAAATAATGTTCTCGCTGAGCGGCTTTGAAAATACATAGCTGCTAATTAAACTCAGTGTGGGGAATCCCAAACAAGAAATCTACTTTGTGGCGGACTAACTTTGAGAAAGTGTCCCATCTGGTTGTGTTGTTGCACACACAGTTGGAAATAGAAATAGTTGAACAATTGATTATTTAAGACACATTATTTGTTTCTAAATATAGGTCATTTTGAAGTCAAAAGGGTGAGTGAAAAGGTCCAACTGTTTAAAAATGTCATCTATCGTTCATATCATCATTGTGTTGGCAAGGATTACTAATTAGTGTTTCTCCAACATGGTGTCATAGTTGAGGATCTTCGAGAATCAACTCTATGGGCAGCAGAGTCAAGCGAGACAAGGAAAGTACAAGGACCTTCTCGCCATCCGCATGGCCTCAGTCAACCCTATCCTGGACCCATGGATCTACATCCTGCTCAGAAAGACTGTGGTCCTCAAGGTGCTGGAGAAAATCAAGTATCTTTTTTGTAAAATGGGAGGACGGGGACGAAGGGACAGTGGTCAGTTCCGCTGCTGGGATTGCCATCTTTCCTCGTCCTCTGTGTCTCGGAATTCTCCTTCGCTGCTTTCCCGGGAGCTTCAAGAGATGGTGAACACTTCACAGACGTTCCTATACCCTTTGGAGGCTACCACAGGGGGGTCTGAGCAGGGGTGTTCAAGTCCACCTTCTTCTCCTCAGACATTGCAGTGTCCCCTGGTGGTAGGCAGCCAGGATAATAAGGACACTAGGAAGGAACTTCCTTTGTGCTCCAACCCTGCTTTAAATGTGACATTTACTGGTGAAGGTGCGACAGAGCAGGAGAAGTCTATATAAAACTGCTGAATTGATGCTCAAGAAAATAATGTGAAACAGTGGATTCCAACAGTACTCCTACAACAGTTATATACTAAAAAACACTATGAGAGCATGTTTAGGTGTCTTGTGAGGTATTTACTAGGTAATTTACTCCATTAGATTTGCTCAACACGAGTTACCAACAAAAAAGGAATAACAAAACTATGCAGGTTCCCTGTCTAAAAGTCCACCAAGGGTTGGCAGAAGTTAAAATGTAATTGAGCATAACTCAAAACGTTGTGAATGTATTTGTAAAAAATGTTCAAGATTGGATGGAGATGGCTTAACTTAGAAATTATTACAATTTGATGGTGTCTTATGGGAGTTAATGGGAGGTTTTCAAGGCACTTCACCTGTGGTTCACTTAAATATGGCTTCTCACTAGAGCAGCTTACAACTTTCAAGCTAGCAAAGAAATTAAAAAACCTGACTTAGCGGAAAACACAACAAAGAGTCTTATACTCACAAAAAAAAACTTTCGTTATTCACCATTGTCAAGGTTATAAGACTTGAGTAAAATTGCTACACAGATCACCATATTATCAGGAAAAATGGCTTTTTACCAAAAAACAAAACATCAACTGACTCAAGATCAAGATAAAGTGTCCAGAATAATGTATTTTAACGAACACATATTCTGTGATAAGCCACCATGTGAAAAATACAAATTTGAGCTGCCTGTATCCTGATCTTCTTCTTTCAGGTCACTACCCAAAGTGTTTTCAGTGTGCAGGGCTTAAGCGCATTTTCTAATGGAAATATTTCAATGAAATAATTTCCAACCATCAAATAAGTTGTCCAAACTATGAGAAGAGCTTAAATCGAGAAATAGAAAATAAAACTGTCAAAGGAAGAAACTTCCTTTAAAATTCTTAAAAACTGCAGAGAAAACTAATTCGACCGGTCAACAAAACTAGATCAAACAAAGCCAGCCAAAGACAGATAAACATGAATGCCACGAAAAGGTCAAAACTGCCAAATTACTTTAAACGTACTGATGACTCATCTCTTATAAACAGAGGTATTAATCAGTTAAAAAGACACTGAGTAGGATTTTCCATCTCAAATTCCACTTCAAATCTTGTCAAAAGTTAAACAGCCGTCTTCTGGGGATAATAGTCCAACTCTCCACCACCAGGTTTTAAATGTTGCAGAAAATTATTGTTTTAATTGCACTTTTTTAATCATGAAACTAATGCGCCCTGTGACAAGGGCGATGGGCCGGGGTTGGGGGATGGTCTAAAATGTGAATGAGTTTCATGATTTTAATTTATTTCAATTTAGCGTGAAAGTGTTGTATCTCTATCTTCTCTGTGAGAAGGTTTGTTTCATTGTTTTGGGTCTTACAGGTTTCAACAGCGGAGCTTCTGTCGGAATATTACAGAACCAAGCCGCATCTACCTTCGCTAATGTCAACAGAATTCTGAATTTTCTCAACATACAGAAAAGAGAATGAATCTGCTTATCTGCCTTTGCTATGTATCAGATAACCCCCATCATTTCCTGTTTGAACGTGGCTTTAATGTTTTATATTTTCCATTCATCAGCCAAAGCCAGCACACTTACCCACCCGTCAAGTATCCACTTTTTATACACTGCCTATGAATAAAAAGAATATAAACGTTTTCCTCAAAATGTGTTTGTGTTGGCAGACCATTATTAAGTGCTCAATAACAATCAAGAAAATAGCTCAGACATTTTTGTAGAAAGAGAAGAAGGATCCCTGTTAGCACCTTCCACAGTGTCATCAATGAGAGCACATGAATGCATCATCCAAAGTCACATTCTGTTAGTGTTCTAACATTTTTGTGAAAATGATTTAGCCTGTTTTATTCTATCATTAACATGAACACAAAAAATCTACGACATAAGACATTAAAACAGCAGAACAGAGTCTATATTAGTTTAATGAATTTAGAAATAAAGTACAATTTGCTTGACACAGAGTTAATGTGTTACATATAGGAACAAGATGAAAATAACCCACAGTTCTTTTTATGGGTCAGAGAAAGAGAAGAAGATGATGTCTATATTCAATGAGGAAGTACATGACAATCTTTCCCTAACACAAAGAAGTTGTTCTTCTTTAGTCTCAGACGGTTACAGTTCTGACGACTGGTTGCTCTTCTTGTCCAGGAAACCATCTGCAGAACAATGAATTTGAGGAATTATCCAAACAAACTCGGCACTCCTTAAACACACACAGGAGATCTGCGACATTAATCTTTAAATTATATAACCTGTAGCCTGAATGAGGAGTCTGTAGAAAATGCTTGTAACCATCATTTTACTTCCATCTTTTAATGCATCTGAGTTTTTGTTCAGTTTTTAATGTTAAATTTGTGTTGTGTAAGAGTATAGCAAGAGTAACTTAAATACAGAGATCAATAAAATTCTTTGTACGTACAACATCACACAGAAATTATGGCATAAGGAATTACATTTATCTTATCGTCTCGCCTTTTCCAATTGATAATGTAGAGTGCAATAGCATTTAAGTTGTCTTAATAAGCTTTGATATAGAAAGCGTTTGAGGGTGTTTATTGGTCATTTGTGTATCTTGTCCTAGCAAATTTGGACTACATAATAAAGTAATGCAATGTATTCAGTCACTCAACCAAAAGCCCACTGCCAGAAAGAAGTAATCCAAAGCTAATACAAAAGAGGGAAATGTTTGGTACAGTACAAATTAAATTGAAATAAAACATAAATGTTGACAATACATTTGCTCCCATCTAAAAATTTAGAACGGAATTGAAAACGAATTGTAATGCTAAGACGATAACATACCTTTGGGGCAAATTCACAAAAGAAATAAAGAAACTGTATGAAAAGCAAATTACCTAAAGCAATTAGAAATATTGATACATTTAATATTGATACAGTAAAATCTAGCATCTCTTTACCAGATAGTCAATTTAGACAGTGGATTCAATATGGTCTAACTGCAATATGAAAAATTATAAAAAAAAAATATAATATCATTTTTCAAGAGATAAAGCATAATTATTCTTTCAACAACAAGGATCACTATTTATTTCTTCAACAATGGTTATGGTAAACAAGATTTCATTTCCGGGAAACAAACTGTTTTCAGTGGGCAGTGCTTAAGCACATTTTCATATGAAAATATTTCAATTAAACAAGTTCCCTTGAGAGTGATAAATAAAGTTTATCTAATCTAAATAAAAGAGAGTTTTGTACAAACAGAAACATAGTGATGAGTACATAGAGATCCAACAGACACATTAGTTTAAAGATCTATGGAAGGATATTTTTTTTTAATGATTTTTTAATTTCAACACAGAGGGTTGCAGCAGGAATGTTCTATGTTATATCTGGGCCTACATTTTAATATTTTACACAAAGAAGACACATATATATTTTTTAATTGTTTTGGCATCATCTAAAAAACCTTTTACCAAAATAAATGGCACAAGACAAGATCAACTATAGTTAAAGAATGGACTTGCATTATATGTGAAGTTTTTGAAATGAAATTGTTGACTCATAAAAGGACACAAGAAGAGAATTGCATAAACAGATGTAAACAATTGACTTTTACACAACAATTTGTTGGCTTATTGTAGCTCTCTGTATTCTGTATGTTGAAAGAGATGCATTAAAAGGTACATTAAAAGGAATCAAATTAATTAATTTTATTTTTTTGTGATTACCTTAATGCCTTTGATTTTATGAAACAATTAAACAAAACAAAACTTAAAAAACAAAACAAAATGTTAATTAACACAAAACACATTTATTTTAAACAGCAGCAACAGAAACATCATGGTATCTTTAAAGATGGATTGTTTGATAAGTCACGTTTTTTCAAAGGTGTACTGTGCATCTATTTATTAAAAATAACCTTTAGTGGTGATGAGTCAATGCCACAGTTATAGATTTCCATACCTCAAAATATCCAGTTAAAGGATTTCCGTGATGCGAATAAAGTATTGTCCATCTGCCGAAGAGACCTCTTTTAAGTTTCTCATGCTTCCGTACCAGTCCTTATGTTTTGTGACTCAAAGTCCTCTTGCTTTAACAAACACTCCTTCTGATGGTATCACCCCAACTTTCGACCCGCCTTCTACAGCCTCTACTTTTGTCACATTCCCCTCAGCATCTATGACCACTGCTTCTTGCTTCAGCTCTTCATTTTGATTATGACGCTCAGCAACAGTCACACAAGCATCGAGAACTTCTTTTGACTCATAGTCATAGTCTTGCTGAAGCTCAGGTACACAGAGGATTTGTTTCCTAGTCTCTTCTTCCTCATGGAGTTTCTTCTTGTTTGCCAGATTGTGTATCTGTAGCTTTTGCACCCATGCCAGGTCTTCCTGCCACAAAGAGCTCTCACATGGGCAGAGGTGGATCGCGACCTGGAAAGACCTGAAGGCCTGAGGAGACAAAAGACCATCAGATTAATTAATCTCAAGGTTCTATCAAAGCGGTGTGTCACCTACAAGCATCAATAACAATTCATTTTTATGACCTCAGTTATGATTTATTCCTAGAATGTTAAGGCCTTGAGACACCACGCCGATTATAGGGCGTCTGGCGCCGTCGGGCAGTCCTGTGTGGTCGGCGCCCCAAATCCCTGTTGTGTGTCTCCCCCATTTGGGAGTCGGCGTCCTAGTTGGATAACAAAAGAGGCAGGTGCAGGTGTCTGGAGTCTCAACAGGCTCAATGGTCAATCTGATTGGTCGAGTGCTAGGTTTAGCTAGCGAATCAGCGCAGGACAATGAAACGGAAGTGACTTTTGTAAACACTAGATAAGCAGCTATGGAATGAACCACACTTTTATTGAAAACTTCACAGCAATATTATCATGTGAATGAAGCAGCAATTGTTGTCCTATTCACATGTGAGTTATCTTCATCTCAACATTTGTACATTATCACCGTGTCTGATTCATGGTCAATTTGTGCTAATAATGATACAGAAGGACAATATTGTTGACATGACTTTAATGATCATTCTAGATAATCACCTATATCTTGCTCGACACATACGGAAAAGCCCTCAGAGCTGCGTTTTTTCTGCGACGTCTTTCTTCCACAACAAGAAGACCAAGGGCTGACAATGTCGCTTCATTTTTGTGTCGTTATCGATTGTATTTTTATTTTATCTTTCGTTCAACAGGTGAAACCACAGACCGTTCTCGACTAGTCTCAGAGCATTTCCAGTTTTCACTTCTCTCCGACGTCAACACGCTGCAGCGTGCCCAACGGCGTCAGACGCCTGACAGTCGGCGTGGTATGCCCAGGACTTTAGAGAGTATGTAATCAAACCAAAAGTTACAACTATGTTGCCTTATCGTCCTGTCCCTGCGCCCTTGATGGAGTCTACTGTCGCCTTCAAGAAACATCTTAAGACATTTTTATTTGTGCAGGATTTTCCCTTATTTTCTGAGACTCCTGTGTTTGTCTTATCTGTCTTGGCCTTTTATAGTACGGTAAATAGTTTTAACTGTGTATTGTATTTGATTTTTAAAGCGCTTTGTGACCCTGGTCTAGAAAGGCGCTTTAGAAATAACCATTACTTACTCATTTATAAACTTTGATTCGGACTTGCATCTGAAACTTGAGTATCTCTTTAGTAGGTAACACAACTTTTCATCTCGTCTTCCTAAAATCTTCTTCTGAATGACTTACCTTTACATACTTCTTCACGCTATACACACAGCTCATTCAGCAAAACTTGGTTAGCAAATTGTTTGTTCAAAAATAATTATTTGTTCTAAGACCTCAATTCAAAGCAATTCAATTTTTAAACAGCCTATGCAGTGAGTGTCATGCATCAGAATGTTTTTCTTTATATGACTTCAACCAACCTCTTAAGGTGAAAATGTCATGGGAGTTACAGTAAATTATTAACATGACGTCAGGGTCAGTAATAACATCTGGGTGAATGTGTTCACTGGATAGTAAAATCTGAGCAGTGGTTCCCAACCTTTCTCTGTATGCATGAGCATGTCAAGTTTGCTGTAGAAATCAAACCAGTCAGAAACACCAATAGATGTAATCACCCATATTTTTCCCAATTCACATTAGGCCGGTGGTCATATGTTAGGCATGAAACACTAGTATTGATAGAACGCATGTGTACATGTGTGGAAAGGGAAAATTATACCAGTAGTTGACAGAACATGGAACATTTTGGTCATTTCCGAGCATCGTCACAGTACCAGCAAATCCTTGATCTCTGTGTGCACACTAAAAGATTAGATGACCCATATGGTTCGTCTGGTGTTTACTGCAGCTGTCAGTGACATCGTAAGTCACACCTCTGAGAGAATCTAATCAAATGCTGGGCCGAAACTAAAATAAAGACAATCTGTGGAAAATAAACAGGACCTTAGGGAAGTGTGTCCGTGGATTATATAGCAACAATATAGTGACGCACAAAAATAATCCTTGTCAGATTTTTTCCTTTTCCCTGCATGGCACTTGTATAAAATATATTGAATTTAAGGTGTGAAACTGTTACACGACGGAAGTATGTTCAAACTCCATTAGTGAACCAGAGTGAATGCAGTTTTTTTTTCTATTGTAAAAATATAGCTTTTACTTCTTCAAATGAGACAGTTTTTAAAAGACAGCTGATATAACAATGTGAAAAATGTTTTATTTTGTCCTATTGTTGCAGGCAGGTGGAGCAGTCAATTGAATGATAATAAGATGAGAATAAGATTAGTATTTTTGGGCAAAGGGTTTACTTGCGACTTTCTAGTCAACTTATTTGGGTTAAGAGTGGTGGTGGGAAGGATCTGACGCAATTTCTCTCCTATAAACTCTGGAGATGCTGATGGCCAAAACCATTTCTGTCTGGTGCTATATGGGCTTAACCAATACAGCCCGTTCAGACCAGCAGGAATAGCATCTTTTAAATGCTTCAGGATCATCCTATCCTCTCAATGATTTGGATTTATACAGGTTAAAAGGACAGCTGTAGTGACATGTTTTAGCCGTTGAGGAAAACCCCTGTCAGTTGGTCGGTTCATGCTTTCAGTGGCCTAGCACCTTGTTGGGACCAGCAGCCTTACGGTGTTGATCTTCTTCATGCAGCTGTGTGACGAGTAACTGATGGGGAGATGCACAGTCTCCATTCAAAATAAGCTGTTTTAGATGTCAGAACGGGATCATGGCTGACCTATTGTTTGCTTCTCTTGCAGTCTGCAATACCTTTCCACATGTTACGTGGATTTTTAGTTCCCCGATAATACTATACTTGCATAAATACTACTTTTATGATCATTTCTGCATGGACTCAAGGCTAGAAGCATTCATAAAAAGATTCTACAGAAACATTCCCAGCTCCAACATGTGCAACAGCATAGGGACTTGATCAAACATGTCCCACTATAAATAGATTTGCATCTTTCTACATTTAACCTGCCAAGATCATTATGAACAGAGGTGTGTCGATATTTGAGAAAGTTTCAACTCGGGTTCCTTTCAACACTTCCTTTTGTCGTCTTTGTTGCCACAGGACAGCTCTGTTGCAGTCAAGCATGCCAGAGCTGCACAAAGTACCATTATCTGGTCGGTATACACATGCCTTGTTTACCCTTTTCCAAACGGGTGAATGGTGCGACTATGATATGTGGGTTTTATAAATGCACAAGTCCAAGCATGTTTGAGGAGCAGTCATCCCGAGCCTCAGGCACATGGGCGTTGGGTAAAAGAGGCGCCTTATCTTGAAAGGGAGGTTGCAAAGAAAATGTAGTGAAAAGAATCAACCGAGGAATCTTAATGGATCACCAACGCTAAAGACAATTCAGATGAAAATGCATTGACTTTCAAGACATGAACACAGATGATGAGGCAGAACGCTACACAACAGATTCCTAAAGTCAGTTTGCATGAGCTCCACAGCAGCACTGAGACCCAGCAGGCTGAATAGATCTCCAAATTCACAACACCTACCTGAAGGCTCATACAACACACATCTATAAACTACATTGTAATTAACAAGTTTGGTCACATACTAATATGCATTTGAGTCAAGCAACCATCTTATGTAGGCAGAAAAATGGTGTACTAATATGAAACAACCAACTTTTTCACCAGCAGTGAATATGATGACCATGTTTGCTCACATAGATTAAAATGTCACTTAGATGAGTTCACATCTAATCCTCTAAATACATACATAGTGCCAATATTTACACAATATCAACAACAATCTCATCACAATTACTAATCATAATTGTAGCCACAATTTTAAGATTACTTGATGAAATATTTGCTCCATTTATGCGCTTTCCATATAGAGAAGATGTGGAGGTCGATTAACTCACATAAAAAACCTCAGCACTACTTCACCTGAACCCTCCTGCAGTGAAGAATGAGATTTTGATACTACATGCTGGCATTGAACTTAAAGGCCAACTAATGTGTTGATTGAAATGTCTCTTAAATTTATATTTTACCTTTAATTTTACTCATCAGTATGCGTCTGTTTTCTAGAGATTCAATCTTGTTTACCATAACCACACCCACTCTGCTGTGATTTGTCAAGCATTGAGGTTTGTCACCGCTTGTCATCATTCCCCGAAGTCTTGGTCTCCAAGGGACTCGTTTTATAAACAAAACAGGGCGTAATTACATCTGGCTGGAGGAGGATATAATAATGAGATAGTAATGGTCTTCGCTCTCATAGCCTCTTGTTTGCTGAGACAGACGGGGGAGAACATTATTAATTAAACAATTTCCCGAAGGAGACCTCCTGAGGGATCAATAAAGTTTTACCTTACCTTACCTTATAAAGTAATGACTTCAAACATCATCATGATGAGGGACTTACTGCATCTTGGAGAGGAAGACTTCAACATGTGTAACATGAGAGTAAGTGAGGAGAGTTATCATATTAATTGCTATTTAGGGCAGGGCCTCACGGATAATTTTGAAATTACACAAATATGAGTTGTTGTATTTTGCTACTTTCCTAACTGCACTACTGGCCCTACTTATTTATGCAAGTCAGCTTTTTCCCCACATGAAGATTATTTAATCCACCATGACTGATGATCATTTTCAAGTCTGCTTGAGACTGCTTGCGACCATCATCTACTGCCTGAACTATATAACCCTGGCTGACCCCAAATATTTACTCCAATTTGTACGCTATGTTGTGAGATTTTATTTTCTCACCTTACTGCGTATGACTTGAGCACCTTGTGTATGTTTTTCACACTTGGCAACACATTGAGAGCGATAGCAGCGCACTCAGTTTGATTCTCTGCGAGTCAGTATAACTCACCAGGTCGACCTCGCCCAGATTGAGCTGGGCACGCCCCAGAGTCTGCCAGCCCTCCCACCAGACAGGGCGGAGCTTTACCGCCATCTCAGCTGCTTTGGTTGCAGGAAACACTTCTCGCAGAATGGTCAGGACCTGTGGAGTTATAAGGTTATTTTTGTGTGTTGTGTGAATGCTTCCCATTGAGATCCTGTTTTCTTCTGACCTAAACTTTGTTCCGCTTCTACTCCCACCAATTTTATCGGATTTGAACCGTTCAAACTTTTATCAATTCAGCTTGTTTCTGAAATGCGGGCTATGTTCTATCTTTCTTTTATCTCTTCCACTCTTTCTTTTATTCCTCTTTTTCTACCCCATTTATTTCAATGGGGAAAATCTTCAATATACTGTATGTTTCGACTCCGTCCACTTTGACCCACTACTTCTACTTTTACTTCTACTTCCAATACTACTTCTACTACTAATACTAATACTACTTCTACTTTTACTACTACTTCCACTACTACTTCAACTACTACTTCTACTACTAATACTTCTATTTTTTCAAATAATTCTACTACTACTTTTAATTTTCTACTTCTTCTACCATAACCAACTCATTCCACTACTACTTCTACTACTTATGCTACTACTACTATTAATTCTACTAATGATTCTACTACTACTGTTACGGTTCTACTGCTTCTACTTCCACTACTACTAATACTACTACTACTTCTAATTTTACAACTAATTCTACTACTACTTTTAATTTTCTACTTCTTCTACTTTAACTACTTATTCCACTAATACTTCCACTACTACTTCTACTACCTTTGCTACTACTACTATTACTTTTTCTAATAATTCTACTACTACTGTTACTGTTCTACTGCTTCTACTTCAGCTACTACTTCCACAGCACAGCAGGGTCAGCATTCACACTGCATTTTCTTCCGGAAATGCAGTCTTTCTATTTAAAATATGGAATTAAAAAAAGATACCAATGTTCAAATTCAAATAACTGTTTCAGATTGTAACACGTAAGATTCAAATGATCTTGTTACAGTGTGATCCTCATAGAAAGCAATTACTTAAATAACTTAAACAAAACTAGTAGAATTTCAATTTTAAGAGTTTCTTAAAGGATCTGTAACCAAATAATGATCCATTCAATTCTACATTCTCTGAAACGCAGACAGTTTAATTGTGGATCTCTTGTTTCACTGTGACGATAAGTTACTCTAACCAAATTGTTAGAAAGTTAAAAGGATGATTTATTTTTCTAGCTAAAAATCTGGAAGGTTTTTCTGGGGGAAAAGGAAGCTCTTTGACTTCCCCCGAGACTAAACCTCTGAAAATAAGAAATTAAAAATGAAAGAATGACCTATAACTCCGTTTATTATTTGGATTACAAGCCCATGCAAAAATCTGTATTTCAATCCTTCATTTACCAATATGTATCATTAATTAGTTAGTTAAATAGACCTTTTAACCACCCATATTTGTAATTAAATATTTGTATTTACTAGTTATTATTTTTTTAAAACCTCTGCTGTTTCCTCATACAGAGGAAAGATGTGTGCGTCTTAATTACATTTAATCGGTAAACCCCATGGTTAGACCACTGCAGCAAGATTAGCTTCAGGTTTTTTTTCTTACTTTAATGACCACCGTACATGCTTTTCATAAAAAGTATTGTTGCAATATAGTTTATTGAAGGAGAAGTATCGAGTTAAAAATGTTTTAAAGTGAAACAGCATATTATAATCAGAGGTCACAGTGCATTAAAGAAGGAAGTGAAACACAGAAGCCAGACATTGCTGTCATCAACTCAATATCACACACAGATGTGGCAGTTGGCTGATAAACTATAACTAGTACTTACTCCACAAAGGCAAGAACGTGCACTTCGGTCTCTGGGACAAAAACAAGTAAAACAGATATTTGTTGAGTTTTGGAGCCGAGAATGAATCATTATAAAATGTTTGGAGCCTTTGTATTATAATGTTTGAATGACTTGAAAAACCTGCTGAATGCAGCATCCTGCTCAGATAAAAAATAAACACACCGAGCATGGTTTCTATTTTGTTTGTTCAGATTTTAAATTTACTGACGAGAGGAATTATGTATCCTAATGATCTAGGATGATAATTATATTCCAAACATGACCATGAAGGTGGGTAGAACAGAGGTTAAAGCCATACACCCTGTCCATCTATGCCGCTGTATCACGACTCAGTCATTGAGTCATAAAGCTAGCTTATAAGAATGTAAAAATAGTTATTTCATATAGAGACAATTCACCAGTGATTGAAAACTAGTTAATTGGTTTAATGCCATCTCTTATGTTGCATATACAAGATGTACAGAGTATACAGTATATAAGATGCACAAGTTTCACATGTTTACATCAGAGACTCTTACACTTTAGCCCATTGAACTTGTCCACAGTTATACTAGCCACACGAAACAACATATACCTGAGACTTCATCTCATAGAGAAGAGGGTTTTCTGGAGTCAACTGTATGGCCTCATCCCACTTCTTAATGGCCTCCCAGTGCCTGCAACGATAACAGAATTTATTGTTAGTCCAGACTCAACAAAGAGCATGGTGTGATGATAAGAAATTATTTAAAAAGTATAAAGGAAGTTTAAATTAAGAACAAAATAAAAAGAATAAATTGAGAACAAAATATCACCATTTTGTGAAAGACTGGGGGAAATGGCATGAATACCAACATCCTCAGCAATGAGTGCACTGGGTGGTACGATACTGAATTTAAATGGAGGAATTTTCATTGGTGTAACAAGAATGTTAACTACCTTGATTGCTGTTGTTATGTACTATAGATAGATACAATATATGTAGAAAATATTGACACACCACAGGTTTTTTTTTTCCTTTTCTCATTGTGATTGTTTTCGGGTCTTTTATTTTTATTTCATCTTCTTCACCTATTCTTCACAATTTCTATGTATTTCTTCTGGCGGGTTCAAATACTTTGTTGCTAAAAACATACAATTCCTTGTTGTTTTTTCTGTAAATGGCAGACAGGATGAGAATTTAAAATCTCAATGTATGAATGTTGGAAAATGTGTAAAAAAAAAAAAAGTTTAAAAATATATTTATGTATATATAAGTCAAGTAAATCAGAGGAGACGCAAAGAAAAAATCAAGTGCATTAGCAGTCTGTTGTAAAGTTTAGGTTAGGTAAGCAGATGTATTTAAGACAAAAGATTCCGTAAAACTGGATTGTTCTAAGAGGTTTGCGTCACATAAAGACTTAATAATAAAAGTGAATTGCATATATATGTAAAAACAGAAATTAAAATCTGACATGTGATTTTCTTACACAAGTCTGCCAACAACACAGTCTCATGGCTCTAGTACAACGTCTATTTAGCCACTTGATAACCCCGAAAAGTACATCCAGTAAAAGGTCTGTGAGAAAAGTCAGACAAAGACAGACCGACACTGCATTAAAAGGTTAAATGAGGTTGAAAAATCGAACATTTGTATACATTTTAGAAACAATGAAATTGCTTCAACTTTAAAACATATGATGCAAAACGTTCCTCTTGATTTCCATTTATTTTCTTATGATTCTCATATTGAGTGAAAGACATCCAAATCTTTGTACTGCACTCATCTAGACCAACTTAAAAGGATTTTGGGCCTTTGTTTTAGTCAGACACTGAAAAGATGCAGTTCTTTGGTATGAAGTAGAATAATAATAGTAGCATTTAGGTGTGCAACTTCTACCCCTTTTGGGACTTGCCTTTTCTTTCTTGCCAAAATGTAAATAAATGTGACAGGGAAGTAAACGATGATAGGAAGTTATATATGAAGCTTTTTTTTAGTTCATCAGATGACTAAACTGGATATTTTTATAACAAAAATTTGCATTGGGAAATTATATTATAAAAAATGTATTATAATTATTATGTTGTTAAAATTACATGAGAATTATTAAAACTGTATGACTAACTTCATACAATAGTGTGCTTCTGCATCTACATTTAAGTAGTTAACTTTAAAGTAAATCACAGGGGCTTAATAACAGGTATAGTTAATCCAAAATGTATATTCATCTTATTTTCTTCTTACCCCTGAGTAACTAACGAGTGAAAGAAGGCTGGGAGTTATCAGTCCCTTTTGGAGTTACAGCCAGAATGTATGCCCATATGAGAGTAGCGACCGGTATTCACTTTTTGTTTGTCCAAAGACAAATTAAAAACATCCAAATACCTCCATAATATTGTTCCGTAATATCCCTCTAGTATTGAAGCCCAGACATGAGAAATTGTTCCTAACTAATGAAATGAAAATTCTCCAACTAGAAATTAGTCACATTAATAGAAACAGCCAATGAGTTTAATTTACATAATTGATAACAATATTTCGATTTTTTCTATCAATTGTGTTTATAGATCACCTGTTAAAACAATTTAACTACTTTGAGACATGACTAGACTAGTTAGTTGTGAGGATTATTAAAGATTATTAAAAATTTAAGAAAGATAGATCATCAAAAGAGTCAGAGAAAACCTGGAACAGTTATCCAGTTTCCCAAGCCAAAAAGTACAATAATCGAAAGTGTTAGAAAACCATGATAATTGATACATAGAGGTTACACTTTTAAATTTGCAACACTCTTTCCTGCATTTTGAGAGCTACATTGTTCCAGCATGTGGAAAAGGGAGGCTTAATTGGAAGTGGTGACACCAAGCCTCCATTTGTACATGCTGGCCCGGTTGCCACAAGTCAAAGTTAAACTCCTCAGCATCTGGCCCTTCGATTGAAGTCGAGGCAGGTTGTTCAACATCTCTGCCTTCGGTACGGACACACGCACAGGCTAGATTTAGATACGTTTTCTACACGCATCGGTTTTATAAAGTTTGCGACCGTCCTGTTTGGTAGCCAATGAGTGTCAAGTGAGTAATGTTGCCCTTGAGTTCATTCTAACTCGCAAGTAGCGAGCGCAGAAAACTCACTTTTCCTGCCCTCGCTACTTGTCAGCCAATGAGTGTCAAGTAAGTGTCGTATACCACAAGGCTGATTTGAATTGGTTTCCCACGAAACTGAGCGCCAGAGAGGAGCTGCTTGCATGTCACAATATCAAGGATGTCAATGACATTGTTTCTCTTCACACATTGGCCAGGCAGGCGTTGGGGTATGAACAAACAGGTGTTAGTTACACAATTCTCGTGGTGCGCAAGGACGATATATCTTTTTAAAATTTAAATCATGCATTACGGTATGATTAAGACAAGATTCATAAAAGGGAAAATAAAAAAAATCCTACGTCGCTTCAAAGCGTCGGGGCCCAATAAGAATGTCTTTGTACTGAACTTTTCAATTTTTGCTAATGCGAATTGTTTTTTTACATTTATTTTGTACATAGTTAAACATTGAACAGGTGTCTACATTTGGATACGTTTGAGAATTTTAACAAATACTTATTATTAATACTTATCCCGTGCGAAACATAATATCGTTGTTTAATATTACCATTCAGAAACAAGTTTGGAGTAACATTAAGAAAGCTTGTACCATGGATATGAGGAAATCACATCCTTACAACCTTGCACAATAAACTGGCACAAGAGTAACTTAACATTTTATTGGAAGTAACAGAGTGATTCTTTGAAATAGTCTTAATTTAAATATTTTACTTTAAATATAAATAATTAAGTTAAGGGAAAAATGTTTTTCGGATGTAAAGGTCAATTACCCTGGCGGGAGAATCAATTTACTTTATTAAATGTTTATCACTATTGGGTCCTGTTTAAATTCTCTGTACACAATATAAATGTTATTATGACCACCTACTACCACCACTTAGCTACTCATTAAAAATGTGTCATACTTTTGTTTTATTTTTGGGACAGTTGGTGGGCAAAGCCTATTGTGTAATAAAAAAGTACTTAATTAGTTTTTTGTCAAATAATTATTATGAACACACTAAATATAAACTGGTATCCACAATACTTTTGGACCGTTAATAGTAATTACATTAAAGAAAAAAAAAGTCTTCAAGATTTTATTTTTATTTCCCAGCCCTAATATAAGTGTCAATTTGTTATTTGAGGGGAACATGATGACAAAAAAAAATCACATACAGTGTTATATACATGAATATCTCTTTTTCTACTATTTTCTGCCTTTTTAGGGGGTTTGGTTTCCCACTTTTTGTGGTGCTTTTATATAATATTTGTTTTGTTTTTAAGTACATAAAATAATAATAAATACAATTATTAAAATAAAATACAATTATGGCATGATTACCCATTGTATGTACAAATTTTAAATGGTAAAATATATGAAATGGGCTGTTTTTTAGAATCTTAAAATAAAATGAATTATAATAAAATTATATGCAATCAAATTAAAACCTGAGCTTATTTTCGAGTGTCCTTTTATTCATTTCTTTATCTTGACATTTTCCCATTACTAATATTTGATTCAAATTAGACTTCATGTCGCCATCTAGAGGACACTATGAAACGGTGCACGTTTCAAACGCAATATGATCAAACCGATCGAAAATAAAAAAAATGTAATAAATACTAAGATAACTAAGACTAAAAAAACTACATAGGGGTTTAAGTTTACATATTGCTGTTAACTAACAAGTCCTCTGATCCATATAAATTGATTAATTAACTATTTAATGAGATTGTTTTAGACCTAATAGATAAAATATTCAAAAGTTCCAGAATAATTAACCTTTTACGACTCCACTCATGCACTTTTGTTGTCAAGCCATTCATTCACATAAACCAATAATCCTATCTTAATAGTGCTAGAAATCTAGCCCCAACTTGTTCTCACTCTCTCTATTCAAAACAGTCTCACTCCAATTGTGAATTCTCTGTAAAAACATTTCAACAAAATGGCAATCATAGGCGTGTGTGTTCATTTTTATTATTATTACCCCGAACACAACAATTCTTCAATTTTGTGGTCATAATCAAAAGAAGAAGGGAGTATATACATGGTGTTTAAACGTGTTTCTTTAGACAACTGCTTGTGGCTTTATTTAGACTTTTTAACGTGAACAAACAGATAAAGAGTAAAACATTGAAAAATGAAAACACAACAACAAAAAACCTGACTACTACTGTACGGTACTGATATTCTTTCAGAACCTTGTTTTTTTAACATAAATATATTTTAATTTTCCTCTAAACTTCTCTTACTTTTGTATCATCATAATTATATCAGACCCTGCATATAATTTACCATATCTCTAAACGGTCTCACTATTTAACAAATGTTTCAATTGTTCTACATAACCAATATACTTTAACTATTTTTTTAATCCAGGAGGCGATAAAAAGAGTGCAGGCACAAGTTCGGGCGACTGACAGGCTACATAATCTGTGAAGGAAATGTCATCAGCTTCATCACAAAGAACATCTTTATAGGACAGGGCGACACTGCTAGAGACATGAAACGTTGTAAGAAGATAGTGAGAATGACTTGAAAGACTTGAGAAACGGGGCCACTCATTGAAACGTTTGGAGAGAGAGAGATAAGGATGATGAAGAAGATTATTTGCTTGAACTCAATAAAACGCACTTACTGGGTTCATTTTATCTTTTTTTACAAATGAATAGTAAGTAAGTAAGTAATTTTTATTTTTATAGCGCTTTTCCAGACCAGGGTCACAAAGCGCTTAAACAATTAAAACAATATTCAATAAAGTATATATTTTAACGACTAAGATAAAACTGATAACACAACAGGAGTTCCAGAAAATCAAGGAAAAACCTGAACAAATAGAAACGTCTTAAGATGTTTCTTGAAGGAGTCAGAAGATCCATCAAGCGCAAAGAGAGAGGAAGATTGTTCCAAAGCTTAGGAGCAACAGCCAGGAAGGATTTCTCTCCTCTGGTCCTGAACCGTGTGAGAGGAACCATCAGTAGATTCTGATCCACAGACCTCAGAGCCCGAGCTGGGGGGGAAGGCTAAATCAGATCAGTGATGTAAGGAGGAGCCTGACCATGAATAGCTTTTCATTTTGACGACAGCTCTCTCTCTAAGCTACCATAATGAATAAAGACGTATTGAAACATACACTTTTTGACACTGCAACTTCAAAGCCATCTTTTTACCTGCCCTGCTCAGCCAGCAGCGAGCCCTCCTCCCTCAGCCTCCTGCTCTTGGACTCACAGTCCTCCAGCAGTGCTTCCCGTCGGCGTTTGACAGCGTGCAGCCAGTCCACCTCGTCTTCAGCTCTCCCTGGCTGGGACCCTTCAGGCTCAAACTGCTGCGCCACGGATTTCGACAATTTCTCTCCGACTTTCCTCTTCCAACCGAACGACGCCATCCTGGGCTAATCGTATGGATGGTGCGAAATTATGTTTTAGCTTCTCAGAAGCTTTTACACACAATAATGTCAAAATATAAATAAATGTCAATAAAGAAGGTTGACATAAATATACATGCAAATGTAAGGGTAGCTTAGTAAATATTTAATCAAGTCAATAGGTGGTCAGTATATAAAATTAAAGAAAGTCGCTGACTTTTATTGCTATATTCAGTCTGTCTTCATAGAAGCGAGGCTAAGCTAACGGCTAGCCATGTTGTTAACCCTCCGGAAGTTTGACCCGGAAGTAGCTTGAAACGTCAACGGCACAAGAATGAATCTATATCGTCACCATGCTTTTGTTGGCCAACTTAAACAAACCATTGAATATATATAATTGATCAAAATATTAAACCTTACAAAGAATATGTATGAGCAATTATTTTGCAACTATATAACAAAAAGATTTTCCCATCTCACTTTAAACTCTTAACATTAACAAGTAAACATTTTAAAAGTACATTAAAAAAATGTTTTAAAAGAAAGAAAACTTTTAAGAAGAGGTCAGGTTTGAGCCTGTATGTCATTTGCCATGTGTCTGGACACAAGGTCGCTTTAAATCAGACCACTAAAATAAATGGCTCTTGATACAGTTGCTTGACTTATTAATGAGAATATCTAATCTGGAGTTTAACATTTGTATTCATAGTATATTTAGTTTTGGTTATCAATAGAAAATAATATGACTGACTGACATAAAATCTTAAATTGAATTATTTAAAGAATTGGCTAAAATCACACCATCAGATGGCACTCCGTTTAAAAACGTTTACAATTGTATCATTGTGAAATAAACTTCTGCAAGGTTCCAAGTATGATACCAGTTTTAGGGTAATTTTTAATTTATTCCACAGTGAATTTTTCCTCTAATACAAACGGTTCTGACCACATTTTCCATCTTAACCCTTAAAATTGCCACTGCTGATATTGAGCGCAGACAACAATAATTGAAAAGGTTTGATGTAAAAACTGCAGAAAAATAGTGCAATTCAGCAGTTTATTAGTCAGTTGTGTATACAAATGATTTGAACACCGTCTATTCAGATTTACAATGGTCAATTTAGGGTCCCTTTACACATAGAAAAAAACAAAACATTTGGAGTTTTCCACAAAAAAAAAGTTTTGCAGTTAAAAAACTTGCAATTGCCCAAAACAAATATGTATTAAGTGTACGACTTGTTCTGTGTAGCCCATAAACTACATTTGGAGACGAAAAACCTGTATTCAGTCCAAACATGCCACAGCACAGGTGACAACAAAATATCGTCATGTCTTATATAATTTTGTACAACCAAGTAATATTTTTTAAAGCTGTGTGATTTGAAAAAATGATTGTTTTTTTTAAACGTTGGAAATGGTTAGCTGTCTGCAGATAAAATTAAAAATGGGCGGAGATTACCAATTATGTTATTGTAAAGCCAAAAGAAAAAAAAAAAAAGAAGAACATTAACCCTGTAAAGGAAGATAGAAATGAGACTGACACGACATTAACAGTACTGATATTTGTGATAAGGCAGCCAACAAGACACCATGTAAGACTTTGGACACAAAATCAAGAATTAATAATACATATTGTGATTGATTACATGAAACAATATGTGAACTTGCAAAAAGAAAAAAGAAAAACTCTGAAAAAACGATTACATTCATTAGCTTAATCAGCAGAATTATAATCCATTAAGATGGTGATTTCAAGACCAGATCTATTCCGTTTCATGACCAAACATATGCAAGGTTTCTCCTAAAGTAGAATGCAATGCAAATTTGGGCCAATGGGGTTGAAAATATGTCAGAATCGTCTGTTGATGGATCAAACACAGGCAAGAGGTGCATCACTAAGCAATTATATCCAAATTATTGATCTAACCCTAAAAAAAAAAAAGTTCAGGATGATACACCAAAATGAGTGTCGTTTTTATATGAGACACTAAACATGACATTTTAAAATAGTTTTTTTTTTTGTTGTTGTTGAAATGAAATCAAGTATCAGAAATCCGACTGACAAAAAACAATAATGTAGCTTCTCAAAAATAGACAGAAACAATCAACCTTTCAGCAATATATCCATAGAACCTGTATCCAAGTAATGCACTGATAAATATATATGTCTTCATACAAAATTGTTGGGGACAGACAGTTTCCAAAAAAGATTATATCAATTTGCTTCAAACAATCAGAATGGAAAAACTGATTACTTATCCGTTTGTCTGGAAAATACAGAAACACGAGGGGATCATTGCACTTCTTTACAGCCAAATAAGCACGTGGCAAACCTCATTGTAGTCTATGCAGCAACCTCACATCTGATCCTCAGTGACACAAAAGAGCAGCAGGACATGAGAGAAACTTGTGCAAAACTGCCTTCCGCTTCCTACAAGACTGTTACCTAAAATGCCTTCCCCTTAACCTGCGCCTGTCTGAAGGGAATGAAACTTGATCTTGTTGCCTGGGCTGGAAACTAGTGTTGACCAGCCACAGCAATGAGATTCTGTAGTGACTCGAGCGTTGTATAGAGACGGGACGTTTTGGTGTTAAATTGATCAGGAAAAAGTAAAGACCTCTCCAGATCTCTTCTCACTATGATGCGTCTTTATCTCTCGAATCTCCTTCCTACATTCCCTGAAAGCTCAGTAATTCCCTTTCGGCTTCGGGAACCTGCATCAGTGCCATGGAACCATCATTTCACCCTCATCTGGGATGAATTGAGCCATGAGTGGATTGCATGCTTATTGCTATAAAGACACTCGGAGAGGAAACAAGGCTAGCGATTGTTTTTGCGAGCTATCGTGCAAGTAGTTTAATAAGATTGGCGCACATCTCGAAGAACTCAATGGTGTGGCTTCCCGGTCGAGGTACTAGCGAGATTTCCCCGCCTGTTGAGTCGATGGATGAGGTCAAAGATGAAGCCAATGAGCCATCTGCTGCCTTTGGGGGATGTACGGTGCCCGAGGTTGATGGAGCATCTGCGCCATCACTGTCACTCTTAATTGTGGTGCGGTAGTTTCCCACAGAGCCAGAGCGCAAGGGTGTAGCAGTCCCTGATTTGGTTTCCATCATGTCATCTGACAAAAAAAAAGATGAGCAAGTTACAGAACACAGTGTAGGTCCCCTCTGTACATAGAAATAACTTCACGCCTAAGTCCAAAACATGTTTGTATACCCACTGTAGAGTAGAAATGTTTCTGTTTATAACCAGAGACAAACAACATGCTGAGACACCTCTCATGCATCATTCAATGATTGACATGTCAAATTTTTTATTTTGTATGTGTGTACTTAAACGTTTATTACTTTGTACAATCACACAATTCAAACTGTATAAATTACACCATTATTTTGTATGACATCATCACTATATATATATATATATATATATATATATATATAAACTCCACTAAAATAGCCGCTAAATCAATTTTCTTTATCATCGCCCTGAAGTTCATTAAATCTAGACATCTAGGTATGTTTGGTTATTGAAGTATTAAAATAGGGAGACGGAGCAAATAAAAATATGCTGCAATACTAAAAATAACACTAAATGTCACTCTTTTGTATTAAAACTCTGAAACTGAAAATCTGTCATCACCCGAGTCTGTGTCAAGTATTTCATAATAAAAATGTATGATTATGGTTAAAAGTAAACCAAGAGCATCTTTCCTAGTCTTACCTGCACTTTCACAATTTATGTACGTTACTCAAGTAGACTAGTAAAACATACATGGACAGTCTTTGCATCGAGGGAGAATGCTTAACAGACTCCCTTATTAAGACAGCATTCATTTAATTTCAAATACCCATATCAAGCAAATGTTAAGGCTCTCTTTTAAAGCAAACAATACACATGTATGTACATTCATAAGTCTCAGTCTGCTAGTCTGCTAGTTTAACAAGACTGATTGGTTCATCAACAGTTCAATGCGTTATCCTTTAATGTTTGTGCATCACAGACATGCTGCCATTATATGTAGTTAAGCTTAATCCGTTGCATGTCCAAGTAAAAATGCTCCTTAACATTTAACATTTTTGAGAGCGAAGTTGCTATAAAGGGTGCCGCCATATATGTATGCACTACTGCTTGACAAACGGTATTGTGCGACTCTAGGCATAGATGTAATCTAGTAATGATACGAGATGACTCTCTCCACTGAAAAAATATACTTGCGACAATATTTGTTAATATAATAAATATATTTTCACGATATTTGACGACAACGTCAACTAATCATTGCAGCCCCATGGGGATTCACAAATTTCAGCACAATTTCCTAAGTTTCTGAGAGAGTGCGGCAGCATGAGACCAGTTTACCTTTCATGCCAGATAGCTCAATCAAACTGTGATCAGCGAGAACTGTAAAATATCATGCTGACACAATCTGTTGCCTTTAGCTACTCATCAACTTTGGGATGGAATTTGACACAGGAAGTGTGCACAAATGTGTCTTCTGACCTACAACTTTCTTGTCTTATACTTTCCATTAAAGTCACCGCTGAGCACAAACTAAGACTGAACAACAACCAAACTGCTGAAACTCGGTTAATAATTGATCTTGTACTGACTAAGGCTGCACCCATAATTCAAACAACTCAGTGTCACACTATTTTTCTCAAGTGGCACTTAGATTTAATAGCTAAACATTTAAAGGAAAAAAGAGACTGCCGTCAAAACAAGGCACCAATGTTGATAAACAGCACAATATTTACCAACTCGCAGATGAAGGTTCACTCACCATCTATGCTTCTGAAGTCAAGGAGGTAGGTTCTACTGTCCACCTGGTACAGTTGAAGGCTCATCTTGGTTTGCATGCCAGTGACTGGGTTCTTCCTTCTTACACGTAAATAGTAGGGATTTACAACCTGGAAAAGGGAAAACTTTAAAGAGGGGTTTCATCTCATTTTACATTTTCCCATTTAACTTTGCTTACCTTCCACTCATAATCCAGCTGCTTCATGGCGCGACAGACCTCAGACATTATATCGTTCGGTCTGCTTTGGCTACGGATACCCAAATGCCACTTTGCCCTTCTGACTCCTTGGTGCTTAGATTTTTGGGGATTTAACTCATCCAGGGTGTGGCGAGGCCTTGGAGGAGTCTCCGCCACTAGAAAGGGAACACGCTCTGGATGAGGCTTGACAACAGATGCTCCTGAGGTCAAGTGCTGGTCGTCCAGAAAAGAGTCAGGGGGGCTGGAAGCCAAGTAAAAATCCTTAGCCTCGCTCATGATGCGCCGATTGTCGATGATCAGGTGGTAGGCAACCGCTAGCGGATCCTGGAGGTTGCGACTGTATATGCAGGAGAGAACCTCTTCCTCTGTGCACTCAAATTTCTCACACACCTCTTTCAAGGCCTCATCATCGATCATGTTGTTGCTGTAAGACGGGTCCTCTGGGAACAAGTACTTAGGTAAGTCCAGCTTGAACCAGTCATCCTCTCTGAGAAGGAGGAAATAAAAAAAACAAACATAAAAAGATGAAACTACATGACGCTCCTCCTGTGCACAAAACATTATCAAATGAAAATAAAGCCTATTATCGGTTTTCTCAAAATTGACTAGATGTATGGCATCAAACCAATGAAGTAAAAACTAAATACCGAAGCAAATAAGGTTACCACCTTTACCACCAAGGCCACTTGTAGAATGGGCTCATATAACTTGAGAAGGACCTATGCCAGCACAATCCTCATATAAAGCAAGTATAATAAGTTCTTAATTAATAGCAGTAACTGATAACAGTAACTGTGGTAGAAAAATATATGAAAAACCTAACAAGTCACTACTAAACTGCCTTGTAATGGTCCTTGAAAAACTTGTTACTATATAACACAGATATAATTAATTTATATTGTTTATTTTGTATTTGTATCTTAATTTCAAAATACAAGCCCAGAGCTCCCAGTGAATTGGCACTACGCTACTGATTTTTCATGAACTTAACATTAATTTTATGTGGTTTGTAATATTTTTTCTCTAGTTATCCATACTTTAAAGGCCAAACCATGAAAATAATGTTTAGATTTACCTGGCAAATGGTACAAATAAGTTTGGTGACTCATGCATTACAGGGTCAAAAGGAGGTTTCATAAGACGATAATACAGGACACTGCTCACCTGATCTCTTTGATGGTTGCTCTCTTCATGGGGTCCACCTGCAGCATGTGCTTGAGGAGGCTGATAACTGAGGGGTTGAGATACTGTGGTGTGAAAAAGATTCCATCACAGATCTTCTTAAAGAGCGTTGGCACATGGTCGTCATCAAATGGAAGGGTTCCGCATAACAAGGCGTACAGAATGACACCGCTGCTCCAGATGTCCACCTCTGGACCGGCATACAACCTGAAAAGGAGGTGTAGGAATTAATAAATAAGTAAGAAGTGAAATAACTTGCTGCTCACTGCAAAAAAATCCATTAAATAAATTGAGTGATGGTAACAATTAATAGTCAAACAGTGATGCTACCTTCCAGAGATGACCTCAGGAGCAGCATAGTTTGGAGAACCACAACTTGTTCGAAGGAACTCTCCGTCTGACATCATGTTCGACAAACCTACATATCAAACAAAATTAGCCAACAGTTACAGTTTGCTGTGGCCATGTTTTTGTTTTGAGGAGCTAGAAAGCAGGAAAATAGTCTGTTAGTAGTTCTGACCTCAAACAAACAAACAAACCAATAGGTCCAGTCCAGAAGGACATTGATCTAAGTCAGTAGCTTAATTATGTAGTAAATTGCTTTTGAAGATCTATTGAAATGACCCTTAACTTAATGATCAATTTTATATTAAATATAAACTTGCACATTTTAATGTTATTTAACATTACTATTGCACATTTATTTGCTTGGAGCCATCGGTCCGGTAAAAATGCTGTCAAACTAATACAAACTGCTTGCTTGTTACACAAAGCTGTGTTCTTCATGGTTCTTTTTGTGATGATATTTAAGTACTTTTAGGCTTCCATGAATTATTTTCCGTTTGTTTTTAATATGACACTCATAATTGTTGAAGAAAACAAGTCCGCTGTTAATCATCATTTCAATGACTGTATATCCCTCTCCTAAACCCGTCTCATGATCAGAGTCATTCGACTCTTTATTCAAAATATAAATTGTCACTATATTTCCTCCTAATATCACTTGAAAATATAACCAATTTAAATAATTAAAAAATAACTTGTTTGTGCATTTGTGTACTGGGAAGGTCATAATTAGAATTCCAAGGTTTTTTGGCATGAAATACATAAAAGACTGATGATTGATGAATGATTTTGTGACATCATTATTATCATGCGACCATTTGGTCTTGTATCGTTTCTTCAACCATTTGCTTAAAATACTCTTACCAAAGTCTGCGATCTTGGCATTCATGTGTGCATCAAGCAGGACGTTCTCTGGTTTGAGGTCTCGGTGCACCACCATGTGCCGGTGGCAATAATCAACTGCTGAGATGATCTGCTGGAACAGCCGGCGACTCTCTTTCTCTTCCAGCTGTCAGAACAGATTAGAGCCATTGGGTGTGATCTTCACTGTGACTTAACACTGCTGACTCGGAAATGCTTTGAGTCATCTTTTACAGTCTGTGGTTAAAAGAAATTTCCCGCTCCTGTACCTTCCCATTTTTGCAGATGTAGTCGAACAGCTCCCCGCCAGAGACATACTCCATCACCATGAAGATGTCCGTCGGCGTGCTGATGACTTGATAACTGCGGTCAAAGGCACAAGTGTAAGACAATTCATATAGAGTATAAAGATCAAATAGCTCCTGCTTGCAAAGCCTCATAACAAACAATTTATCAATACGAATTAAAATCTAATAACATTTGTATAGATTGTACATCGTGATTGACCAAAGACCGCAAAGTACTGAAAAAACCTTAGCCTTGAAGTGAAGGATGAGATCTTGGCTGAATCAAGGCCAAAACACAGGTGGAAAGACAATAAACTTTTTTTTTTTATTATTCTCTAGTGCCCTTGCTTTAACTTAGTTAAACTTTGCATCATTACATTGATCTATATATGACCAAATGAATAAATTGATATCTGCTTGTTACCGAAAATTGCTTTGATTTTGGCCAGATTGTCTTACATCATATTAAAACAGAGGCCCTTAAATCACATCAGAAATTGGGAAAAACAAACAAATCATAATAATAAACAACTGACACAAAATCACAGAAAGTAAAATCATAATCTCATGGCACTCAAAACTAACTTCACTTTGCATCACTCGGTTTGATTAGAAGATGTTGAGAGAAAATGAATGCCAATGTTGCAGTAAATATTGTACTCAAAGGCACCACTGTAAGCAATGTTCGCATCAAGTCATCTTACTTTTTGGTTTCCAACATACTAACGACTAGAAAAAAAAAAAATTAAAAATGTCTTAAGCAAATAGGCAAGTAACATTTGAGATTTAGTCGTGGCTCATTATAACTGAAGTATATTGGATACTAGTAGTTATTATATTGTATGATTGGCAGCATTCAAAACTATGGATGAGAGAAAAGATCGATACACTTAAATATTGCAGTATTTTTTGACACCATAGACGAATAATATTCAACAGCACCATAAGGCATCATTGATCCTGTATCGTGATGCATTGTATCGCCAGATTCTTGCCAATACACATCTATTCAAAACATTTTTAATAACGCTGAAACTGCTCGCATTATAACACGACACTAGGGCTGAATGATTACGGTACTATAAATAATATAAATGGGATTATTCTATTCAATATTGATATTTAATATGAGTTTCTTCTCCAATACAGAAAATAATTTAGATAATTTAAAACTGCAAAAACATCAGTAATAAATCACCCAAAGTCAAGTGTGTGTTATTTTTGACAGCTTGTATTCCATGAGGTTGAGGCACAGGTATTATATTAGTCATACAGTTGTCACATCTGCACCTCTTTGACAGCTTGTTGAGCATGCCACCATTGAAAAACAGGTTAAAGCAGAGTGTTTATGTCTCTCTCTGCTTGTTCTGATCGGCGCTGCTTCTAAGTCATGTGACTACCTGGCGGGCCGAAAGGGAAACGGACTTAATCGCAACCTTTGTGAAAATCTATTTTTCAATTAAACATTCAGCCATACACGAAACAAAGTTAATCATTGGTAAACATTACCTTTAAAAGGACTTCTGTTTATCAATAATCTACATATTTACAGAACTGTCTAGTGCGGAAACAGGAAAAAAAAAGTTAATACCTGAATAAAAACAGTTCCATACACTCATTTAAACAGCATAAAGATGCTGTTCCCAAAAGAGCGAGACACACCCCCACCTCCACACACACTGCCACAGTGCAGTAACTTTTACTAACAATGTTAACTTAAAATCATTGTTAAGATTTAAAGTTTTTATTCGTTAGCAATAGCAAAGAAACAGGTGGCAACTCATAATGATTCAGCACATTTATCCACAAAAGGAGGGAAGACAAAAACAGCTGCAGATCAAACAAACCACTTAAGATGAATATGACTGGGTCAGGTGGATGACATCCTGGAAAGATGTAGTCTAAAATGCACCAGTAATGGACAGAAATAGCACAGTCCGTAGCAATGCTATGGCGACAGTGGGATGATGAGACGGTGTGTACTGTACAGTGTAATCCAAGACTTACAGTTTAATTATGTGAGGGTGTCGAAAGAGCTTGAGGTTCTGGATCTCTCTGCGTATCTTTCCAACCACATCCAAACTGCGGATCTTCTGTCGATTCAGGATCTTCACTGCGACTTGATGCTTGGTCAACTCGTGCTGGCCCACTGTTCAAGAGTTATAGAACAATAAATAAACTTTAGAAAATAGATCAACTAAAATAAATAATCATTGTAATAACAAATAATGTACAACTACATTTGCATGGCTGACATGCGCCTAGATAGTGGCTGCAGAACGAAGGCGTAAGCTGAAAATAAACAAGCCCAATGTACAACTCGCTGACTGAGGCGCGAGAATCTAGTCCCTGCCCCCTCCTGTGCGCCTGAGGAAGAAGCGCCCCTCTGATTTGATATGTAATAATTTCATTTTGAATGTCATATTATTTAGTTTTCTGCATTGTTGAAATTATAATAATAATAATGGTGATGCAAAACAAACAAAAACGTCTGCTTCCGGTGGTGCCTGTGACCAGCAGCACCTGAAGTTGGCTACTGCTATTGAGTGGTAAAAAAGTTGTTTTCACTACAATTTATGCTAATATTATGCTCATCTCTCAAAGGATATTTCTCAAGCCTTTACGGATTTATGATCATGACTCTCTGTCTGGCATCAGATAGGAGGACGTTTACACACAGGACAGTTATGATCGAGGGTTTCCCTCCCTGTTTGTCATCGACACAGACTCTCCGGAATATCTGCTGCTCTGTCAGATATGGGGCGAGTTCCGCAAGAAATCAAGGAGAGGTTCCCATTCGCAGCTCGCCTGGAATCCGACAAGCTCGATGTCTGAGCTACATTCCTCCTGGTGACATGTGTGACAGCGCTGCCGTTTGCCTGGACCTCAACGGATATCCTGGAGCCTAGACAGCGCAGGAGTAGTGGTCCTTTCCTCTTTTTACTTCGGTGTTTACTCCGGAGCTGCCATCAAGTTCCAGCTGTAAACCATGTGACCGCTGGGGAAACCTTCCAACAGGCCGATATGCAGTGCTGACATCATCAGCATATCGGCCTGTTGAATGCTCTCTCCATTACAAATAAATTATTTTCTCTGATTGATCTCTTCCAAAGAGAAAATTTGGAAAAATTGGATTTATTGCGTCTTTCTTAGACATGGCAGAGAGAGGAAGAGTTTATTCATCTAAATGAACTCTGTCCTGCTGGCTGCGCTGTTGAGGGGGAGCCCTGCCCCTGTCGTTGTGGGGGTGGTTTGGCTGCAGTTTATAGATAGTTCATGCAAAGTGAATTTAATCTAATTTTGAGCAACATGTTTCTGAACCCACTCACCAAAAAGGCCACATTTTAGACTTGTTTTAAAATGACTTTGACTTGACTTACATTTTAGTTTTTACTCTTGGCCTGGACATTTCTAAAGTGTCTGTACATGATGTCCATCCGAGTGACCATTCTCTTGTTTTGTTTAACCTGGACTTTGTCCTTTGTCCCTTGTCCCTTTCTCATACAATGAGATGATAGAAACTGCCAGATGTCTTTACATTCGGAAACTGTTACCAGTAAATAAGAAAAAACCCAAGTGTTGTTTGACACGATCAATTATCTCGTGTGTCCTGCTGCTCTGATCACCCCTGTCTTCTGTGACGCTGACAGCAATGCATTGTTGAGATTTTTCACTGACAAAATTAAACTGATCAAAGAGAAAATCCCTCCCCTTTTGTGTGGAACCCCTGTGGTCACTAAGCCCGTCACCTTGTGAGCCTTCTTTGAGACTGTAAATGAAACCCTCCTCCTGCTCGTCCGACGTCCTTCCGTGTAGTCTCTTTATCAAAGTGTTTGATGTAATTGGCCCCTGGGTTACCAAAATGGTAAACCTCTCCCTTTCCATGGGGTTTTTTCCCAATGCATGTAAACATGCCATTGTGAAGCCTTTACTCAAAAAGCTAGGCTAAGACCCGACTAACATGACTCTACAGAGACAGCCTTACTGAAAGTGTCCAGTGACATCATGATGTCGGCGGATTCGGGTAAATAAACTGTTCTGGTTCTCTTGGATCTGTAGTCAGCCTTCAACACAGTTGATCACCAGATCCTGTCGAGAAGACTGAGGGATGAAGTGTCACTGTTAGGGTCTGTGCTACAGTGGTTCTCGTCATACCTTTCTGGGCGCAGTTTCAGTGTATCTGCCAATCAAATAAGATCTGAATCAGCGGATCGATCGATCTATCCACTTGTTGTGTGGAGTCCCTCCTTTATTAATTTTGCTGTACTTGTTTCCTCTGGGTAAAATCATTCAGAGATTTCCTGATGTTTCTTACCACATTTTTGCTGATGACATCCAGCTCTACTGCATTTGATCCAACTGACCTCCAGAGGCTGAACAGCTTAGTCAATTGTTTGCTAGAAATCAAACAATGGCTGAGTGAAAACACTTTGCCGCTAAATGTGGACAAAACTGAAACTCTGGTTATTGCTCCTGATGTTTAGGTCAGCGCTTTGTAACCCTGGTCTAGAAAGGAGCTTTACAAATAACCTTTACTTCTTTACTATTATGATGTATACAGTATTAATGAATATAACCTTTGAGAGTCACATAGTGATTTACATTTAAAAAAAAAAGAAGTTAAAAACAAACCAGAGATCAGTTCATCAGGACAAACTGCAGTCAATATACAAAACATTGTTAAGATAATTATCAATGCTTAAAGTTACATTTCACTTAAAATTCAAACTTCACTCATTTTCTACTCACTCTTATATCGACTAATGGTTACAATTATTTTCAGAGTAATCCGTTATGGAGACAACAATATACGACTGGAGCTCAGTTGTCTTCGTCTTAGTCCAAAAAGGCACTTTAAAGAATCCAAATACCTCCATACTGCTCATCTGTAACATCCATCTTGTATTAAAGCCTCAACATGAGAACTTTAGGCTCCAGGCTTGGTATCATCCGCCTAAAATATAGGCTTGTTTAATCTTCTTGGTAACAATTCCTCATATTTGGATGCTTTTAAGTGTCTTTTTGGAGGAAAATTAAGACAAAGACAACTGAGCTCCAGTCGCTACATTAAAATGAAATAAATGTTTTGTCTACAGTACAACTCTAAAAAGAACGGCTTACTCTGAAAATAATCCAACATGAGTCGACATGAGGGTGAGTAGAAAGTTTTTAGGGTGAACTATCACTAGCTAACATTTTATTTACAATTAGTTTATATGAAGCATAAAAGAAAACAAAGGAAGTGAACATTATATGGAATTATATTTACCATAAAAATCAAAAAGGGTTTTGCAGCTCCCATTGGTTTTTTCTCTTGTAGGAAACGGCTCTTTGAGTTGTAAAGGTTGCCGACCCCTGTGCTAAACGATCAATACTGTTTTTGTTTCATGAATCTTTCATCTGTGTTGCTGTGTGCTGGAAAAACAATTTCCAGAAGGAGACTGAGGGATCAATAAAGTTTATCTATCCATCCGTCCATCTATTATATACCACAGATTGCCAATTGTGTTGCACCCATTAATGAATGCCTTTTCTCTTATAATCTATTCAAATACTTTATTCCAGGTTGTTAACATTGATTGATAGGAGTATTACATGTTATGGCCAAGATGTTTGTTTTTTGCTTCCAACTTATTAAAGTGATGCAGCTAGATTTTTGCTGGTGCTCCTAACATTTTGGGTTAGAAGCACTGTGCCCCTAGGTCAAAAAGTTAGTCTGGAGCACTGTAGTGACGATGGTTTTATAAAAAAAATTAAAAAATCTAACTCAACCACCAAAGTCACCGATGTCTAGAGGGATCCACTTTAAAAGTACTACCATTCTAAATACACACATTTACCATTCAGCCCCCTTTTGGCCCCTTCATCAAACTTTGAGGTCATAACTGGTCATCAACGACGGCCACCCTGGCGACAAAACAGTAAGCCTAGTCATCCGAACAAATGTACATGTATAAGGTAAATAATGCCAATATCTGAGAGCTGAAGAGAAAGCCCACTTGAAAGAGAATGGACAGGAACACAGCTGCTATTCACTCCTATAGCAAATTGAAAATATTTAACCCGTTTTTGTAATCAAGGTTGTAAAAAATGAACATTTTCCTGTGTTTCCTTTCTACAATAACATGAATTTGACTATTAACCATAAGCTGAGGTGCAGAGTTTGCTTGTGAATTAAAACGACATCATGTTAGGTATACAGTGGACAGTATTCGTAAAAAATGTCTTTAGGGTCAATAGTTGTTGATGTACGCTTGCTAGCAAGTTGGCGAGAAAGCATGCTAACGAGGACCTACATACCAGAAGTGTTACGGAACCAACCACAGATCGATTATAGAGCCGGTAAATAAGACAGAACGAGTTAAATGAAATATAACAGACGCTTCAACTGTCATTTCACTTCACTTCCCGGTGTGTTTCCTGGCTGACTTGGCTCTTGACACACGCAACTGACATTAGGTGTTTCAGGCGTTTGATTGTTAAAACTGCATTTAAACATGTCTCACTGTCTTCTAGCTTCAGGTACAATATTCTAGATGCGAGCAGCAAACCACCAGCCCAGGATAAACGAGACAACAAGTGTGATAGCTTCCAGTTTAGCCTCCGGAGCTAAACTACCAGCGCAGCCAGCCGTCTCTCGTCGTTCTTTCAGGCGCCAGTTCCGTGAAAACACGTACCTTTCACTTTGCCAAACGTGCCCACTCCGAGTGTGTCTCCGAGGATGTAGTGTCCGATTTTAACTCTTCCTTCATGCTTGTTTTTTTCAGTCGCCATCTTCCCGCAGTGGCCTGCTGCGGCGTGAGGAAGCTGCTGCCTGGCAGAGGTGGACTGAGCTCCTCTGCTAGCAGGCTGGGAGGCGCCCCGGCTGGACGCTGATTGGTTTAGACCTACGTGACGTAGAAAGAGGCATTCAGGTTCCTCCCGAAAAGTTATAGATCCCAACAGATAGTTCTTTTATTTCTATTTTAATGAAAGAATTGTGTGTGAGTGGTAGTGCTGTAATAAAACATATACCCGCCTAATATTCTTCTGATTGGTTAGTAATGCCTGGTGCCTTCCGTGAAAAAGGTATATATTTTTATTATTATCTAAGTAGCCTGTATAAAAGCTACACGTATGACGATTTGAACTAACCAAACCGTTCGAAAATCGACCCAGAATTCAGCGAATAATTGTGTTTTAAGATTGAGAAGTACCTCCTTCCCTGCTGTTGTTAATGCACCGCTGCCTCTGATGACACTGTACCAAGATGGCGGCGCTTCATACACATCCGTCTGCAGTCGATGGGGTGTCTATGTATATTCGTGTTCGTACTTTTGATGCTGATGCGTAATATTCTGATTCGTACTCGTAATTTGAAAGGTTTGTAAAAAAAATTGTAGATGATTTAAGGATAAATCTGAAAAACACATAGAAAGAGCGATCACTGCTGTTAGCGAATTCAACAAAGGTAACACAATTAGCCACCTATTAGCTAAACAAAACTTATAAAACAACACACATAGATGTCACAATCCACAGCACAATCCCTTTCTCTATGTTAAATAACTACAGACTTAACAGTGTTTTTATCAAATAATATATAAAACACCACAGAGCAACAATGAATAGTGGCATACCTGCGAAAAGACAGCAAACACGGAACCAGCGTCATAAGTCAATGCCGTCGCTCCGACAGCCACACAGGACATAAAGCAAGTATACAGTATACAAAACATTCTGGTTGCACAGCTGCAATCTGAGCCCCCTCCAGCTGCTATCTCAAGCCCCTACTTTGCAGATAGTTACATGCTCTCTCATGCTCCTACACCTGCTGTCTCAGGTCCCTACACCTGCTGTCTCATGCCCCTACACCTGCTGTCCCAGGTCCCTACACCTGCTGTCTCAGGTCCCTACACCTGCTGTCTCATGCCCCTACACCTGCTGTCCCAGGTCCCTACACCTGCTGTCTCAGGCCCCTACACCTGCTGTCTCAGGTCCCTACACCTGCTGTCTCAGGCCCCTACACCTGCTGTCTCAGGTCCCTACACCTGCTGTCTCAAGTCCATACTTTGCAGACAGCTACCTACTCTCTCAGGTCCCTCAACCTGCTCTCTCAAGTCCATACTTTGCAGACAGCTACTAACTCTCTCGGGCCCCTGTGCCTGAATGGTTGAAACAAAATCCTCTTCCAATACAGGACAGGTAATACAAGCCGCACTTCCTACTATTGAAACTCAGCTAAAAATGAGCAGGCAGCTGGGCAACATGGTTAGAGGGCTTCACACCATTCGTGTGATTAGTTAATGTAACGTCTTCGTCCAAGAGCGTTATACAATAAGAACCACACTGTGTTTCTTCATGCTCTTTGTTCGTTTTTATTCCGTGTCCGAACCATGCAGCCTTCACACTCCACTCGTCTTCATGTGACCTCATCACAACTCTATCCTCCCTTTTAGCAAAATCCATCACATAATATTTGGCATCTTTTCTTTCTTTTTTAAACTTGACTGTAAATGTGCAAAATTTCACAAATATATGAATTTCATATGATCATTTCACAAGTATTCCTCAAATGTGAACAAATACACTTAAAACAAAAACACTTTTCAAAACGATCGGTCACCACAAATAACTGGAACCCTAAAAAAAAAAAAGCCCTCTGATTTCTGTATTTTAACACAGTCTGAATATTTCTGGTTGTCTGATTGTATGACCAAACCTAGTCTGATGTGGTCTTGCTTCAGGTTGTGAAAGTTCACTACTGTCCTTCGATGTAATCACAGCCTCCGTGCTTGACCGGTCATCCACTTGGTCGTCACGTTGGTTCTCGTCAGATCTTTTCTGTAGCGCCGGTAGCGCTCTCCAACAGAGGTCACTACATCATATGACTGGGGCTCTTCTCTCTGTGCCGCAATCGTCGCCGGACACCATCCTTTTAGGTGTTTTCATGTGAACAGTACTTCCTGGACGTAGTTCTGGAAGCAGTTTTGCTCCTCTCTCGTAGTAGTAGTGTTGCTTGTCTTGCAGGTTTTGTAGAGCACAGTGATAATTATGTGGCAACGCAGGGCTCAGAATCGTGCTGGAGCTTGGGAACGTGCTCCTCAGGACTGAACCCATTAGCACATGTGCGGAACATCAACCCTGTCACAGGGCTGTTTCTACAGGGTTAGTAGTGCAAGATGCAGATCAGTGCATGTCTGCTGTGCTTTTTTTTCACTGTCCCCTAAGCCAATCCATTTGACTGCAGGTACCCTGGAATGGAATGGGTGACCTTTATACCCCATGAACAAGCAAAGTCTTTAATTTTCTTACTTGCAAATGGAACATGATGACAGGCCAGTATTGTTGCACTGTCATGTCCACCTGTTTTCTGTGCTCTGGCCAGCCATTTCTGTGGGTATCTTGTAGCATTTTTCATGATTGGTCTTTCGCAGTCGCTTTCACGATCTCATTACGTGCTTCTTCACTCAGAGACTCCGTGGACCCCAGAGCGTAAATGATCTTCTCGTCGGTGCTCCTTCTTTCACTCCATAGACATACTGGTGAAACTTTTTGACAGCAAACACTATGGCTAGCAGTCCCTTTTCAATCTGTACATTTTTCATCTGACACTTTCTCCGTGTCCATCAGTGCTCTTGACCCATAGGCAATAGGATGGCCCCCTTGTAGAAGACATGCTCATAAGCAATCTTTAGATGCATCGGCTGGTATGACAAGTTTCTTCTTTGGATCGTAATTGAGAGAGAGAGACTTTGCTTGTTCATGGGGCATCAAGGTCATTTGAGCACCGGCACATCTGTAAGTGCTGTCTTGATTTTCTGAAAACTTTCATTGTGCTCATCCTGCCACTGCCAGATGTTGTCTTTACATAGCAGTTGTCTCAGTGGTGCAGTTATTGTCGCCTCATTTGGAATGTATGCAAGTACTTTGTAATGCAAAACATCCGTCTTGTTTTGTTTATTGGTGGAGTCATGTCCACAATGGCACAGATTTTTGCCTCATGAGCTTTCACACCTTCTGGAGTGACATTATGTCCCATGTAGTTCACTCTGTTGATTTTAAACTGTATTTTTTCTTTGTTGAATCCTACTTTTTCCTCTTTTGCACTCGCCATTCCCTTTTGACGTGACGTCGTATGCAGGATATTGTTGTCGCTGGTGTGTTCGTCCACATTTGCGGCATGTATTTGCTTGTGAACTGTACAAATGTTGTTGAACATGTTGTTTATTTAAATGTGATCTGCTGTTTATATTTATGTCTGCTACTTTCCAGTGTTATTACAGGCTTTTCTTTTACAGTTGCATCCATTGCTTGAATCTGTGCTTTTATCGTCTCTGAGTTAAGTAAAGTAAAGGTTATTTTTAAAGCGCCTTTCTAGACCAGGGTCACAAAGCACTTTAAAAATAAAAAACAATATACAGCTAAAATACAAGCTTTAAAATAAGAATGTCTTAAGATGTTTCTTGAAGGAGTCAGTAGACTCCATCAAACGCAGAAAGAGAGGAAGATCGTTCCAAAGCTTAGGAGCAACAGCCTGGAAGGATTTCTCTCCTCTGATCCGAAAGCGTATTCAGGAACCATTAGTAGATTCTGATCTACAGACCTAAGAGCCAGAGCTAGGGTGTAAGGATCAGACCACTGATGTAAGGAGGAGCCTGACCATGAATAGCTCTTAAAGTAAGAACCAGAAATTTTAAATTGATCCTGAAAGAAACTGGCAGCCAGTGAAGAGTTTTAAGTTTTTAAGGATCAGGGGAATGTGAGTCATTCTAATAGAGCGGGTCAGAATTCTCGCTGCAGAGTTTTGTCCACATTTAGCGGCAAAGTGTTTTCACCAAGCCACTGTTTGATTTCTAGCACACAATTGACTAAGCTGTTCAGGCTCTGGGGCTCAGTTGGATCAAATGAGCAGTAGAGCTGGATGTCATCAGCAAAAATGTGGTAAGAAACAACAGGAAATCTCTGAAAGATTTAACCCACGGGAATCAAGTACAGCAAAAATAATAAAGGACCCAAAACAGAACCCTGAGGGACTCCGCACAACAGATCCGCTGATTCAGACCTTATTTGATTGGCAGTTACACTGAAAGTATGCTCAGAAAGGTATGACAAGAACCACTGTAACACAGACCCAGAAAGTCCCACTTCATCCCTCAGTCTTCTCAGCAGGATCTGGTGATCAACTGTGTCAAAGGCTGAGGACAGATCCAAGAGAACCAGAACAGTGTATTTACCCGAAACATTCGACATCATGATGTCACTGAACACTTTCAGTAAGTCTGTCTTCGTACAGTGATGTTTGTGGAAGCCAGACTAAAACTTCTTATTAATGGCGCTAGAGGGTTTTAGTGGTGTGCCTGGGTCAACTTTATAGTTTAGTTAATCTTTTTCTGATGGTTCATTCACCTCATCATCTGGCTGCTGTATCAATCTGAGATTACTTTAGGCCAGTATCCGAAATGGAACAAAATAAAAACAATTAACCATTAACAACCCATTTAACTCACACAACATCAGACATCGATTAACTCAGCAAGACGAATCTAAATGCAGAAATTTATAGACAAGGTTTTCTGCTTACCTTGTTTTGGGCCATGTTTGTTTGGATGAGAAAACCTCAATCAGTTACTGCTCCTTGATCCAACCTCCACCACAAATTCTTCCTCACGACACCACTTATTAAATTCAAACACGGCGTCTGCGCACAGACACCGGTCACTCTCGTCCCGGGTCATATACTTCGATTTGTGAGGGAAAGGAACAATCCAGAGTATGTTCTGGTCGTTTATATACCACTTCCAAGCAAAATAAATACATGCTTCCTTCACGATCGACCGGTCATCCTCCTTCCTGCGACTCAACAAATCAACAGTCCAGATCAGAATAGCGTCGAGCTGTGGAAAACTTACGCTATTTCAGGGCTATTTATATCCATTTCCCCGACCAGGGGGTCGGATCTTCCGGCCATAACGTTCTTTGAAGTTTCTGATTCCCCGGTGTCTTGCTGAGAGAGCTAGCCTGTTGTCTCATGTAATCTAATAATTAAGATGTTCCCAGGCGGAGATCACACTCGTTATTGGTGTTCGTTCCTGTCTTCCTCTTCCCCCCTGGGGTCTCGCCGACTCCGTTTGTCCTTGTCCTTTTGTGCCAGGCAGACAGAAATGTTTATTCTACCGGTGATTTGACTCTTACATGAGTTGAGCTTGTCTCAACTCAGTAATCAGTATACATGTATGTTGATTCTGGTGTGTGTTTGGGGGGAGGGGAAAAAAGTTCCCCTGCTCTTACCATCAAGCAGAGTATATTTTATTATTCTCTTACTTTATATTTGATTATCTTTTAGCATTCATTTGATTATTGCGTATATGTATATAGCAGTTTTAATCTAACACTACCTAAAGGCAGTCCTTGAAGAAAAGAGGGTCAAACTGAGCAGAAAAACTGTCTGCAGTATCAGCTGAGATAACACACCTCTGAGACCTAACTTTCAAGGGCTAAGGTTCAGGGATGAAGTCCAGGTTAAACAAAAACAAGAGAATGATCACTCAGATGGTCATCATGTAGCGACATATTAGAAATGTCCCGGCCAAGTGTAAAAACTAAATCCAAAATCTGTTATTTTAAGTCTAAGTCTCCAAGAATAAGAACAGATTCTATTTGAATAATGGAAGATAAGAAGTCACTAAAGTCCTTCAAGAACACTGCCGCAGGGCCAGGCGGGTGGTACACTTAAATACATCCATAGACCTCAGTGGTGCTCGTCTTAAATGTCCATCTTGTATTTTAAGACTTGACAAGAGGCATCGTTCATTAAGATTAATAAACTCTTCCTCTCTCTGCCATGTATCTGAAAGACACAATAAATCCAACTTTCCTCTTGTGAAGAGATCATTCAGAGAAAAGGATTTATTTTCATTGGAGCGAGCATTCAACAGCGGACAATAGCAGGAACTTTCGAAGGTTACTCCAGCGGTCACGTGGGTTACAGCTGGAACTTGAGGGCAGCTCCGGAGTAAACACCGAAGTAAAAAGAGGAAATGAACACATCTGACCACCACTCCTGCGCTGTGTAGTCTCCATGATCTCTGTTAAGGTCCAAGCAAACCAAGGCGCTGACGCACTGTCACACACATCACAGGGAGGACGGGAACCTCTCCTCGATTTCTTTCGGAACTCGCCCTTTATCCGACAGAGCAGCAGATATTCCGTAGAGTCCGTGTCGATGACAAAGGGAGGAGGAAATGTGAAATAAGGTTCTCTGAAGACTCTCTCTTTATCGTGTTGATGATTCATGCTGAACACAATTTTGTTGCGTAACATGTAATTTTCAAACACTCCGAACTCTTTACTCTTCTGTCTTAGTTCAGTGACATATTTTTCAATTGTGATTGATTCTGACATTGGATGTGTCCAAAAAGGATGTCTTTCAAACAGTATTTTTCTTTGGCAAACAATGTGCGCTGAAAGATGCTAATATATCATCAACTGTCACTCCATCTTCTTTTGCAATGTCCAGCGTGTTATAAACATCAAGGGCTTCCTATCCTATAGCATGCAGCAATATGGCAACTTGGATCTCTCTGTCCTTACTTTCTGCTCCACCTGCCGTCATGTATATCTGGTAATCCTAACACCGTGAACTCACTCAGCAAAATAAAAAATGGGATCCGGACTCTTCTGACACTATGTAAAGTCTTCATCCAAGAGCGTTATAGAATAAGAACCACACCTTGTTTCTTAATGAACTTTGTTCGTGTTTATTCCATGTCTGAACCATGCAGCCTTCATACTCAACTCTACTTCACGCGAACTCATCCCAACTATCTTAATCCATCTTTGTGTGGCTTCAAATTAGTCTGCCACAGTCGGCACTATATACTACAGTCAAATCAGGGGTTCTACTTCATGGTGCTACGACCTGTAACTAAGTTGCGCTACTGGTTTTTAATCAAGGAAACGACCGACAGGATGTATGTACCAAGGAGGTGTGCCATGGCCAAAGTCGAGGTGGGGAGCCTGGGCGCAGATGCACAGTTGTTTTAGAGTTATGGACAAAAATGATTATCCATTTGGATTAAGTGATGATGCTCAGTGGTCTTCGTCTTCATCTTCCTCTAAAACGACGCATTTAAAAACATCCATAGACCTCAGTGGTGCTCGTCTGTAATGTCCATCTTGTATTTAAGACTTGACAAGAGGCATTGTTCCGGAAAAACTTAAATAAGTCTATATTTTAAGCTAGTTGTAGCAGAAGTTTAACAAGCAACGCGTACCGGAATACTCCTGGTAAATATCGCAAGCGCTTCCAGTGTAGACAGCAGACTATGCGCGGTGGAAGCACTGGCCATTTACTCTCTGAGACAAGTATAATTTATGTATTATGCTTTAAACATAAGCAGCTGAGTGTTTTATTCAAAAATAACTATGGGGTTAATTCTCGATCACAGAACAGTGGACTATCAATGTAAAGTTTATCCACTGCAATGACAACTGTTTCTGTTCAAATGTACGGTCTATTACTTTAATTATAATAGCATTAATTAATGCAATTATAATGATAACGACAATAACGATGATTATTATCATGGTTAGTGTCTTTCTTTGGATTCTGGCAGACAGTTGACAGTGGCAGTCCTTCTGGTTGTTGTGGCTCATTCGTCCCCTGTCTTTAGCAATAAGGACAGGTGGTATGCACCACTGCCAGCTTTCTGCCTTCTCGTCCACCTGATCTGCTCCTGTTTCTGTAGCAGGGCTTTCAGGCCTAATAGGTGAGAAAACAGATGTTTATCTATCTCTTGTCTCTATTTTTTATATGAGTGAATTTCTTTTGTCTGTTTGTGTAAGTGTGTGTGTGTCATTTAGATTCTATTATATTCACTTTAAAACAAACAAACCCACAGTTCAAATTCCATAAATATTTATTCCATATCAATTAACTGAATCGACTACTTTCACAGCAGTGGTCTACAGCACTTGTTTAAAATAACTGCTCAAATAATATGTATAATAATAATATAGTTTAGATTCATTTGAGGCCACATTTGATACACAAACATTTACAAGTAGTACTTGGCATTAAAAACGATGGCGATACAATATTTTAAGACACTTGGTGTTTTTTTTTTGTTCGTTTTTCCTTCGTTTTGATATCACAGAAAGGTTCAGCAACAGTCTACACAGGAAATATTAACCCAATACTAGAATACCAAAGAGGTAAAAAAAACGAAAGGGGAGGTAGAAATAAACGGGAAGGACCGGAGCAGCAAGTGGAAGAGAACGGAACGGCACTCCAAAAATATAAACTTTGCCACCTGTTTTTATACCTTCCTTTTAGTTTCAAATGGAGAATGAGGAGAACCTGGAAGTGTTGAGGTTGGTAGTCGCCACAAGGCAAAGCTCGCTCACAAACTGTTACAGAGGGATTTGTTTTTTGGATGTCTTTTATGTTGTCAAATACAAACTAGTTACAGTAATCGTCTAGTCTTTTTAGCTTAGCTGTATAATTGCTACTGTCTGTGGCTGATGTAAAAGTGGGTTCACCCAAACGTTATATATATTATAATAATAAAAATAATCCCATGAGAATATGAGTCAAATACTTTTTGAATTGTCCCTTTAACACTTAATTTGTTGAATATGAGCAATATGAGTTGAGTGTGAGCAGCTCTTAAATATAAATATGTCTGTTGCAACATTTCAGAATCTACTTTTGTGTATATTTTTAGTCGAGTGTCATTGTGTTTCTATTTTCTTACTTGTTAGATAAAAAGCTTTGCTTTGACAATTGATTTTTTCAATAGTCTGGTTAGAGTTGTTTTCAATCAAACCTTAAGAGTTAATAATTAGCACTGCTGTAACAGAAAACAAGAGTCCAACAGAGTGTGACTTTAGTCAATCATTTCAGGATAGTGATAGCAATAAAGCATTGTACTACCGACATTAGATATCAGAGCCACCCATCGATGTTTTTAACACTTGTTGCCCTAAATGAAAAAAATGTTACAATAATTTCCATTTCTATTGATCTTTTTTGCACTTCGGACCTCTATTATTAATACGTAAATCTAAATAGAACATCAAAGTAATGTTTAATCTCACACATATATAAAATCCAGATTCAGATCATCTCTGCATGCAAGAGTGAAAATATTTCTTTCTTGCTCAATTGGTGCAACAACTCAAGCACAAAATATAATTGGTCAGATGTGAAGAGATACTCATTTAGGTTTTATAAAATAAAATGCATGCCCTGCAACAGACTTTTTTTTGTTTAGGGTTCCCCCAGCATTTCGCCTGGATAAGCTGGGATAGGCTGCAGCCCCCCGCAACCGGTAGAAGTGAATAAGCGGCAGAAAATGAATGTATAAATGAATGTAATATAATCTACATTAATGTTAAAAACACCACAATCGAACAATGGATAGGGGCCTCTTTGCCACCAGAGGGCACCATTCCAGCAAATTCATTCTTGTATTTTAAGGTACATGAGCAGCTGGAAAGGGGAACTACAAACATGGCTGCAACAGGCAAACACCAGCAGTCTCTGTGGGGGTTAGTGGATGATTCTAGGAATGGCACATATGCTGGGAGGAGCTTTACAATCCAAAAAAACAAACCATAAATTGACTGGAAATTCATTTTAAACATATCTGTGAATAAACATCACATAGATGTCTTTAAGAGGGGTTTGGGAGGAATGCTCACGTGACACATTTAGCTTGTAGTAAGAGTTGGAATGGAGAGGGAAAAGCTAAGTTACATTCTGCTCCTTGGATCAGACTTTTCAAAGGACAGTTTTGGCAAAGGATTGTCGTCACTTGAGGTCCAGAACATCTTCTTCAAAGGAAGTGGAGGAAATTTCAAACAAGCTGACAAGAGTTGGGCTCTCAGGTTGCAGCACCGTCTTTTCAGGCTCCGCCTCCGAGCTGGACGAACAGAGGGCATCCATGTCTGCGCTGGCAGACTCTGAAGCCGACCTGCTGAGTGGACACAAGAGTGCTTTAGGCAAGCCTTGTTATTGAAACATTTGATAAATACCTGTCGCTGTTAGTTGACGTCATCGCTCGAGCTTTTGGATCTTCTTCAGTGTTCTTCTTGCTCATCTTCCTCTGCTTCACCGCTCCATTGTCTGCTTTACCACTTGGTTCCTCCGTCAGGCCTTTTTTTTGTTTTTGGGAGAAGACAATAAAATAACAACACATCAAATGTAACATTTTTTTTTTGGCCTCACCCAGCGTCAGAGAGGGTAACTGCAATGTTGCAATTGTAATCAGGATGACAATTAAGAGATCTGCGAAGACCTAAAATTAATTTAACTTTCATTTGTCTTACTTTTTTTTCTTAATGTTTTTTAATTCTGTGCATTTTTAATCTGCTATGTTATTGAAAACAAAAACAACCATTGCTGTTAAGTTGTAGTTCTTTAGAAATTACACAGCCTGAAAAATATAATATGCAAGAGATTGCATAAGTCATGTTTAGACATTTTTTAAATTTTCAAAGTAATTGTTCATTCCTTCTTCGGAACTATAAATGCTTGGAGTGATTAACCAATTATCCTCAGTTATCAGTGTTCAAGACAGTTTTACAACATGGACGTCAGTCTATAACCTGCTGCCTCTCTAGTCGAATAACTACAGTAGCAATCGGAATAAAAGTTTACCCAGCAGCTCCTTGCGAGTTCGGCTGGCTATCTCCTTGATCTCCATGCGCGACAATGAGAGAGAGTGTGTGGCGGAGATGAGCGGTGCTGAAGGCATCATGGCAGGGACCTGCGTGGTCAGGACCTTGTTGACCAGTGGAGACTTTAGGGGTCGCTCAATGCTGCGGCCCACCAGGTTACACAGAGGGATCTTGAAAATCTGTTTGCACTGCGAGTCACCTGGCAGGAGGAGGAAAGGGAGATAAAAAATGTGATGAGTCTGCAGTACAATAACATCCTGGTTTGGAACATGAAGTTTGTGAGTCAAATGTAAAGGACATTTTTGGAAACACATCAACAGTATAATTTTTAAATTAAAGTGTGAGTACATGATCCGGGAAATTTCTGCGGTGCATGAACGCATATGACTGTTTCAGAATGTTTTTATAGCAAACCTATATGTATTAGTACTAAACTGCATATCAGTGTCAGGGCTCGAACTGTAAAATTAGGGACCCAGCTGTGCATGTCCCACACATGATGTGTGTTGCATTAAAAAACATAACTTTATTCATATAGCTGGGACTGTGATGTCTCTTAGTTTCTCAAAGCATTGTTTTATGAAAGATGAAAAAGGAAAACTAATAATGGAGTCCATGTACATTTTAATAAAACACAGGACTGTTTGTCTTTTACTATGTACTATTAGTTGAAACATGACGTAATTTACCATGACTTTATTCTTTATTTATACTTTCATTATATTTGTTTTATTTTATTTCTGATATACTGGAAGCTTCCAAAAAGAACCACCGCTTTGCAGGACAAACTCTTACGATCATTGACACCAACTCACTGCTGCTCACGTTACGTTTGCCTGACATGCTGCCTAAGAAAACCCTTTCTCAATAATGTCTTAACAGTTATCTTAATGGATGATGGTGATCTGGAACAGTTAAGGTTATAGATTCAATTATTCATGTTCCTCTTCAAGTTTCATAAAATTGATGCTTTGATACTCAAAGAGAAATTATTCATTCATTTTCTTCCGCTTAATTCTTTATGGGAGTCGCGGGGGTGCTGTAGCCTATCCCCGATTCTATGGGCTAGAGGCGGGGGACACACCCTGTCGCAGGACACACAAAGATGTACAACCATTTACACACACACTCATACGGACAATTTCCATAAATTCACAAGCAACCTCAATCCATGTTTTCGTACTGTGGGAGAAAACCGGAGTGCCCGGAGTAAACCCAAGAAACACAGGAACACACAGAAAGGTGTGTTCCTGTGTTTCGACCTCGAAGTGAACCTGCAACCTTCTTGCTGTGAGGCGATCACGCTTACAGCTGCACCTCATGGATCACGCAGTTTTCCTAAGTCTTGCATTGACATAAGCCTGAATAAGATAAAGTCTTCCCAAAATGACAGAAACTTTGTTTTTTCAGTGTGGAAACCAGCCACAACTGTAATAGAGGGGAACAGCTTGTGCCCACCTTTAGTGCTGATCAACAAATTTAATACCCGTGATTAAGTTTAAACAGTATTTTTCTTTCACGCAAATTTGCATTTTATTGCAGTAACTGTAAGTTTCTGTATAGAAAGCTTAAGGCAAAAATGGTAAGACTTGTTACTCTGTTCTAACCACTTCTTCTTCAAGTAACCCTTTACTTTGTGTGGATTCGACACAAAACACTGGAGTTGACATATGAAGGCCTTGGTGACGCTTCTCAAATACAACTTTCTTTCCACAGACATGACAAAACAGGTATATTTTTTGTCTGAAAAATTTGATCAGGTTGGAAAGTAGTTCCAAGCACCCAACCCGGTAAAGTTACGTTTTATGTGAGCCCTACAAAGGGAATTCAACACACTTTGTTGTTTCTGTGACACACACACTCATGTACGCACAAACACACACACAGCATCGCTCTTTTATGTGACTATACACACAAAGATCAAATTAGACACACAAATAATATAGAATAGTTTTACAAAAACAAGTTAGTTATCCAAACACATCCACCCAAAAGCAGTGACATATACACACATTATGTACACATTGTGATCTCTCACTTAGAATTTTTATAAAAGGTTTTAGACAGCGACACAAACAACATGTATACAACACAAAAATGTGAAGCTTTACTTTCGACTAACAAACCTTCTATGACCCTTTATATGCTGCCACCTGAACAATCTATTGTCTCTTGTCAATCTCAATCTCTCAGAGATACGAAAATCTCGACAGTGTTTTTTATGTTGTAAAAACGACCTGCAGCAGGAGCACGTGCACATCCCAAATGTGCCAGCAGGGCTCAGTGTTGCAGCGACACAAAGCACACCAGAGTGAGACAGGCACAGTAATCGATGTGACGGTTTGTAGCAAAGAGCGCAGTCTCATTGCAAATGTCAGCAGGTGAAAGGTGAGTGAGGAAAAGGAACACAAGGTTAGTTTTGTTATGCCCCCTCAACCTGTGTCCCAAACCGGCAGCATATCAAGCATGATAAAGTGATGCATTTAATTTGGGAGGTATCCACACGTCCTTCTCCAGGCAAGTTTTGAAGTAAACAATAGGTTGAGCTTTAGCTCTAATTGCAGAACAATTGTCCAGACCTGCCCTGTTGTAGCCGGCGGAGGAAGATGGTGGCTCATCTGTAACATCTTATTCACATTACAGATGCAGTTAAAAACAGAGAGGGTGAAATGATGGGATTTTTGTCAGCCCCCTTGAGCTTCGCTTCCTCACCAGAGCACTTTGGATGGAGGGGAAGGTGCTGACAAAAGTCTCCATGGTGACGGTGCAATCTGTAAATCATGCTGCAGTAGATGTGTCTTTTCCTTCCCTCTTTCTCCTTCTTTTCCACTAAACCCCTCCTTTCCCGAACCCTCCCTGATTGACGTTATCTTCCCTCCCCGAATCACCTTCTTCACCACCACTTACACTTTTGCTTGTTCCCTGGCTCACACTCTAATTAGTTAAAGGGGGAGGGGGAAGACAAAATGTTCACTTAACATTCAACCAATGTCCATGTCAACATGCTGGCGTGGAGCAGACAAGGGTGAGACACTGTGCATGTTAGCGAGCAATGTTACAAGTAGAATCTTGAACTGAGGTTGAGGCAGGAGGCTGCTGCAGTACCTTCGGCATCCTTAGACATGTACACGGAAAGCTTGGTACCGTAGGGGATCCGTATAGAATCTGGACCAGGGGAACGAAAAACAGGATTATACAAAGTCACAGTCACAGACATTTACAGGCTGACAACATCAGTGTTGGTTGGGTGGGTGGCTAGTGCTCTTGACATGACTTTATCTAGATCGAGCGCTGAAGAAATGCTCTAAAGAATAGATGGCTAGTAAATACTCCAAGAAACCTTGGGGCAGGGGTCTTTCCACTGGAAACAGTAGATAATATAATTTAAGTTATAAATATTATTTGAGTCTAGACTGTTTTATATAAACAAACATTTCCTGAGACATTTAATCACTATCGAATCCTGCCTTGAGTAACAAAACCATGAGGTTGTAAATCTGGGACCCCTTATAGAGCTCCTCAGGAAACATTTCCTTCTTTGCATGTTGCTCAGTTTAAATATACAAGTCTCCATACTTCTGGCAAATTAAAGTCTGCTTTTGATCAAGCCAATGAATTTGAGGAATCACAAAGAATTTTACGTACATGTATCTCTCAAATGTATGGCGTAGTCTGACATGTACATGATGAAAGACTCTCTATATCCTGGTCAAAGGTATCGCAAGTGACGCATGTCGTCCTGGCGACTGGTATGCCAACAGTTATCCAAATTCTCGTAATAAATACTACACTGGTGTCATGATGGTTGGCCTCTGGGACATCGTATAAAATGGATACTGCTGCCACATCAATTTATTTTGCAGTTCCACCGCTGCGGTCTTAGTGAGTAGTTCCCAAGGTAATATTATATGACGTCATCACTGACATCATCTAAATCTTGAAGAAAAGTTTAAATTGCAAGACTTTCCATGAGGGGTCAGATGATGCCGTGAAATGTATAGTTTGACGTATTATTAAACTCTCTACCCATCAATGTTGTGTGCAATCGTAACGATAAAAACAAATTGCTATTTTCAAAAATCCACCAAACAAATGAAGCACGAAATGTTCAAACCAGACAACTGAGTTTACCGCTGTCTTTAACGCAACACAAGTCAGGGAATTAGTTGTTCCAAGCGTCTCATCCTCAAGTAGTCGAGAGTGCGAGGGAGCAGCAAGGAAATGCAAGAGCTAATTAGCCTGAAAAAGCAGGCAGCATGTTAAGGTCCAACAACAATAGCTTCCTCCATCTTAATGGAACCTGTAAATACCATTTGCCTTAGAAGCAGCCATGAGAGCAACTAAACAACCATGGTTACTCTCCTGCAGCAGACACACTTGATTCCATCTCAGATGTCTGCTACAAACTATCAGTCTGCTGAATAGAGACCACATGTGTGGCGAACAAAGCTGCCATAGCACAAATATTTCAGAAGGTTGTGTGAAGGAGGTCAGTGGCAGGAGGGACTAATGGTTGCCTGGACCTCAACTGAGAACAAAGCGCAGGAGTTTTCATTTCCTCTTTCTTTAATTCAATGTTTACTCCAGAGCTACCCAAATGGTCCAGCTGTAACCCACGTGACCGCTGGTGTAGCCTTCGAAAGGTCCCGCTGTGCTCCGCTATTACTGCCTCAGTGACATCATCAGTGCTGCACATGGGCGTGTTGAATGCTTGCTCCATTGCAAATAAATCATTTTCTCTGAATGATCTCTTCACAAGAGAAAAGTTGGATTTAATGTTTCTTTCAGAGACATGGCATAGAGAGTAAGAGTTTATTCATCTTAGTGAACTTTGTCTTTCTGGCTGCGCTGTTGAAGGGAAGCCCCGCCCCTGTCGTCGTGGGGGTTGTTTGGCTGTTGTTTATTGTTCATGCAAGGTGTTTCAGACACAGGAATTCACTTCTTTTGAGTCTCAGATGATCTTTTTATTTTGTCTCAGTCTACAGTCCTGATCTTGGTCCTGCAGCAGTGTTCTTAAATGACTTTAATGACTTTTTATCTTCCATTATTCAAAAGGAATCTGTTCTTATTCTTGGAGAATTTGATTCACTGTTTCACTAATCATTGTGTTGAAAACTGTATCAGGTGGCACCAAGTTGACAATTCAGAAAAAACGGTGCCCTTAGACAAATGAAGATCTCCTGAGTCTGAAGAGACTTTGTTGAAAGACTGAGCGTCTCTGGAAGTCCACTAAACTTGAGGTGCACTTCCAAGAGATGATGGAAACTGCCAGATCTGATTACATTCAGAAACTGGTAACCGTAAATATGAAAAACCCCAAAGTGTTTTTTGACACAATTAATTCTCTCTTGTGCCCTGTGCTGCTCCAATCATCCCTGTCTTCTTTGAAGCTGACAGCAATGCATTGTTGAGATTTTTCACTAACAAAATATAATGGATCAAATAGAAAATCCCTCCCCTTTTGTTTGGAACCCCTGCTGTTACTGAGCCTTTCTCCACCATGTGGGCCTTCTTTAAACCTATAACTCTGGCTGATATTTCGGCACTGGTGAGCAAGATGAAACCCTCCTCTTGCTCGTCCGACGTCCTTCTGTGTAGGGTCTTTAATAAAGTATTTGATGTAATTGGCCCCTGGGTTACCAAAATGGTAAACCTCTCCCTTTCCACATGGGTTTTTACAATGCATGCTATTGTGGAGCCTTTACTCAAAAAGCCAGGCTTAGACCTGACTGCACTCAGTAATGTCAGGCCTATTTCTGAGCTCTAGTACAACACTGCAGAAATCTGACCAGGTGCTGTTTCCTTCAACTGAGAAAAATCTCAGTTTATTTTCGTGTCTAAACAAGAAGGAGCTGTCTCGCCTGCAGTTAATACAAAACTCTGCAGCGAGAATTCTGACCCGCTCTAGTAGAAGAACTCAAATTTCCCCAATCCTTAAAACTCTTCACTGGCTGCCAGTTTCTTTCAGGATAAATGAAAAAAATATCTGGTTCTTACTATCAGAGCTATGTATGGTAGGGTGTCCTCCTTACATCAGTGATCTTATCCAGACTTACATCCCAACTCGGGCTCTTAGGTCTGTGGATTAGAATCTGCTAATGGTTCTGACCACACGCTTCCAGACCAGAGGAGAGAAATCCTTCTAGGCTGTTGCTCTTAAGCCTTGGAACGATCTTCATCTCCCTTTTCATTTGAGTCTACTGACTCCTTCAAGAAACAACTTAAGACATTCTTATTTGTGCAGGCTTTCCCCTGATTTTCTGGGACTCCTGTGTTTGTCTTATGTGTGTCGGCCCTTTAAATCATGTATTTTAGCTCTATATTGTTTTTGTTTGTCAAAGTGCTTTGTGACCCTGGTCTAGATAGGCCCTTTAGAAATAACCATTACTTACTTTACTTACTTACTTACTTACATAAAGGGTATAAAGTAGAGGGGGCAGAGGCTAATATTGATCCTCACTCCCTTTTGAAAGGTTTTCTGCTTCTGATAAAATGTTATCATTGTGATAGCAGGGATCTTTCCAACAGCTTTCTTGGGAACCCACACATGATAAAATGTGGGATGCTATCAACAGTCAGCGAGAGAAAGCTGCTGCTTCAATGGACCTTCCGACGAGTTCATGAAAATGCCTTTTCAGCTCTGAGCCAATCACAAAGGCAAAGTCAACCAGGTCTGCAGGCAACATTGACATTTTAAAAAGCCATTAATATCAGCAGCCGTCAACAACCTCTGGTATTTCTCTAAAAAGGGCTTACCATCGCCGAGCGGGGAGGGGAACACTGGCATCTCGTAGCCTGTGGGTGTTTGAGGGGAACTCTGGGAACTGGTGTCTCTGGAACTGCAGTTGGAGGCTGAGCTGACTGGAGCTGACGACATGAAGTAGATGTCCGACTGTTGGTGGCATTAAATAAAACACAGGAGCATGATTGCTATCATTATTAGTCGGATGTAGACAAGGAGAAGATATTCAAACAACTGCTTTATGACTTGATGCTGCATTTTTCTACTGATCTGCGTGTGTTTGAAGTGTTTCTGTGTGATGAGAGATGGAATGAGAGCTCTATTGCTGCTATTCAGATCTCCAGAGCACTTTCCCAACAGGCTAATGAAGATTGAGGAGTTGTTCAGATTACATGTCACATTAACATTACATCTATTAGTGGATGTTTCAACGCCTGCAATCCCTTTACATTTTAAAACTTGCAACTTAATATCGTAACACTTCAGTGAGAAGACAGAATGATGTAATTATGCTAGATGATATATTAAGACAAGGATTTATGAAATGTTGTGATGTTCCATTTGGATCTCGTAAATTGAACCCATGTGATTAATTAAAAAAGTGAAAAAGTAAGATAAATTACAAGAATTTGGAAAATGAAATCATACAATAACAAGTTGTTTGTGAAAAGACATGGATGAGTTAACAAAATGACTGATAAGGTTCTTAACTTACTGATTACTGTGGAGTCTAATTAACAGCACAACTTTTGATATCTTCCCATTTAAAATACCTTTTAGCTGTGTATAATTTAGCTTTTCCCCTCATTATTATACTTTTTTTGTAGCACAATAGACCTTTGAGTTAAAATATTTAGATACTGTGTGTGTGTTTAACATTTTTCAGAATTGACAATTAACTAACTTGACCCTGACCGTAAAAATGTAATCGCTGCACCTCAATTTGACCTTTATCTTCAATAGGCTTTGGTAGTCATGCTTATGCATTCTAAGTCTGATCTTCAGATTGGAGCTGATTAAAAAATATTTTTTATCAATTCCTGATATCAGTTATTTATATTACCTAATTTACGGAGGTGATCTCCAGAGGGATTAATAATGTCTATTTAATCTAATCTCACCAATCTAATTTGATAATCTGTACTGGTTAACACAAGTTGAAACTCACAGATTAAATGTATTTGGTGATTATTATCATACTGCATTATAAATAAGTACTAAGCTGGGCAGTCAGATGACCTAAATTTGTCAGACAGTTCAATGTCACTGACCCGTGAGGAAGCCAACTGCAGCTCTGGTACCACGGCCGTGTACACCAGATTCCCATTGACCACCAGTCGGATCTCGATTGAGTCAGTGGTGAAGGCCAGGATGTAGGGAAACGCACACACTGCAAATAGAAATTACGTGATGTTATTAAGATCCTGAAAAGTAAAATATTAAATATAATCACAACATTGGTTTAGATATTAAGTACATATTTAGTTGGTTTTCAGGTGTAGTTTCTGGCACTGTTGAAACACCATTTCTACCCAACCATGGTTAGAAATAGATTATCTTTTCACATGACCAACAGTGGAGTCATTTGAAATTTTAACAAGAGCAGAGGTGAGGGTCCTCTCCTGCATGGACTGTTATTATAAAGGCTTGTTTTGTAAAGGGCAGACTATTCTGCACACATATCCATGACGGTTGCTCTGGCACGCCCGCATTAATACTAATACTCACATGCAAGAAAACACACAAAGAATCACAGGGGACAATCGCACGTCCACATACAGGGTTACCATGGCGACACAAATGTCTGGGCCAGAGTCAAGCATAAGGTGGGGCTCTGGCGACGTTGCCATGGAGAACTTACCAATGGCATTGGGCATCTGGTTCCAACTGAAGTGGAAGTCAGATGTGTTGGACTGGATCATGGGTGTGGAGCCGTTGAAAGGGCAGACTTTTTTGTAGTAGCAACTATCTGTTGGGGACAGGGAGGACAATATCATTCTTAGATTCCTAGAATATAATCTTAAATTGGCCCACTTGAACTTGAAGTTTTAAGTCTCTTCCTGAACTCTTTACCTTATCTTAGTGTGGGCAACTGACACCCACCTAAATGAAGTGCAATTTTTTCAACATTTCCATTATGATCTAGATTTGAGGAAAATAAACGCTTAAGCTTCCGGCTCAGATCTTTTGATTCATTGATTCATCATCAAATTACATTTCAAAATAAAAGTAATTGTTAAACTATATCATGATAAAACAGTTTTTTGTAGAGTGTATGCTTTCATAGCCAAGTTCTGCTTTACACAGTTTAGCAGTTTCATAATGTACGAAAATAAAAGGTTGTGATCGATGGATACATAGACAGACCGACAGAGACAGACGGACTGATCCCCCGAATGAGAAACTGTATTATGATCTGCTCATAAGTGATGTGTTTATAACACACTCACAGTTGTAACACAGCAGCAGACCCGCCTCCCCGTCTTCATACACGTCAATGGCGGCAACAAAATTGACCTGCAGGCAAAGAGAATGAATGAGGCTTACTAATAGCGTCAAGTCTAAGACAGCCTGAAGGTAAATCTGTGATCATTTATCAAATATATTTTTCTGTTACAATCTTCTGATGAGAAAACGAGCTTTCTGCAAAGCAGCTGTTGCTTCTGCAGCCTCCTCCACTGCTAACTGTGAATGGCAATGTGTTGATTCATCGCAACAGCTTGCTTGCTAAGAAAGTAAATAAAGAAACTAACAGGAGCAGCACAGGCTCTCAAATCAAATTAGCATCAACTGATGTATACATTAAAAACGCTGTCAAACTGCACAGACTCAGTGATGGCGCACCCTGTTGGCGTCTACGTGGTGCAGCCTGTAGGCGTCACCGGTGCTCTCATTGATCAGGTCAAACTGGTGTTTGTAGGCAACGCAGATCATGTTGTCGTTTTCCCCAGTGGGTCCGTCCACAAGCGCCATAACCACTGGAGGGTCGCACAGACAGATCTCCTGCAAGACATAAAGCAACAAAATGAGATGACCTTAACCAAACAGCTTCAACTCCTCACACATTCAACTGCCTAATGCACACATTCCACAATAAATCGCACAAAAAGACACAAAACTAACTTCATATTATATTCAGATCAAATATGTAGTCTGTGAAACATTTGTAGTAGCAATGTCAACATTTGGGTTAATGTTGCCAATTTCTTTAAATTCAAAATATTTTTATTGATCACAAGTAGACAATACAGTCATTCAGGCAATCTTGGTTTGGTGTACAGGCAACAAATTATGTAAATATGAAGGCACACCAGTTATCGCACAATGTTACAAATATGCTCTTTTTTTAAAGAGACACAGTAAAGTCAGAAAATGGAATCTATTGCAATACAAAAAACAACAACAGAGTGTACACATAGAAACAAAACAAAATCATAAAATAATGAAAAAAAAAAGGTATAGACAAAATGAATCCCTCCTGTATCACTGCTGAGTCCAATGTGTCGTAGAATGCTAACTTTGATTTTCTCAAATCTTTTCCATTTTGAGGCCCGACATGAAATCTCTGAGCCATTGAGTGTGTGGGCAGGGCAGTGTCCTTCCACCTGAGCAAGATTGCCCTCCGGGCCAAGAGAGGGCAAAAAGAAACCAGACTTCGATTGTTATGTTTTTGATTTCTCCAATGAAACCAAAGAGAGCGATGAGTGGGCTGGGTCTTATCTCGGTGTTCACAATTTTCGATAGGGACTTGAAAATGTTTTCCCAGAATTTTTGGAGGCTCTGACACGTCCAGAACATGTGGCCTGAGGAGCCTTCCAGGATCTTCCATCTTTCACAGAGTGGACTGACTTCGGGATATATTTTTGAAAGTTTGGTTTTTGATAGGTGAGCTCTATGAACAATTTTGAATTAGATCAGACTATGGTGAGCAAAAAAGATGATTTATTCACAAATTTAAAATTCTTCCTCCCATGCCAGCTTTTGTTTATCTGTATGTTTCTGTGTTAATTCAGAGAGCGTATACATCTGATCTAAATCCTTTATTTGTTGGGTTCATAGAAAGAATCTTGTCTAATATTTTTCTTTCTTTCACAGTTTGAGGAGATAATTTAGACGAAATGTAGTGTCTTTCTTGTAAGTACCTAAAGATGTTTGACCTGTGAAGATTATATTTTTTACTGAGTTGTTCAAAAGAAAAAACAGTGTTGTCTTTAAAAATGTCCTTAAAACAAACCAATCCCTTCTCATGCCACTCCTTAAAGGCAGAGTCCTGCATGGAAGGTTCAAAGAGATGGTTTGAAGATATTCGGCTGAGAAGACAAAAGCTATTAAGTTTGCTATTAAGTGTTTTCCTTAATTGAGACCAAATTCTGAGGGAATGTTTAACTATGGTATTTGAAATGGATTTATGACTCAGAACCCAAAATAGCTGGCAGTGATATTTTGTCGTCCGTCTGTAACTCAAGTTCTACCTAAGCTTGTTTGTGGTAGTAGGTCCAGGAGGTTAGACAGCGAAGGTTCACGGCCCAATAGTAATGACGGAAGTTGGGAAGAGCTAAACCACCTGAAGTCTTTGCTTTCTGAAGATGGGTCTTATTAAGGCGCACATGTTTGCCGTTCCATATGTAGGATGGAATAAGAGAGTCCAACTGCTGGAAAAATGAGGCTGGTAAGAATATTGGAAGATTCTGGAAAAGATATAAGAATGAATAAGAAAGGTAAAACTGTCATTTTCACTGAATTAACTCGTCCAATAAGTGACAGGGAGAGTGGGGACCACTTGGCCAACGTTAATTTCTGTTGTCAAAGTTAAAAAGTTCTCTTTCAATAAGTCTTATAATATTTTCTTGTAACTGTGATACCCAACTATGATTTTTTTTTCTGCGATCCTAAAAGACAGGTTGGATACTGGGTAAAAGTCGTTTTCACAGAATAGAAATAGCTCACTTTTTTGTAAATTCAATTTATAACCCGAGAGTTTGCCAAATTTTCTAAATAGGAACAAAGTTGGAGGCAGAGAGGGGGTGGGGTCTGAGATGTAAAGTAGGAGGCCGTCTGCAAATAATGACACTCTCTGGATCCCAGACACCTCATCACACTCACAGAGGGCTGTGGCCAGAGGTTCTATGGCCAGGTCAAATAGCACAGGACTCAGAGGGCATCCCTGACGAGTTCCTCTACCAAGCTCAAACTGTGTGGACTGTTGTGAGTTTGTGCGAATGGAGGCTGTTGGTCGTCTGTACAGTAATTTAATCATCGAAATACAGTTGCTTCAATTAGTTTTTTTTATAAATGTTGGGATTCTTAATTTTAGAGTATTGTTGGCCAAGTTCAAGGATTAGCTTCTTTAAGTAGGATTTTTCTTGAGATGATGTTCGTTTCAAACTCGCAGTGAATGAGATAATCTGACCTCTAAGGTAGGCCTTCAGAGTGTCCCATACTATCAGACTTGAGTTGATGAGTTTTTCAAGAAGAAGGCACAGATTTCGTTTTCCATCAAGTCAGAGAGAAGGGTTGAATTAAAACACCATTGATTCCTTTGTGGTGGCAAGTCTGGCAGTGATATGGTTAGTTCTAAAGGGGCGTGGTCAGAGATAACGATACTTTGGTAGAAGAATGATTTCACTTTAGGGATAAATGGGTTGTCGATGAAGAAGAAGTCAATTCTTGAGTATGTGTGATGAACATGAGAAAAAAAGGAAAATGCTTTCTTTTTGGGATTCAGGAAGCGCCAGATTTCACCATAGTCAGAAAGAAAGGCCTGGATACATGAAGCTGATTTACTTATCGGGGAGACTTTAGCTAAATATGTATATGTATATATATATACATGTCCAGGGTCGAGTCAAGCCATGTGTTAAAGTCGCCTCCAAGTATGAGTTAGTATGTCCCGAGGTCCGGCAAGAGAGAGAAAAAATGTTGTTTTTTCTGCGTTTGGTGCATAGATGTTCACGAGAGCAACTCATTTATTGTAAAGTTTACCATAAACAATTATTTATATTGCAAATGTATCTGATATTATATTCAAAAGAGATGTTTGGACTGATAACTATTGACACTCCCCTGTCCTTAGCACCAAAAGAAGAATGGAAACACTGCCCTGCCCACCGGGAAAAGAGACATTCACTGATTCCTGTTTTGAATTGATTTACATGAGGACCTTTTTTCTCTTTATGGGGTGATTTAGACCCTTCACATTCCAGCTCAAAAGTTTCAAATTACCATTCATGTTTTTGACTAAGACGTCTGAGGTGAGATGGATTATGGAAACTGGTTCTAGAGTGCAGTAAAAAGCAAGGTGATTTTGTAAAGTTGGTGATATTAGAATAAGCAGTGATATTAAAGGTCAACCGATCTTTGCCAACCGATATTGGCCATTTATATGAGCCGTTGGAAAGTGTAATCCGAAGTCGGGCCGGGAAGCGAAGAGACGGTTTAAATCCTTGTTGGTAAAGTTCCTTGTATAAGCCTCCTCACAGTTCCAGCGCCGCATGGCATTGTGGGTCAGGTCAGACGTTAATATCACTTAGAATGAGACGTGAAGCAGTGTTTTAAAAAGTATATTTTATAACTAAGACCGCAGGCCGCATGGAATCTGCTAAAGGGCAGCAAAATAATATAACTTTTTTTTAATAATTTGTATTTGGTGCGTTTTTTTCTAAGAAATGTAAATCGCATAGTAACGTACAAATTAATGGTTTCAATATTACAAAATTAAAATGTATCACGTATACGGCCGTAAACAGTGTTTTGGCCAAAGTTCAAAGTCATCCAGCGATGTTTTTGTATCTGGGCTGCCTGGAACGCCCGCCATTGATATGATCCGAAGTGACATTGACCTTTGACCTGCATCGCGCTCGCACATGCGCAGTCGGAACTGTTAGGAGGCTTATTCAGAGCGCAGACTCTGGATCTCGTGGCTGTAGTCCTCCAAAATCCTGATGGTAGGGCCGCGGAAGTGTAGCATCCCCTTCTTACGAGCCTCCCTGATGATCATATGCTTGGTTTGGTAGATGAGCCCGTTCAACCTCCGGGGGGGAGGGCAGGATGTCGGTCCCCAACACCTCCTGGAGCAGGTTGGGGAAGTATTCCGTGGGGCGTCCGCTTTCGGTGGATTGAGGGAGACCAAGGATTTTTATGTTCCGACCTCTTCTTTCGGCTCTCCAGGACGGTTATTTTAGCTTTTAGCTTTGCATTAGCCTCATGTACGCTGGACAGTGAGGTCAGGTCGTCTGCTGCGAGTTCTAGGGAGGAGACTCTTTCATCGTGGTCATCCACCTTCAGTCGCATCTGAGCCAGCTTGGAATCCAGGAGGCTAAACGATCTTCCTCCAGTAGCGCCGTGATAGCTTCCATGCTACCGCCAGCATCGTCCTTCTTGGATTTCTTGGACGCTTTAGAGCTAATTTTTGAAAGTCAGCCTTTTTGATTGAAGTAAAGGCGATAAAAGTTTGTTAACAGAGTAGTTTTTCCGTCTGCAGGGATTGGTTAGGTTGGTTTACCGGAGCGCTCCATCTCACGCCCAAGCGGAAGTCATGTTGCTCATTCCTTAATAAACAAATAATTAATTAAGTCATTGCTAATAGATGATATTTCTATCAGGGTAAAGTTGTTTTGAATTATTACTTCAATAACTCATTTTTAATCACATACTTTACAAATACAAACGCTTAAGGGGCACCGTTACTTTTACCTTTTATTTTAATCTAGTTTTCTTTTAATCTACATTATTGTACTTCCTTCAACTCTGATAAAAAATATATCAATTTACAACTCCAAACTGACACAATAGTCACACACACTAAGACAATACAAGACTCTTTACAAGAGATGTCATACAGCAATACATATATAAACTTTATCAAACCTAATACACTTAAAATACACCCAAAAGTTGGGACACTAACTTACATTATTATTTTTTATGAAATTAAAACAAAATAGTTTTATACACACACAAAAATAATCACGTTGTTAGTGTATGTAACTGAGCGGAGTGCTGAAAAATGAATAACTATATAAAGTTCTCCCTCTTCTGAAATCTCAGCGGATAAGAGGTTACAGGAGTGGAGACCCTTATGATGTAATAATAAGCATTACTCCTCCTCCAGCTAGCTGTTAGCAGAGCATAGTCCCTTGGAGGTGGACACTTCCGGTGTTGATGCACTTCCACGTGGTGGTTATGGTAAGGCAGATTTAGTCTCCACAAAAACAATGTGTTTTCAGTGGGCAGGGCTTAAGCACATTTTCTAATTTAAATATTTCAGTTAAAAGAGAATTTTGTACAGACACATACTGATGTGACCAAGATCAATTTAAGAGACACAGAAATCATAAATATTTGCCGGTTTTATCACTTTACTGCCAACAAACTGGAAAAAATATTTACAATCCGTGGAACCCTAACAAGGAATACAATGTGGATTATATGCCAATTTGTCTTAAGAAGTTCCCATACATCCGCAGAACAACAGAAGCTCTCAAACAAGAAAAGGTACCAGGAATCACAAGATCAGTGTATGTTCTCCCAGACCTAATTTTAGAAATGATTTAAGTGTGTTACAAGAATTGTGGTATCGTCCTTATTCTAATGAACAATGCGGGTTCCAACTAAAAATGTCACCTCACAGAAATGACCTAAAGTTAAGCATCATTCCTCATCAGTATTGACAGAACCAGACAATGCTCCCGTCCTTGTATTAGACATGGAAGCTGGTCTGACAGTCTAAGAAAGATCGTTTTATATTTTTTGTATAATCACTTTGTGTTTAAATGTGTAAATGAGTGTTATGTACTCTGTCACATGACATTGTGCAAAAGTAAATATTTCGCACGATAACTGTGCTCAGTTTTGAGAGTAGCAAAAATCAACATATATAGAACCCTACATGCTTGAAGGGATGGAAGTCCACAGTTTTTCAATATGAGGCAACAATACGTCAACAAAAGATCTAGCACTGTTGATAGAGAACAGTAAGAGAAAGGAAGATGATGACTTGTTGGCTAGAGAAAGAGCCTGGAGACAGATGTGGACATCACTAGAATTGTGGCTCGTGTGTTATCGTTTCACTCTTGTGTTGGTCACAAGACCAGCACAGGAAACACACTGACACATGAGTGAATGTTTTTAGACTTTGGGAGGAAAACAGACTGAACAGGATGCTCCTGGGTCTATGTAGTTAGAACTCGCACCAGCCCTGTGTTACTTGCTGAGTAAAAAAATAAAATAAATCACTTTCATTGCTCACCCGAATATACTGAAATTCTTCTACGGGGGAGTCTGTTCCGGGGGCAGTGGCACTGGACCCCTCAAAACGTTTCCTTGTGATCAGGAGGAGTTTGTTCCTGATGGCCGCCACGATCCTCAGCTCCGAGCCGTGGTGGGTGTTGATGGAGTACAGGTGACAGCCTGGAGCGGGAGCAAAAGAGGAGTGAAGAGTCTTTAATGTAGGTATTGGTTCAGCACCAAAGGCCTTTTATCTCTGGTGGCCAGTTGCATTAATTCATATAACTTTGAGTAAGTTAAATGTTTGTATATTGATTCTACTAATTTATGAAACATCTGTTCATGTGATTTCCTACAGTGGTTTACACTTTTTTATTTCAGAGAACAAGAATATTTTCTTTTATGCAGTTATAGCATATACATGATAAGGATTATTATTCAGATTAATATCTGTAACTTGTTGGGGTTGTTTGTCATGCCATGAGTGTAGCACCTTTGGTTTTCTCCAGTTTGTTCTCTCTGCAGTCACACTTGCCCCTGACCAGCTGCTTCTCCTCCAGGCCTCGCTTGAGCGTCACCAGTCTGAACACATAAAGTCGGGCGTCTTTCCCTGAACACAAGACAGAAGAGCATTTTCTCTTTAGTATAAAGGTAACTTCTGGTTCATCGGCTTTTTGTTTGTTTTTAGCATCCTTTAAGTCCGAGCAACCTTTCTGTCTAAGTAAACTATGCTGCTTTCTTCAGGATTTTGCTTGCTGGAAGGCTACACATCAAAGCCCACATGCAGATGAGACAAACGTCGGTGCATCAAAAGCCTTGAGTCTATCCAAATCTATATCGCCAGATTAATTGATTACATGCTTTTTCTGGTTAGGACCAGTAAGATGTGTTGATTCTGTATGCCATTTATTTCTGCAGACCTTTTGTTCCATTTGGTCTGTGTCTACTTCCCAACAAAGACCTCACCACAGTCATCCATTCCCTGGGGACAAGCGCACTTACACACACCGACACACACACAGCACCACAACAGGGATGGTTCTCTTTAGGTCCCAGTGAGAAATAAAACTGCTGGACCAGCAGAGGTGGAAAGGGTAAATACGCAGGCAGCAGCACAGAGAGGCTGGAAACAGTCTGGACACAAGCTGCTGGGACCATAAAGACCAGGGAAACAGGATGTCTTCTTGTATTTTTAAATTAAATTATGTTCCCTGTACTGTGCACAGTGGCAAAATTAATACATAACAACCAATCACCAAATCAATTTTCATGAATTACAAAAAAATGAAGCAACTTTATACAATACAAACTTTTTTGTTGAATAAATAACAAACACAATATATGAAACAACTTGAGGGACATAAGGAAAGACTTCAGGCAGAAGCTGAAAGACTGAGGTCTTCCGCTACAAACAAGCTCAAAATATACACATTTTTTCAGAAAAATTCTTAATGTCGATGACTACTGAGGTATTTTGATGTTTTTAAGTCATTTGGATGAAGATGAGGACCACTAAGCGCCAGTTTCTACATTAAAATGGACAATTTGCCTAGAACTCTAAAAGGGAACAAATTACTCTGAAAATGATCTCAACCCTTAGTTGAAGCAAGGGTGAGTAGAAAATAAGTGAGATCAGGTGATGAGTGAAGCCATTTTTGCAAGTAGCACTGACTTTTTAATAATTATATAACAATATAATATGATTATATGTTTACTTGCTGTTGATCTTAATCTATCCATTTGTCATTGAAATATTTGTTTTTGTGCTCAGTAACTGGTTGTTCTCTGGTGGTCTGTTTGCTATGCCATTTGTGACAGCAGCATCAAAATGGCAGCTGCGATCAATACCATACCTTTGTCTGCTCTGGTGATCAGCAGGTCCTGAGGCTCGAGAACATGCATCTGCTTCACCACCATTGTTCTATCGAAGACCTGCACTGGCGACAGCGTCTGTGTGTCTGAATCTCAAACAAAGAAAAGGTCAAGTTATAGATTTGAGGATTGAGGATGGAAAAAAGAACAACCCACTGAGCGAGAGAGAGGAGCATTGATCGAAAGCACTCACCAGCGTTGTACAAAGCTGGATCTGGGCCTGAAATGTAAAACACATCGTTATCATCATCATGCGAGTTGACACCTTTGCAATTTTGCTGAGTGAACTATCAAATGGTTATGGATGGTTGGCTTTATTTGGGGACATAAAGAAGTATTGATTGGGATGACCTCACCTTCTAACAGCAAGACCCCTGCTGTGTCTGTGGCTGCCAGCAGAGACTGACCCCAGGAGTCTGCACATGCAATCTCGTAGGGGAAAGTGCTCGAGAAGGACTGAGATTCCCAGGGCTGCAACACACGGTACATAAAAAATGTGTCTTTATCTGTGTTAGGATGAAATCAATATCAGCAAATGACAACAACAACATGGAAACAATTATTATTTGTCCGGTTGTGTTCTTCATTTTCTTTTTATGAATTCATAAGAAAAACACAATTTCAATAAAATGATAAATGAAAACTATGCTCTCGCCTCTTTTCTGCATAGGCCGGAGGTCACAAGGCTGGTGGGTGCATCTCCTCTGACGATGGTCTTCAGCTTCAAGGCCTTTCAAAACATTATACAAGATATAATTTAAAGAATTCATATTCAGCTTTTGTTCAAGTAATGGAAGACAAAATGATAATCAACCATCATGATTTATTTAGATCCTGTTCAAAAACACCTTAAGTTACGTAAGTTAGTAAACAAAAATTAACTGGCATTGGAATTATACTTCCTGTTTGCACTTCCTGTCTATATAAGGTAGAGTCTGCTGATAAGTGAGCACCAACCATAGAGCCAAGAAAGCTACATTTTGCTTCCAAAAACCAAATCCTAACCTAAATGTGTAAAAAAAAATCCATCCCCCCCAAAAATATAAATGAGTACAAAAATAGTTTTCTTTTGAAAACAACGTATAGTCTCATCTTTATGCATTTTAATTCATTCTGATGATATTGGTGTTTATTTTTTAGTTGACAATGTATCAATAAATCTTTCCCTGTACTCCACCTTCTCTGCACTCTCTTTTTCATCTCTCTGTCCATCACTTTATTCTCTCTGTTTGACCTCCAATTACTTAACCTGTCAGTTTTCATGCATTAAAAATGTTTTTTACAAAAACTCCTTAAAGGAAAAGTTCATCCAATATTCAAAATTCCCTAATTTTCTACTCACCCTCATGTCCACTATCCCACTGTGACGTAGCACACTAGTGTGCCGTGACAGATTGTCGGGTGTGCTGTGGGAAAACCACCTAATTGAACTAAAAACATAAATTCATTGCACATAATAAGTTTTTGTTGTAGTAACTGTAATAATCTTACATATTACTAGATTGTATATATATTTTAACTGTATTGTTTTTGATTGTTAAAGCGCTTTGTGACCCTCGTCTAGAAAGGTGATTTACAAACAACCTTTACTTACTTACTAACTTACTTACATTGACGATCAATATTGATCAAAACGCACACATAGTTAATTGAGTGGATATTAAATTACTCTGTTATAAATGTTTCTCTTTAATCAAACTTATGATCTTTATTTATTCACACAATGGTAGATGTTTGTAACCTGGCAGATATGTATAACACATGATTTATCAGCTATTTCACGCAATTCACAAACATGTGAAGGAATTATAAGTATGTTTTTATAATATAATGAACAAAATGAACAAAATTAGGATCGCTACAAGTGTTCTCTATGAGAGCCACAGATATTCTTGTGACAACATCGTGTCAGTTTTATCAAACTTTATCTGCAGGTTCAGATGAGGGCACAGCAAAAGCCGGCTTCCCTCACTTGATCGGAGCTATCTTGAAAATCAGAGTTGTATACATGCACCGGAACATGAGTAAATAGAGAACACTTTTTTTTATGAATGTACGCCATTCAACATAGGCTGTGATTTTGATCCCCTGTGAACTGGGCTCCGACGCTGTGTCTCAAGCAATGTAGGGGAGATTTTCTTTATACTCTGCCTTTATTTTACAACATTTGGCCCTCAAAATGCAGGAAATTGTGTTTCAGAGTGTTAAAACTTCCAACCCCCCAAAGTAATCCCGCCTGCGGTGCCTTTGACGTTCGCCGCATGTCTGCACCATACAGTACACAGGTCCTCTTATGCTTTGAAAAATCATGGTGAGAACCCTGATATATTCTTTTATCATTATATGGATGTGAATGCCTGCAACTCCAAAAAGGAAAAGTATTTCAAACCTTTAGGCGACATGAGGGCAAGTAGAAAATGTGTGATTTTTTTATTTTGGATAAACTATCCCTTTAAGTAAGTTGTCTCAGAATAATAGTAAGTAAGTAAGTAATATTTGTATAGCGCTTTTCTAGATAAGAGTCACAAAGCGCTTAAATAATTAAAACAATACCCAATAAAATATATACTTAAAAGGTCAAGACACCACCGAGACAAACACAGGAGTCTCAGAGAATTAAGGAAAAGCCTGCACGAATAAAAGTGTCTTAAGGTCTTTCCAAAGCTTAGGAGGAACAGCCTGGAAGGATTTCTCTCCTCTGGTCCTGAACCGTGTGCGAGGAACTATCAGTAGATTCTGATTGACAGACCTCAGAGCCCGAGCTGGGGTGTAAGGCTGGATCAGATCAGTGATGGTAGGAGGAGCCTGGCCATGAATAACTCTGAAAGTAAGAACCTTTTTTAAGTTAAGTTTATCCTTAAAGAAACTGTCAGCCAGTGAAGAGATTTAAGGATCGGAGAAATGTACTAGAAATGTACTAGAGCGGGTGAGAATTCTCGCTGCAGTGCAGAGTTCTGTATCAACTGCAGGCGAGACAGTTCCTTCTTGTTAAGACATGAAAACAAACTGTTGCAATAGTCCAGATGAGAAGAAACAAACGCGTGGATTACAAGCTCCAGATCATGTTGTGACAACATTTCCCTAAGTTTAGAGATTTTTCTCAGTTGAAGGAAAAAGTTTCTGGTCAGTTTTCTGCAGTGTTGAACTAGAGACTTGTCAAATACAACACCCAGGTTTCTCAGGCTCAGTTTGACAGACTAACCTAAGTCACAGAAGTACTGACTCAACCCTGGAACCTTATCATCAGGAGCAATAACCAGAGTTTCAGTTTTGTCCACATTTAGCTGTAAATTGTTTTCACTTTCATTGTTTGATTTCTGGCAATCAATTGACTAAGCTGTTCAGCCTCTGGGGCTCAGTTGGATCAAAAGAGCAGTAGATCTGGATGTCATCAGAAAAATGTTGTAAGAAACATCAGGAAATGTCTGAATGATTTTACCCAGAGGAACCAAGTACAATAATAATAATAATAATAGACGTTACCTCAGCCAACCATCAAGGGGTGATTACATCAATGCTTTACATTACAGCAGTAATGACTGGTGGGTTCAAAGACCCTCAGTATTATTACATCCTGATTGTCTCAGAGGCAGGTGTCCACTTGAGCTGTTCATCAGTGGCTATTCAGTGACTTCATCACAGAGTCACTGAGCTTTCTGCTAAATTAAACAAGCCTTCTTTTTCTGTTGCTGGGTCAATTCAAGCTCTGCGGTTGTTGAGGCATGAGGAGCCTCTGTCTGGATTAGGCGGAAAATCCGAACCCACAGTCAGGGTCTAAGTGAAGCAGCTAATTTTTAATCATCCTCACAGTTTGTGGGCCCCCTTTTCAGGGATACCACATAGCACCAAAAAAAAAGATGTCAGAGAAAGTATTTGTTTTGATGAATAAACAGAGGGTAAAAAGTGTAAACTTCTGTTCGGTTTGAGGGTGATAAACACACAATAGTTTTTCTATTGTTCGTCTCCTTAGGGTTTTCTTACCACCACATTCATGTTAAAAACTATGGCTCTACTCAGAATCCATTTAAGACGACTTAGCTGTTCACAGGTGCCTTACTATTAATCATTAAAACTATATTTTATAAATCGACTTTTAAGATTGTAATTACTGCAGTGCATTATGTTTTTGTTTTAATATAAGGATGCTATTTATCAAACAACAAGCAGGATCTAGTCCATGTTTAGCATGTTTAGCATGAAACAATTTCCTGAAGGAGACCTCCTGAGGGATCAATAAAGTTTTACCTTTTTTTTGATGGCTGCCAAGGAGTTACTTGTGCTTTGAGTGTTTTAGCTCAGCTCTAGTTCTGATTTATTTAGAGTTGGATAATACATTATACGTCACCCCCCTGATCAAATCCTACCGGCACTACTGGCAACAATTATTTGGGGCTAGGTTGAGAACAGCCTAAAAAGGTAACAGGTAATTTAATGACCAAATCAGTATTTTCTACTCTGCAACACCAAATCTGGCTTAAAACGACGGGTGGATGAGATATTTGACTTCTATCCCTGACAGAAGCAAGACCTTCAAAAATCATTGTGACTTCGTCCACACTGAGAGTTTGTTGATAACCAAAGACCAAACGATTTCAAATCTTTTGTCAAGACCTTAAAATTGGACTTGCTGATAATCATCCTCATGTTACTCCATAAAGTGAGCTATTCCAATGCTTGTAGGTGACCATCCCCCTTCTGACGTCACATGACATAGAGATGGTAGAAAGTTAGTCTTGTCTTTTGAGGTCTTTGTCTCTTTCACTCTTGCTCTAACTGCTTGAATCCATCACACTGTTTTTTAAGTTATGACTCAGAAATCACAATTGTAAGTTAGATGTCACATTGAGAATCTGTGGTTACCTGTCCTATTCTGACAAACTCTGCCTGCCGTGCTTCTTCTTTCTTGCGTGCAGATTTTGGAGACTCAGGCAGCACGTCACTAAAGGACCGTCTGTTTAACATGTTCTGGGGAGAAAAAGGAACCTGGAGATGGACCAACAACGGACAAATGTGTCACACACACACACACACACACACACACACACACACAGACAGACACACACACATGATAAGGAAATATAGCAGGAGAAAGGGAGTGAGACCAGAGGAAATGTTGTGTTAGATGCAATGGTGGACACAGATAGAGTGGAACACTTGTGCTGTTAGAGAGTTCAGCACTGCAGTAGAAGGGTGCTGCTGTGTTGAGCAGAAATGCAGAAGAGTGCTCAGCTGCTGTAGCATCGAGTGACAGAGAAGAAAGCGTAAGAGCAGAGGAGGGTCATTATATAAATGAGGGGCCGAATTCTAACCTGTGACTCTAGGTTTAAACATATTAACAAATACACTTATCTGATGCAATGAGAATATCCTGCAAATAACATTAATTCTCCTCTCAAACAGTTAAGAACAAGTCCCTGGTCGCTGTGTACCTTGTGTAGATCTGGCATTAGATCCTGGTAGAGCGAGCGGATCAACATGTCAAGAGTCCGCTGACGCTTTTGGGCAAACGTTGGTGTCTCCAGTGTGGCTTTCTCTCCATTGATTACTTCAGGAGAACACAAGCCAGGTTAGGAACAATTGCTTTGAGTTCAGGTTAACATATTTTACTTACATTTGACAAGTAAAAAGTCCCTGAATTCTTGGTGATCAGTAAATAAAGGAGGAGAAGGGAGAGGGGGCCCGAAGAGTGGGACGCTTTCCTCTGAGAAAATTTTCAACCTTTATATCAAAATAAAGAGGATGATTAAAAATACATTTGTTACAATTGTTCAAATAATAAGTTCAAATACCCACCTGTAACTGTCATTCTGGCTATTATACCTAACCAAAGCAAAAATATCTGGTGAAATAGTTAAAGGAAAGATTGAAGAAGATAGAAAAGAGAAGAAAAATCTGTATTTTTCTGATACCTTTCACCTCTACTGACTTTAAATCAAATCTGATATCTGTTCTTTTTGTTTCAGCTTTAAGTCACTTTAGCAACTTGACAATATACATTTATAATACATTAATAATTCAAAATAAACCTGAAACTAAACTACGTCTCAAAAAGTGAATAAATCATTTTAATTAAAGAATAAATGAATTCATGTTAAGCTACGACACATATATTTTAAAAATACTATAAAGGTCTTTATTTGAAAGATACGAGTGAAGTGCGATCGGATCATGGACGGCTTAAAGGAAGACGACGCGTCATCTCCTTCCTGAAACACTATTGTTACGATGTCATTCCCGATGTGCCTCTTTCTCTCCACCTGCCAGAGACATTAAATGAACAGAAAGTTAAAATCCACTCTCCGTGCTGAATGACCACATTATTGATTTAGAAAATAAACACAGTCTGAGAAGTTAACTTTCATTAGATTAGCGGTCACCGTTCAGTAATGTGATGCAAAACCAGGTAATAATAGACAAAAATAATGTAAAGAAAGTCACACAAAGAAAACATTGCCAAAATGTGAAGAACATTTCCTACAGAATACTAAAAACTAAGTCACAGAAGAAAGTTTTTAAGCCTCCAGCTAGCCTAGCTGCCACTGCTGAATAATCTGATGGATGATCTAACAACAATATATAATAAATAAGTACATTTATAAAAGGATAATAAAATCCAGTATTTTTATGAAATCACAGTGAAGCCAAAACACTTTTTCCCTATTAACTCTAACATTTTTTGTCATGCTTTATTTGGTCCATTGCAGCATCTTTTTGGTACATTTACTGTACAAATGTAATTCACAAAATGCTGCCACCCGAATAATCAGTACAGATTTACTTATCATGAAGATAAATTAAAAATAAATTATTAAACCAAACACTGTTCCTAATTTAAAAACAAATTGAAATAAGGCGTAATTAAAACAACAGTAGGTAGATGTATGTGAAATAAAGACAATAAAACCACTACATATGTAACTGAAATTGGTGAAAATAAACACTTGAATTGTGAAAATAACAAAGTTGCAACACATAGAGAAACAAACCTGCTGCTTGTTTTCTTTTGAATAGGGCAACATGGTGGAAACATGGAACATGAGTTCATGGCCCTGATACACAGTGTAGATGGACTTTATCCCTGTAGTGTCATCTAGCCGGTGACACAGAGAGAACAAATCGTTATAACACATTTGGAGACAATTGTTCCTAATTGAGGCTAATTAAGTGAGTTAAGACCACACATTCAACAGAGAAAGACTTAAAGAGCTCTCACTCCTGGTGTCAAGGCCTCCGCGGTACCCCGCCCATCCATGAAGTACGACGCTGTCACCAAGCAAGTTAAGGAACTTATCAAAGCTCTCACTCCCCATCTCTACAAACAAACGTGTGAATTACCAAACCATCTTCAACGTGTGATCACATGTAAAGAGAAAAAAAGTTACCATTACTAAACATTTCGTCATCTGTGAGCTGCCCATCTTTTGCATACAGGACACCAAACTTAAAGTTGACAGATCCCTGTCAAATACATGCAACACATTAAAACGTATAAGTCAGTCACATTGTGACTCATGTACATATCAATGAAATACATATTGTACATTGAACTTCTACGATGATGGAGCGACATTTGTTCACATGAAAATACATTTTTAGATAAAAATACAGAGTTAATAATGATTAAATGTTGAAGAAGAGCCAAAAGCACTTTCTAACATCACTTTCATGTAGAATTTGTGTAGATTAACAATCAAAAAGATGAAACAATGGTATCACAATAATAGGAACTGATACCTCCTGCTCCTCCAGCACCAGCAGGTCCTGAGGGTAGATGATGACAGAGGCGTTATAAGTCACAGTGACGAGCGACGGCGTCAGCTTCTACAGTAGCAGCGCTAAATGTTCTTAGTAAATTCTGTGGTAGCACTCTCACCTTCTGGATCTCTGGGTTAAGAATTTCCCTGGGGCCTCTCTCAAATCTATCCATGTTCATTGCACTGAGCGTGAGGAGACAAATAAAGAGCACTTTTACAGATTATTCTACACGTTTTTTGTAATTTAGAATAGGATTGAATGGCATTACAAAGGTCAACACAAAAAATATATTTATGATCTTTCTTTCTTTTACAATCACTACACTTCTACTATATATTGATCAGTTCAAGCAAAAGAATGATTTGTATCCAGTTTGATAGATTGAGGCCATTTTAAGCATAAAGCACCTCAACAAACAGCTCATGAGGTGAACCCTCAGAACCTCTTTTCCCATCTTTAGTGGAAACTCTAAAGATACTTTGATATTGATTTTTTTTGTTTTTTCCTGTCCAAGATTTAGAATCAGAATCAGAATCCCTTTATTGTCCCACGAGGGGAAATTCTTTTTAACAAACAGCAAGAGCAATATACCAGAAGAAAAATAAAACACCCAGAAATAAAATATTAAAAAGAAAAGAAAAAATCTAAATAGAATAGAAAATAAATCTGCACTATATTATATACACAATCATATTTACAAAAATAACAAGAAAGGTGCAGTTACACGATTATCTGGCTGTGTTCTTATTGTGGAGTCTGATGGCAGCAGGGAGGAAGGACCTGCGGTACCTCTCCCTCACACACCGAGGATGGAGCATCCTATCACTGATGGAGCTCCTCAATGCCCTCAGTGTGTGCTGGAGAGGGTGAGACAAGTTCCTCCCCATGGAGCCCAGCTTGCTCCGTATCCTCCTCCCAGTCACTTCCTCCACAGGATCCAGGGGGCGCCCTAGGACGTAACCGGCCTTCTTAATAAGGCTGTCCAGTTTAGCCCTATCCTTTGCTGTCATGCTGCTCCCCCAGCAGACCACACCGTTGAAGATGGCAGAGGCCACTACTGAGTCATAGAATGACTTCAGGAGTGGCCCCCGGACACCAAACAACCTCAACCTCTGGAGCAGGTAGAGTCTACTCCGCCCTTTTTTATAAAGAGCAGCAGTGTTATCCACCCAGTCCAGGCGGTTGTTGAGGTGAATGCCCAGGAACTTGTAAGATGTGACAATCTCAATGTCCTGTCCCTGGATGTTCAGTGGTGAGGGGGAGATGGAGGGACACCGCCGGAAATCCACAATCAACTCCTTAGTTTTGTTGGAGTTGATCTGGAGGTGGTTTTCCAGGCACCAGTCAACAAAGTCCTGGACAAGTCCCCGGTACGACCCATCATCCCCTTCCTTAATGAGGCCGACAATGGCGGAGTCGTCCGAGAACTTTTGCAGGTGACTGGTGGGAGACAGGTGTTGGAAGTCTGCAGTGTACAGTGAAAAGAGGAACGGTGCCAACACTGTTCCCTGGGGGACCCCTACACTGCACAGTACAGTCTTCGAAACACAAATTTATACAAATGTTTACACAAATTACTGTTCAATTTACAATCTTTGCTTAAAAATACATAATCTTAATGGGTCATGCAGTGGAGATGATGTATATTTTGGGGTATTGTTGGCTATTGTGTTAACTATATGTATATGTCAAAGACTTGGCAGGCCTGATTTGACCCCGGGCATTGGGTTTGACACAGCATGCATCATAACAGATAACAGCGCAGTCCACAAACCATAGCATTTAACCTTATCTGCCTAAAAAAAAAAATCAGTTTTAACATCATGTTTATGTAAAAAGTCTCCCCACTCTACTTACCTGAGGATGGACTTGACTGACAGTGTTTTGGTGGGGCTGTAGGACAGACTGATCTTCAGAGTCCCCTGATTGATCAAAGAACATCACAGATTCGGGATTAAAGACACTCAGCACAGCAAGCATCAATGATCAGTCGACACAATACTGTTTCATCTATAATCTTAGAGCCACTTATCCTTGAAACTGGTTCATGTCTGAGGGAACATCTGTCCAAGAGACCCATCGATAAAGCAATCTTAAGAGGCACAAGATCACTTTTTCAACATGGAGAATCAACTATAGGCCATCTCATTTAAAATCTTTAATTGTGAAACAATTACAATAATATTGATCATACGTTTTCACTGATCTTTTTCCTGTTTTAGTATTTTTCTCTCTCTCTCGCTCTACAAGTCCCAATTAGCAGTGTGCGAAAATGTAGTGCGCAATGAGCCTCTGTGTTCCTGTTTGCTGATTCCTCTGCCATACCTACTCGTCCTCCTGCTCTGCTCCAAGTCCTATGTCTGCATCTGCCGTACTCTTTCTGCTCCAGTCACCTCCAGCCCTTTCCCTCTCTTAGTTTCATCTTTTAGCGCTACCGTTCTTTTATGCAGGTCTTAGTCTGTTTTTCTGCATTGTTGTGCTTTCTACTGTTAGCTTTAGAGTTCTTAGTTGCCCCCTTCTACCTGTTCCTGTATGGAAGTACATCAGCGCCATCAGAATATTGAATGGTTGAATAACTTTTTTCAAATATTGAAGGTTGAAATAACATTTGTTATATTGTATATTCATTTAGTCATTTAAAATTCAATATAAAAAAAATACGAAGCCTGTCCAAGAGAGCAATGCTTTGTATTTTTTATTTTTTTTATTTAAAATGCTACGATTTTTTTTATATTGGATTTAAAAGGCTTCGTATTTTGTTATATTGAATTTAAAAGGATTCGTATTTTTTAATATTGAATTTAAAATGCTCCAAAAAATGTTATATTGAACTTAAAACGCTACGAAAGAAAAAATATTGAATAATTGAATTACACCTTTCAATATTTGAAAAAAAATAATTCAACCATTCAATATTCTGATGGCATTGATTTACTTCCATATTTCTGACCACCTTGTGTTATTAAGAATAAATATTGTCTCGTGGGTTTTGCTTGCGCCTTGGTCTCTGTGTATTCCTCAACAGTTTGTCTTTTGAAATGGCTATACTGTAAATGTGCTTAAAAACTCACATTACTTTCTAGATCTATTGTTATTTTTAGTTTTAACCTCTTGACCAGTGTTGGGCAAGTTACTTTAAAATAATAACTTAGTTACAGGTACTAGTTACTTCTTACAAAAGTAACTCAGCTACTTTAAGTTATTTGTTACTTTCAAAGTAAGTAGTTGTAAGGTTGGATGCTTTGATTACTCAATAAAAAAAATAAAAAATAAAAAATTAGGGGGATTGCTAATCGTAATTATTGTGGCTGGTACAGATTTCCAATTTTTTGAGTCAACGGGCCAATAGCGATTTTTGCAATTTTCTTTCTCCTAAAAACTTAAACAGACACAACAGTGACTTTTTTTTTTTTTTTAATTAAAAGTGTTCACACATTATAAATCAATTGAATACTTCAAAAATGGGGCCTCATGCAACATTCCCTTTAAGGGATGTCTTTATTTTATTTGTTTATTTTACTTGTTCACTGACACAACATCTTTGTAGGGCCATTAAGCAGCGTGTGTTGGAAGTGGATTAAATTTGTGAACAGGCAGTCGCAGTGCATTTTATAAACTTGAGGTGAAGGCATCTGGTTGGGCAGCTTTGTCAGGGTCCCAGTCAGTATAAGGACCAGCCCAAGCTCAGAGCTAATTTTTCTACTTCTGAGTAAACCATCAGCCAGGAGCCGACCGGTTAGACATGTTCAGAAGAAAAAACGCTAAGGTAAAATCTGTGAAAATAAAATAATTTTGTCACTCGTTTTTTTTTGCACTAGAAACTATTTTTATTCTTTCTACACTTGGAGTGGAAATTAACTGGACATTTTCTCAATGTGTTTTTTTTTTCCTTGGAATTGATATTGTAAAATTGGCATCAAAAATAATATCGTTCAGGAACCAGAATCAAAGTGATGGTACCAGTAGAACTTCCGATCGAAACCCAGCCCTAGCGCAGGTTAACTTACTGATTTTCTCCAAAGTATGGCCCGATACTGAGGAACCCTCTGGTTGTTCTGGTCCGACAGAACCACAGACAGGTAGAACGGACTCTTCTCTGCATCTGTTCCCACGTAGTTCTGGTGGACTGAAATAGACAAGCATTAAAAGAGGAATGAGTGAACTTTCATTATATCTCTCCACATCACAAAGCCAAACATTCTTAAACAGCACTAGAAATCATCTAGCAACCATTGTGTTCTTTAGGCTGATAGATCTGAAGTGTTAGTGTATTACTACATATGATTACATTTCTATCTATTTTTTTATTATTAATTATTGTTGTTTTCCATCTACTGACATTAAAAAAAAAAAAAATTAAATTAAATTGCAATTGACAAGATTCACTCTTCCCACATATATATTTATCTAATAAATATCAGGGGCCTTATGTTAGAATGTGTTCACACAAGTAAGCACATACTTTTCACAGTGAAGTCCTTATGTATCAAGAAAGAGAAGAGCGTGACACATCAACATGTGCTTGCAGTATACATACACATACGTAAGTGGATACTAAATTACTCACAATATATTTTTTAATATGTTTCTCACTGATGACTGAATATGACCACATAATCACTTTATATGTATTGTTTTATATACTATGTATATACATTTTTTTATCTGCTATTTCACCCAATACAGAAATAAAGGAATAAAGGTCAAGGAATGAAAGGCTTGTCTTCATAATATGCATTCTACGCTTCTCTACGAGAGTCCCAGACGACCAAGATGAGAGGAAATCACCTGCACCGTTATATAAGATTGAAGATGAACAAGTTCAGATTAAGCTTCTAGCATATAGGGTAGGAGATATCAGCTGTACTTGCTGGTTTTCACCTCAACAGAAAGCTCCTACCAGTTTGTGAATAGCTAAGTCATCGACAACAGTTGTTGACGTTTATATCTGTACATGCAGTCTCTTTTGTTTTTTGGGCCCCAATCATTTTCATGTTGTGTGGCCTGCCGAGAACTTTCCACCTATGAGTGATCAAGGTGAATATCTCTTGCAAACGGCCTCTTGCAGTGCACTCAACATACTCAATCCTCAGCTGTACTGTGGAAAAGGTGGAGGAGATCCGAGATGGCTGCCCTCCTCAGGATTACGCATACATTTTCTCTCCTGGAGGAGGACCATGGAAGCCGCAAATCTGGGGCATAGACACCTGTGACATGATAACAGCTACAAAGGCAGCGATCGGCAATAACAGGTTGGCTGGACTGGAGGCCGAAAGAAAGACCCTGCCCAATGCCAAAGCTCCTCCTTCTAACCTGACGTGTCAGGACAGAAGAGCATTGGTATCACTGCAGAGGGATGAAAAACCTGATGCTCTCAGGGTGCACTCCACCTGCATTGTGGCTGTTACATTGGACCTTCTGGGGGTTGTCCCAACAGAGGACATCTGCACGGTTGAGCCCAGGCCCCCCACCTCGGACATCTATTCGCCACTGTGCACCACTTTGGGCGACGTGAGGTTGTCCAGCTTTTGCTTCAGGTTTCGGGGTCATAACCATCGCCGGTGTGTATTATATATATTTGGCTTGATCAGTTGGGAGGTAGACTGCCTTTCTGGAGCCTAGTCCATTTAAGGATTCTGCCTCTTCAAGAGGCAGTTTTTCTCGTCCAAACGTGAAACTTTCTCAACCAAACATAAAAAATGTATTGCTTTTCTGTGAGTTGAGGCACGGCCTTGAGCGTTAAATAATAGCAGCACTAGGTTTTTTTATTAGTAGTCTAAAATCCACGCAATTTAGTTAATTTAGACGCAATATTTTTCATTATTCATGATGATTTATGGATGCTTGCCTCCAGTCAGTGATGATAAGTTATGAACATTGTCAATTCTTACCCCAGCTGCCACACACAGATGGCACAAATGCAGCTAGAAAAATTGGCGGCGAGATTTCAGAATCACAACTCTTCATCACCTTAGCTAGAAAAGAGGCCCAGTCAAGTAAGAAAATATGTATATAGATCATATTTGTAAATCCAAGATTGTACCCAGATCATTGCACATGCGGGAGGATTACTCTACATATCTGTTGTTAAACTCTTCAAGACACAGACCGATTGTTTCCATGCTCCATAATGATCAATGTTTCTGGCTGTGGTGGAAATTACTTTAAGATCATGAAACCCAGATTTGGTCTGTATGTCTCTTCTGCTGATTCAACCATTGAGAAAAGTATCCACAAATCTCAGATTCTGGCTGTGAGAACTAAGTCAAAACAGTCCGACCATTCTTCAGAAGGAGCAAGACACCACCTCAACTCAGACAGCCAGTAATAATCTTTTGTACCCCATGCTGGTAGATGATGTTTCTGCTGCAGTTGCAAGTCTCCTTGTCTGTTTTAGCCTCAAAGCTTTCTATACGAACCAGATTCTGCCAAGTTCTGGTTGTCACAGCCCTGTATGAGAGATATCTCATGACACCTGTGTTAATCGGTCTCATTAACAAGACATGGCTCGGAGCAAAACGCTGCAAGAGTTTTCCCTGACGGCAAAGTATGTTCATCGGTTTCACTGGTTCTTTCTAATGGTTTTGCACAGTAACAACTTTATTTACCAACTAAGCTGCACAGGGAAAGAATACAAGAAGCACCACATCTTAGCTGGGTCATATCCAAGCTGATGATTTCTGATGGCTCCAGCTCCTTGCGTGTCTGGTGTGTATCACATGTCAGATGCTGAGTGTGTGAATGGCTCTAGTTAGTTCATTTTACCGGACAGTAACCAGTCGTAACAGTGTTATCTACTGGACATGGGCTCTCCCTGCAGACTGACCATCAAATCAGAGCTTCTTGATCTGAGTGGAGCCGGGGACTCTGGGTTTGAGCTCAAGTAGAAACTTGTTAAGTCAACCTTTCTGAAATATCTTTGTAATCTCAGTGTTCTTTCAACAGTTTCTTTAAATAAACATAAGATATCTAAACTCCTGAAATGTATGTCACTTTCATAAATCACAGTCTTTGCCACTAGCTCTGCTTTTAACTCTGTCTTTTCGACAAGTGAAAAAGTCAAAATCGAGGGCAGATAAGAGATGTTTTGCTGTTGCTTTCGTGGCTTTCCTTAATTTATACCAATTTCCTACTACTGAATTAACGATACAATTACAATCTCAGTAAGAAATGTCTGGAATATTATGATAAGGGGCTCTGAGCAAGTCCAGCACCCTCCCTTTCCAACACCTCCATGGACTGTTCTACTCTATACTCTCCTCTTCTCTCTCACTGTATCCTCTCTCACTCTTTTCTCCATCCATCAGTCTACCCCTCAATCCACCCTCCCAGCCGGTCGCAGTTAGAGGCCGTCAATACTGAGTCTGATTCTGCTCGAGGTTTCTGCCTTCTAAAAGAAAGTTTTTCCACTCCACCGTCACGCTGTGATTCCCTCATTATTGAGTTGCTGGATCTGTTTTTCTCCAATATAGTATCATTAAACTGTAAAGGGTCTTGAGATAACTTTGTTATGATAAGACACTTTAAATAAAATAAAATCGAATTGAATTGAATTTTCACCAAATGGGAATAACATCTGCCCCGTTTAAGAAAACCAAGAAAAAATGTCTGGGGTAGAAGAGTTGTTAAAGAAAATCTAAATCAAATACAAACTTACACTACTATTGTAGAGGACAGGCGAATTAAGTGTGGATTGTTGAATATCAGATCCCTGTCCTCAAAAGTTGCACTAATTAATGAACTAATTTCAGATAAAACCATTGACTTATTCTTCTTAACCAAAACCTGGCTGTCTATAGATGATTACGTATCCTTAAAGAAATCAACACCACCCAGCCACACTAACTTTAACGCCCCTCGACGATCTGGTCGAGGAGGTTGAGTCGCAGCCATCATCAACTCATGTCTGTCAACCTTTACTAGACCACAATCTGATTTCAACTCTTTTGAAAGTATTATACTTGGCATATCTAATACAACCTTGAGTTGTACCAGCCTGGTGCTCAAATCAGATAAAGTGATTATTGTTGGTGACTTTAACATCCATGTCGATGGTCCATGTCCCTGCTACTAGCACCACTGTAAAGAATCTGGGAGTATTCTTTGACGAGGACTTATCATTTAACTCACACATAAAACCAATCTCACAGACCGCCTACTTTCACCTTCGTAACTTCTAAAAAATCAGGCACTTCCTACTTATGGATGCTGCAGAGAAACTCATCCATCCTTTTGTTATCTCCAGGCTGGACTATTTTAACTCTGTTGTTTAACAGACAATCTTAAAACCTTACTTTTCGATAAAGCCTATAATTAGAACCGACTATGGCTCTGCCTGAATCAGCCCCTTTTGCTCTTTCTAAGCTGCTATAGGTTTAGATTGCTGGAGGTGTTTTAGACACCGAGCTCTGTATATCCTTCATTTTCTGCATTACATTCATCATCTGTGCAGTTTAAACTCACACTTTTTATTAATTTTCAAATCCTAGACTTTGATGACCCCTAGAGTACAAAAGTGTGCTGGAATTCACCTGGTATTTCTATGCATTAAGCACAGTTAAATATACTATATTTACCTATTTGTGAAGCTTTACCTATGTATAAGATGACTGCTAGGTGTTTTTGTTGCTGTTTTAAAATATTTAATATTCAAAAGTTAAAAACTGAAAGCGGTGACAGACTTTAACTTGGTATTGGTTTAGTTGGCCAATCACCAATTCTTCGTGTATCACCAATATAATTGGGTCATTGAAATGTTATTTTTTGGGGTTTGTAGTGCAAGATGACAAGAATGAAGAACATAGATCAAAGAAAAATAACACAAATAAAAGGATACAAAGATTAACATGGAATACATCATCTTTTTACTCCGGTGCTGCCCTCAAACTCAGTATTAAACAGCTCACTTCATGTAAACACAAAATCAAATCATGCTTCACCTCAAACTTCCTCAAACAAAATTCAGATAAAACAAAAATCCTCCTCATTGGCACCAAATCGACCCTCTTCAAAGTTCACAATTTCTCCCTCACTATCGACAGCTTCTCAATTTCCCCCTCCCCTCAGGTCAAGAATCTGGGTGTCATCCTTGACAGTACACTTTCATTTCAATCCAACATTAACAACATCACCCGATCTGCATATTTCCACCTCTGAAACATCAACAGACTCGCCCCTCCATTACCCCTACATGGCCTCCATCCTCGTCACCTCCCGCCTCGACTATTGTAACTCCCTCCTCTTCGGTCTCCCTCAAAAGTCCCTGAAGCAGCTTCACTGGCTCCCCATCAACCAAATAATCATCAATACAAACTCTTTCTGTAAACCTTTAAGTCCATCCACAACCTCATCCCTCCCTACCTGTCTGACCTCATTATTATCAATGCTCCCTCCGTTCCTCCTCTTCCATCCAGCTCTCTGTGACCTCTGCCTGCCTCAGCAGAGCCTTCAGTGGCTCTGCTCCCAAACTCTGTAACTCTCATTCACATGACCTCCACATTTTGCACTTGCTCAGAGCCCCGAGCAGAGTCCCTGAACCTCCTCCAGGAGAGCATATGCACTTGTCATCCTGAGGAAGGCAGCCTCTGTGGTTCTCCTCTACCTCATCTTCTGTAGAAGTGAGCCCGTTGAGTGCACTGCAGGAGGGCCATGTTGTCTGCAAGAGATACTTACCTGGACCGCTCTTGCAGACCTCATGGCCAATCTCCATGTAGCGGGCCCGTCGTCTTTCTCACCTGTTCCCGATCAAGGGAGAACTCCGCTCTACTCATCAGGGCCCCGATCAACCTTCTTCTTATCATCACGTTGAAACCTGAGCTTGTCGAGTGCACCGCACAGGAATGCAATGTTGTTTGCGGGGTACACACTAATTAAACAACATTGCGTTAACCTGTCTCGATCATAATCATAATCTTTGAGGCGGCGTGGGTCAAAAAGCCTCAAACACTTCCCGTCGCTTTCAAGAGCCGAGGGAAGCGCTCGGCAGGCCACACCATCAGCCATCGTGTGATTTGGGCCTAGGCAAACGAAGCAGAGATGTGTGTCCCCCCTCTCCAGGGAGTCTTAGCACTTGCACACACATTTGTCCACTTCAATATTCATTCGCCATCATTACATTCCACTGTGATTTTTTAGTGTTTCACTGTCAGTAGCTTTCTGCTGAGTTAAAAAGGAGGAAGTAGGGCGTATGCTTAATTCATTCAAGTACCTGAGTTATTGCGATAGGATTATAGGAAGTGGACATTTATAGCATTTGAATGCACCCAGCCTAGTTCATTAAGCTTTTCAGAGACAATGCAGGGTCTTGAGGGTCGAGTTAGAGGGCGGAGCACCAAAAGACGTAGAACTCCTATCGCACTAACTCAGGTACTTGAATTAATTAAGCATACCATTTTTTGTTGTCCTTTTTACTTTTTCTTTCCCCTACTCATATTTTTTAATTGTCTATCCCTTTCAATTCTGTTGAAAATTGCTAAATTGCTGATTACAAAAAACATCTGCACTGACCTTTTCCAAGGAAGTACTTGAAAAACCACCTAGTGTGGTACTCTGGATTCTCCAGATGGACATCAGTTCTTCTCCACGTTCCTGGTGTGTAGTCTGAAGTCTGTTTGGCAAACAGGGAAAAATCAGATTACGGCGACAGCTTGAGGTACATCTACAACTTGTAGATGTTGTTCCTTCATCTCTGTTTATAGAAGAAGCTCCAACACTGACATGAAGATACTTTTTTTTTTACTTTACTACAATTACTCATTTTATTGTAATGCACATTCACATCAATTGACTACCAAGAAGTCAAAAGTTCTGAAACAGTTTTGCACTCTTCTCTGCTCACTGATGACAGTGTTCAGAGGATGACTGTCATCATCCATGATGGACAGTAGTTTGTCCAGCGATCTCCTCTCCGCAACTGTCACCAGTGAGTCCAGCTTCATGCCAACTGCAAAGCCAGCCCTCCTGATAAACCTGTCCAACCTGTTAACACTCCTCCTGGACACATTCCCACCCCAACACACCACAGCATAAAACAGGACACTTTCCTGCAGAAAGCTGAAATGATCAGAGCCTCCTCAGAAAGTACAGTCTACTCTGAACTTTCTTATACACATGGTCTGTGTTGCAGGACCAGTCCAGTTTACTGTCAGCCACACACCGAGATACTTATAGTTGTCAACTTTCTCCACCTCGTCGCCTCTGATGGACACTGGACCTAAGGTAAGGTAAGGTAAGGTAAAACTTTATTGATCCCTCAGGAGGTCTCCTTCGGGAAATTGTTTAATTGACCTGGCTTTTTCCTGGGCCTCCGAAAGTCCAAGACCAGCTCCTTGGTCTTTGAGGTTCAGCTGCAGGTGGTTCCTCTCACTCCAGTCCACAAAGTCACGTATTAGACTCCTATACTCGTCTTCGCTGTTGTCCCTGATGCATCCAACAATGGCAGTGTCGTCAGCATACTACTGGACGAGACTCAGCTTGGAGTTGTAGCAGAAGTCTGAAGTGTTTATGGTGAAGAGGAGAGGGGCCAGTAATGTTCCCTGAGGTGCTCCTGTACTGCACACCACAGTGTCAGGCATGATGTCCTTTAGACCGACATACTGTAGTCGATCAGTAAGATAATCCGAGATCCAGGAGACCAGGCCAGGGTCAACATGCATCTGTTTCAGTTTGTCCTGCAGCAGAGTGGGCTGTTTAAAGCGCTAGAAAAATCCAGGAACAGCATCCTCACTGAGCCTCTTCCTTTATCCAGGTGGGAGTAGGTCCGATGCAGGAGGTGAAAGATGGCATCTTCTACACCAACCGTGGGCCGGTAGGAAAACTTCAGGGGGTCTTGTGTGTGCTGGACTTGTGGCCTGAGATGTTTGAGGACCAGCTGCTCCAGTGTCTTCATCAACTGTGACATCAGTGCCACTGTTCTGTAATCATTCAGCCCCCTCGGTCAGATTTTTTTCGGGACTGGAACGATACAGGAAGTCTTCCACAGGGTTAGCACTTTCCTCAGCTGTAGACTGAGGTTGATGACATGCTGGAGTGGCTCAACTACTTAAGCACCGCAGGTCTTTAGCAGCCGAGGACACCTTGTCAGGACCAGCAGCCTTCCTGGACGAATCCTCAAAGTACATTGCGGACCTAGAGTGAGGTGATGCTGGGAAGCGGTTGTGTGGAGCTGAGGGGAGCAGAGGAAGGTGGGGCAGGTTCTGAAGCGGGCTGCAGTGAGGGTGAGGTGACCTGCTCAAACCTGTTGAAAAAATTTTTGAGACCGTTTGCCTTCACCATCGTGTCCACTGCAGTCGGAGAAGACTTGGTCTTGTGTCCAGTGACGGTTTTAAGATCATCCCAGAACTCTCTTATTTGTTCCCCATTCAGCTTCTCCTCCAATAATAATATATAGTTATAATTAAGAGTTATTACAATAGATATGAGCATTAAAAAAATAAATAAAATAAACAGGGAGCACCGGAATACAAGCCACAAATGTAATAATAATTATTATAACTTGTACACAACTTATATAGTGTTTTAATGTTGTAACATCAGATATTTAAAACAGTTAATTTTTATTTTTAATTAAAATCATGTTTTTTCAACATTATTAAGTCAAACACTTTTGTTTATAGTCTGGATGATATTTCATTTAGCAAGCAGAAGCAGAAATCATCAATTTGCAAATAGTCTGCTGTAATAAAGTAGTTTTTTAATTTCAACACTGTAATAATACTTTTTCTTAAGTGTTTGTTTTTTCGTTTTGGTAAAACAGAGTAAAGTTTAAAAAACAATTAAACAATGATTCGGTCATTTGTGCCTCAAAATCCTAGTGTTGACTGTAAAATACTCACTTTGGGAGAAGTCTAGTGCCATTATTTTCATCTTACAATTTGTTTTGTTAAATTAAATGATGTTGACAGCGGTTCAGAATACGAGAGTACCTCGTCTGACGATCCATTCTCCACCCTGAAGCGTCCTGCCCTCTGGATGGCCCCATCTGCATCACTGGAGATCAGCTGAGAGAGAGAGACTCAAATTAGACATTCCATGAAACAAGACCGGTGCCACATCATCGGTGGAAAATACAACAAATGTCATAAGGTTGCACAGAGCCTCTGGATATGTTAGACAGGATGATTGACATGATACACCAGGATGATTGACATGTCACATCAGATCCGCCAATGGTTCATCAATCAGACATGTTTGAATTATTAAATCAAATTATTAGTAATAAAAACTGTACATCTCACAACTTTACTTTGTTGCTTGTTCGACTCCCTGTTTAAAGATCTCAGCTTAAATTATGAGAAATGCCATGGCTTAAAAGCCAGGCCAAGACAGGCCCTGGTTTTAACCACGGCACCACCAGTGACGTCAGCCTGCAGCCTTTCAGACTCCCTACATAGTCTTTCAAAACTGTGAAAAAACGACAGTAACATATTTTGGCAACACAGCCACATCAAGGTTTTTTTTGCGGTCTGAACACCATGTTATGAAGACAAGTTCTCTGTTAACAGCTGTGGTGGAGTCATGACTGACCCTAAAAACTTGAATCAATGAAGATGGACCAACACCAAACATCTACTCAGTTAATTTTCAACCAATGCTGTTGTAGTCACAACTTTTATTTGAGGTATGCTCTTGACAAACAAACTTATTAGAATAAATTTTGTGTCTAATACGGAATGCAATTATCTTTTCTTTATGTCTTCTTTTTTTCCCCTCATAATCTTATTTTCTTCCCCAACATGATCTCAGCCTGTGATTGGAAACAGGTCACAGCTGCGCAAGGAGTCAAACTGTTTTGTTACGTCAACACCAAGATTAGGAGTGTGAGCTCAGTGTGAGCAGAAGCTGATCATGGTCCGGACTGGTGTGTGTGAGAGGATGATAGGCTATTTAAAGTCCATTCAATACATTCTGGCCGGGCTGGGAGTGAAAGACAAGAGCTTTACATCAGAAATAAAATAATCAAGAGCTGTCATTCTAACTCAAATCTTTCATGCCAGATCCAATTGTGAAATTAGTTTGGAGTGCTCTTTAATCAGATTGTCACTGACTCAAACATGTGGACGGTGCAGAACCTCTTGGTTGACTTACGACAACCAAGAGATTACCGTTTACATTTATCTGTCTGTTGGCAACACAGTAATTCAGAACCAGAGGAATGGGACCTCTATTATTTTGAAGGATTCATTACTCTCTGTGGCCAGAGAACTGCAATGTGAGACTGCTGCAAAATGATCAGTTTCTCTGATTTTACTACGTATAGGTATGTGTTTGAGTGAAATGAAAATGTTTGTTTTATTCTATAAACTACTGACAACATTTCTGCCACATTCCAAATAAAAATATTATCATTTAGGGCATTTATTTGTAGAAAATGACAAATGGTCAAAATAACAAATAAGATGCAATGTTTTCAGACCTCAAATAATGCGAAGAAACAAGATGATATTCATTTTTAAAACACGATACTAATGTTTTAACTTAGGAAGAGTTCAGAAATCAATATTTGGTGTGATAACCCTGATTTTTAATCACAGCCACATCAGAGCTACTTGAATTCTTCCAGACAATATTTTTATTTGGAATGTGGCAGAAATGTTCAGTAGTTTATAGAATGAAACAAAAATGTTCATTTTACTCAAACACATACCTATAAGTAGTAAAATCAGAGAAACTGATAATTTAGCAGCAGTCTCTTAATTTTTTTCCAGAGCTGTGTGTGTGTTAATAACATAAACAAATAAAAAAATGACAGAGTGAATGAAAGAGAGTGAATCTTTAAAAAGCTTGATCTGAAAAAAATATTTTCTTCCTCTATGACGTCTAATCCATTTTGCCCCCACATTGTCTTCATGAAAATGGGACTCGAACCAGCGTCGCAAAGACATACATATACATGTGTCCGATAGAGCTGAACAGAGCTGGTCAGCAAACACGACAGATTGATTAAATCACTCTCCATTTGTTTTGCTTGGCACTGCTTGGTTGGTAAGTTATGTGATAGGCAGAAAGTCAAATTAACGTACTATTGAAATAAATCTCAACCTTTGCGATTTTAACATCACATTTGTATATATATATAAAAAATATTATATAAAAAATGTAATTCATTGTTAGCCCTAACGCTAGCCTAATTCTCCTGTGTTTATAAAATGATAGACGTGTGAATAGAGTCCAATGTGTCTCCTCCAGATTTAAGGTTCTGTGTAATTTCTATCTGTGTCGGAGAGAAAGTAACTCCAAAAAAATATATACGTTCCGCTGTGATTCTCTAGGTGTTAATTTTTATTTGTGTGATTGCCGCCATTCCTAGAAAAAGCCTCCATCACCTTCGCCTGCTGCAACATTAACTGTCCTATCGCAAGATAATGGAGAACATGGCTTGAGCCACAACACCTCCCTGGTGTATGCATTTATGTCTGGATGTTGTCGATAAAAGAAATCCATTCTGTGATGATTATGCACTTGAGTTCATGTGTGAGACCAGAACTGTAGTGTTTTCAGTCAAGAAATAATGAAAAAAGTAGAAGAAGGGAGATTTAAAGGTATTTTTTGTCACTCTACGGAGACAGCCTTACTGACATCATAAGGTCGACTGATTTCGGTAAATACACTGTTCTGGTTTTCTTGGATCTGTCCTCAGCCTTTGACACAGTTGATCACCTGATCCTTCTGAAAATAATGAGGGATGAAGTGGGACTGTAAGGGTTGGTGTTGCAGAGGTTCTCGTCATACCTTTCTGGGCGCAGTTTCAGTGTATCTGCCAATCAAATGACGTCTGAATAAGCGGATCTGTTGTGAGTCCCTCAAGGTTCTGTTCTGGGTCCTCTATTGTTTTTGCTGTACTTGATTCCACTGGGTAAAATCAATCAGAGATTTCCTGATGTTTCTTTCCACATTTTTGCTGATGACATCCAGCGCTACTGCATTCGATCCAACTGACCCCCAAAGGCTGAACAGCTTAGTCAATTGTGTGCCAGAAATCAAACAATGGCTGAGTGAAAACACTTTGCAGCTTAATGTGGACAAAACTGAAAGTTTGGTTATTGCTCCTGATGCTAAGGTTCCAGGGTTGAGTCAGTACTTGGGTGACTTGGGTCAGTCTGTCAAACTGTTTCTGAGAAACCTGGGTGTTGTATTTGACAAAGACATGTCTCTAGTTCAACACTGCAGAAAACTGACCAGAAACTTCCTTCCACTCAGAAAAATCTCTAAACTTAGGGAAATGTTGTCACAACATGATCTGGATCTTGTAATGCATGCGTTTGTGTCTTCTCGTTTAGACAATTTTAACAGTTTGTTTTCATGTCTTAACAAGAAGGAGCTGTCTCGCCTGAAGTTTATACAGAACAGCGAGAATTCTGACCCACTCTTATAGAAGAACTCACATTTCTCCGATCCTTAAATCTCTTCACTGGCTTCCAGTTTCTTTTAGGATCAATTTTAAAATTTAGGTTCTCACTTTCAGAGCTATTCATGGTCAGGCTCCTCCTTACATCACTGATCTGATCCAGCCTTACACCCCAGCTCGGGCTCTGAGGTCTGTGGACCAGAATCTACTGATAGTTCCTCGCACACGGTTCAGGACCAGAGGAGAGAAATCCTTCCAGGCTGTTGCTCCTAAGCTTTTGAACAATCTTGCGCTTGATGGAGTTCACTGACTCAAACATCTCAAGACATCTTTATTCGCGCAGGCTTCTCTTTGATTTTCTGACACTTTTCTGTTTTTTCTCTGTGTAATCTTGACCTTTTAAGTATTGATTTTATTGGGTATTTTTGATTGTTTATGCGCTTTGTGACCCTGGTCTTGAAAAGTGCTCTATAAATGCTATTTACTTACTTACAATTATTTTTGCTATAAACTTTAATAAATGTATGTGAATGAAGTGTGTGTGTGTGCGTGTTTGTGTGTGTGTATGCATGTTGGTATGTGTATGCATGCATGCATTAGGGGGTATGTATGAGCGTACTTGCTGTTGGCTTTGTATGTGTTATGGTGTTAAATCACTACTTGACGATGATAGATAATTAATCTCATTAGTGGGACAGTTCATGCACACTCACAATCCTTCAGGAAGGTGGACGCAGAGAAGGGAAAACACTAAAACATGGAAAAATTAAGCAGCAGGGGGATGGGTGAGGAGGAGGGAGCCAGGTGCTGAGTCAGCAGATTATGCAGAGAGGAGAGAAGAGGAGGAATGACACACAAAAAGTCATTATCTGCCACTTGTTCCCTTATTACAGGGGGCTGGAGCCTTTCCCAGTTTCTTCGGGCGAGAATAAAAGTTAAATTTCTGTCTAAAATGAAATTGAAATTAGCAGGACAAAACAGTGTGCGTTGTATGTGCGTGTTTAGAATGATGAAGTTTAGTATTTCCCTCTCATGTAAACATTCTACTCTTTTGATGATCTTGTTGGATACTCATCTTAACCTTCGCTATGACATCTGTCATAGTTCTGTGTTTTTGTGTAGTGTTTTCTGTGGAACCTTGTCTCTGTTTTGTGTTCTCAGAGGGGGGCGGCAGCGGCTGTAGTCTATGGAGAAATTACAGCGGTGCTTAAAGTTCCCAAGGTCACCTGAATGCATCGCCAGTGAATCGTGTTTCTACACACGATAACGGCTTTTGCTCTCGCTCCTCTTTGGACTTCTTTGAATACTTGATTCTGGATTGTCCTGGCATTGTCAGTGTTTTTTGTTGTTTGTTTTCACCAAGTTTGGTTTTTACTCCCTCCTCTGCCGCAGTCGTGTTTTTGTTCCCTGTTCTTCTGCAACCGACAATGTTTTAAGAGTTTACCCCTGTCTCGTTTTGGAACCTTTGTGGATTTAATTTTGAAATAACTTTTTATTAAAAGTTGAACTTGAAAACTCTTTTTATTTCCGCATTTGGGTCCACTGCTTCTGCATACGTCACAGTATCTATTGGCCAAGTATGGACCCAGCAGATCTAAAGGATTTTTGCACGCTCGATGTGTGCAAGAACTCAGCACTTCTCTCCAGTCATTGGCCAGAGCGATAAACCAGCCCAGCCCTGCTCCCGCTGCTGCCATCACTCCTCCGTCTGCTCCTGCTTCCTGATCACCGCGAAGAGGTTGGCTGTTGCAGTCATTTTTTCTTCCAGTGTGAGCTAGTTTTTGATCAGCAAACTAGAGCTTATTTCTCAGCTAGAGCTCGACTAGCTTATTTAGTTAATCTGTTGATGGGTAAGGCAGGAGAATGGGCAACAGCATTATGGGAATCTCACTCTGGTGTTAGCTCTGTACTAGGCATTCACGAATGAGATGCTTAGGGTTTTTGACCTGCCTTTTCGTTCAGCTAATGCTTCATCTAGAACACGGGTCCCCAACCACCGGGCCACGGCTCGGTACCGGTCCGTGGGTCATTGGGTACAGAGAAAGGATTCAAAAGTTGCATAATCTCTGCTTTTATAAGTTATCCGAGTCGCAACGTTCTATTTTGAAATATTACCGGATACTCTTCTCGCATCTGGGTCACGTGGTATGTTAACGGTAAAATTTTCCCACAATTAGCAAAATTAATAAAAAACAGACATCTTTAGAACGTTTCTTTATGGGTAAAAGACCCAGCTAGGAGACAAAAGAAGAGTCCAAGACTTCCAAGAAAAAGAAAGCTTCATTTAAGATACAATATCAAGATATCTATTTCCCACAGACCAAGCCCGCTGTGCGTTATATGCGGCGACCGGCTCTCTAATGAGGCAATGAAGCCTTGGTACACACTCCAGGTTGACGACTTTATAGATGTTAACAAGGCAATACTACTTGTTTCTGTGCGATATATTTATCAGGAGGATTTACATGAGGATGTGTTATGTGCACTATTGCTCCCGACCAACACCACAGCCACAGAACTATTCAAGTCGCTGGATGGTTACATATCAGGTAATCTAAAGTGGTCATTTTGTGTCGGCATATGCAAGGATGGAGCAGCTGCCATGACTGGACGGCTGTCTGGTTTAGCTACTCGGATTAAGGAGGTTGCGCCTGAATTGAAACGACACATTGTGTTATTCACAGGGAATGCTGGCTAGTAAAAAAAATGGCAACGGATCTTAAAAAACTGTTGAATGATGTTGTTAAAATGATTAACATCATCAAAGTACAAGCACTCAACTCGCGCTTGTTTGAGCATCTTTGTGAGGAGACCACAGACGCCTTCTCTTACACAGGGAAATAAGATGGCTATCCCGTGGGAAATCTCTGGCCATGGTCCGCGACCCATTTGTCAACAAACCGTTCTGCATGTCTGTGCAAAAAGAAGATCGACTGCTGGAGATCGCAAATGAAGGCCGTCTTAAAAGCACATTTGAAATAACTCTGCCAGTGTTCTGGAATAAAGTCATGAGAGAGTACCCCGAGATCGCTACAAAAGCACTGAAAACCCTGTTGCCATTTCCAACCACATATGTATGTGAAGCGGGGCTTTCTGCATTGACAGTAACCAAAACAAAGTTACAAAGTGAACTGGACATAAGCAACACACTTTGGGTGTCGTTGTCTCCCATTGTCCCCAACTGGGACCGTCTTGTTGCAAAAAGCAAGCGCAGGGCTTGCATTAATTTAAATGTATAGTGTTATGGTAAGTAAAACATGTAACTTTATAATCGTTTCTTGGTGCATCAGTATTTTACCTGTATCATTTTATTTTGAAGGTACGTTTCCACGTTACCATAGCGACCAGAGAGCTTGTGGAAGAGCATGGATAAAGACAACAGAGGGGCTGGAGTGGATGTTACTTCGTTATTTTTTTGGCATGATGTTACAAGAACGCTGTTTATAGAGTTGAAAAATAGTTCACAGTGGGTTCAGGTGTTTTGTAATTATGTTTAACATACAATTATGTTTAACATACAAAACAGTTTTACACTGGTCATATCATTTCTGTATTTATCCGCCGAAAGGGAACAAAAAAAAACCCGAACTGACTGTTCTCCAGTGGGGTCACGGTTCTCCGGTCACCTGCCATCCCGGAGTTACGGGGACCATCAACGTTAGGACGTTAAGGACTTTGTGGCTGCTTGCATTCTTCCTGTTGGTCTCCGACAACCTCTCCCCATTCCAGCCGTCCTTGGTCCCATCTGTCTGTCAATTTCATTACCGGTCTGCCGGTATGACTGTAAACCTCACTATAGTGGACAGGTTTTCAAAAATGGTCAACTTTGTTCCCCTACGAAAACTTCCGTCAGCCCTGGAGACAGCAGACCTTTTGATCACGAACGTGTTCAGACTGCATGCTATACCCGTGCAAATAGTTTCGGACAGAGGACCTCAATTCATGTACCAAGTATGGAAGGAATTCTGTAAGGCTATGGGAGCCCCCTCCAGCCTTACTTCAGGTTACGTTCCGCAGTCAAATGGACAGTCTCCGAGGGAAGGACTTGGAATCGACACTCCTCTGTGTATCTGCTTTAAATCCTGCCTACTGGAGCCTTGAGAATGCACACAATTGTCTCACCTCCTTAGCTACGGGTATGTCACCCTGCATGGTTGCTTTTGGCCCATAACCGTCTGTTGGCTGACAAGCAAAGGGTTCCTAGCCCCAAGTACCAGGCAGGACAAGGGGTGTGGCTGTCCACCAGAGAACTTCCCCTGCAGGTCAAATCCAGGTAGCTTGCTCCCAGGTTTGTCGGCCCTTTTGAGGTAGAGAAGGTCATAAACCTTACCGCCGTTAGACTTAAGCTCCCTTCATCACTCAAAGGTCATCCGACCTTCCATGTTTCCCTCCTGAAACCTGTCGCCACCTTTGGAACCTTTGTGGATTTATTTTTGGAAGAAACTTTTATTAAAAGACTTAAACTTGTAAACTCTTTTTATTTCCGAATTTGGGTCCTAAGCTTCTGCATACGTCACAACACCAACCAAGCATCAAGGCCTCACATAGGCCCTTATTTCAGCCAGTTCTGTGGCAGCAATTGATGCTGAGTACAAATACTAATCTACTAATCTAATCTAAATACAAATTGTTTTGTTTTTATTTATTTTTTCCTTTTTGGGAAAATGAGTGCACAGTATGTCAAAATATATAAATAGAAACCTTTGAATAACTTTAATATAAAATGGGAAACTTCAGCTTAATTTTATTATGTCTTTTGTATATATTTTACTAGTTTCTTTTACATCAGTTGTTCTAGCCCTTCACCACAGTCCCATGTCGTCGATAAGACACAACAGACACATTGGGTCTCATTCATAAAAAGCAAGTAAATCTATGAGCAGATTTTCACATTAAGGTCTAGGCTACAGAATTTTACTCCAGATCCATGAACCACTCGGAACACTAAAATCTGACCAGTATTTGATGAACACCAAGAGAGAGCAGTACATGGTAATGAGTGATCATAATAAACCACGCACATAAATATAAGGAGGTGTAGATGATCCTGTCCACCTGTCACACACTGGTCGAACTAGTCCATTACACCAAATGTAAGACGCACTAGAAAATTAAAATGGACTTAACAGTGTGTTTGTCTTGAGAGGGGTCTGGCTCCACGCGCAGACCCCTCCAGCTTCAATCTCAGAGCCTACGCTACATCCACTCTCAGACCCTGAAATGACGTAATTTTCGAGCGCTTATACCGGAAATACGGACATTGTCTCAAACAAAGCGGATGAAAGGTACGTTATAACTGTGTGGTAAAGTCAAAAGTTCACATTGTGTCGTCATAGCTCGGATGGAGAGTGGTTGCTTGCAGTCTGAGAGGTTGCGGGTTCAATCCCAGCTGCAGACGAGTTTGTGGTGTTGTGTCCCTGAGCAAGACACTTTACCCTGATTGTTCCTGATGGCAGAGCGGGCACCATGTGTTGTAGCCTACTCCCATCAGTGTACAAAGGCGCTATACAAATAGACATTATTGTTATTCATGAAATAATGTTAGCCTTTAGTCAAAGTGACCGAATATAACATTGTGTCGTTGGTAAGACGTGTTAGCTGCTGCTAACGCTAGCCTCGTAGTTGCATTGTTTTCATTGGACATCGTTTGTCATTTGGATGTTGTTTTTTTTCCTTACATAGATGCACCAATCAATCATTTTAAGTGGAACAGAAACAGTTGCCTGCTACACAACATGCTGCAAACTATTTCTCTGTCCCCTGTGCCCAGGTTTTAAACCTGTAAAGCAGCATAAAACTCTAGTCCAGGGGTGGGCAAACTCGGTCCTCAAGGGCCGCAGTGGGTGCAGGTTTTTGTTCCAACCGATCAAGTATGCACATTTTAACCAATGAGTTTTCAGCTTAAACCAGCAACACCAGACTGACAATCAACTGATTACACTCCTAAGACACCTGATTGGTCAAAAGGTGTCCTCTTGATTGGTTGGAACAAAAACCTGCACCCACTGCGGTCCTTGAGGACCGAGTTTGCCCACCCCTGCCCTAAGCCATCTAAAGGTTCATATCAAAAATGGCATTCAAGGTAAGTGTGCATGTGTAAATGGCAGTAAAGCTAACATACTTCCATACAACACTATTAACAATTTTCTTTATTTGCCTATTTTGTTCCCAGATAAAACAATATGCAAGTGTAGTCTGGGATGTCGGATGTCACCACATTTTCATTTTGCATGGACATTTTGTTTCTGGATAACGTGTGTTGTGTGCACATGAAATATGCATTTTATTGACCTTTTCAGTCCTAATTCATCTGTCTTTTAAATTTTAGAAACCATTGTCAGACTCTACGTACTGTGCCATGGAAGGAGAGGGTTGGAACAGATATTGAGGTATTTTGTAAAACCATATGTATTTTTTATGATTTCAGCTCCTCTTACTCCCACTATTAAGTATTTCATTCCCACTTTAGGGTTGTCCTGGCCGTCCACATGGGAATAACTGTGGCACCTTCATGTTGATGGTAGACCGAATTGTGTCCGTTTGTCTTATGTATTTGTATATTTGTGGATGAGTACCGTGTATGTATTTTATTTTTATAGTATGCCCTGTATACTGTTTTGGATGCCCCCTTTGACTTCACCATTGTAAGTTCACTTAATCATTTTGTCATATACCATATAATTATCATCCATTTGTGCTAGTCTTATATTAATCGTTTTATTTAAATATTATTAGAAAGATATGCCCAATCACACGAAATGGTGGTATGTGATTTCGACCTTGTAAGGTATGGCTGCAAGATAATTTCATTTCATTTGGATGTGTTATAGCACTTTTCCTGTTGAACTGGTGTAGTGTTTATTTATGTCTTAGTTCAACTTATGTCAGCCATGGGAAAGTCTTTGCTCATTGGACAGACCCTTCCAAGGCGTTGCCAAGGGGTTAACAGCTACCAGTCTTCCTTATAGAGAAAAGTAATGTAAATGTTGCTGAGGTCAGTTTTTTCAAAAGATTTTCTCTGCATTATTAAGATTTTTTCTATTCATAGACCAGAGTAAGTGGTAATTGTGAATTGCTCTGTTTCTTAAGAGAGAAATTTTGTGAATGCAAGGTAATTGAAGATTATACATTCACCTATGAATAAAGTAAATTTTATACAAATATATAAAATGTTGAAGTTGTCTTTGTAGAAAATTGAATTTCAGAGGTGGATTTCTTACTTGATGTTCAGGTGGAGGGTCTGACAGTGGAACTGGAGGGTCTTGCCAATACTGTAGACACTTTAATTGTTTTGATATGATTAATTGTGATAACATAATTGCATCCATATTAGTTTTATAACTTTTTTAACCTAAAACTTTGTTTACTAAAAGTGGGTCTAAGCGCTGAAGTCTGAGCGTGGAGCTTGCAACCACACTGTTTAGTTTGTATTTGCAATCGTCTGGAGGACGTTTGTTTTTAAATGTTTTAAGTGTCAACCTTGTCTCAATAATCCCCATTGTCTCGCCTCTGACAGCCAATTATTCAGGAAAACAACAAATTTAGGTTATTTTCTGCTTGTCAAAACTCCACAGCCACTCTTTTATATGCAGATTTTTTACTTTGAAGGTAAGCATTATGTTTTAATTTTGTCATATACTGAGGATATGAAGGAGGATATTATCCTTGTGTAAAATTTGTGTGTGGTACTTGTTGGCTTAAATCAAGTGTCCGAACATGAATAGATGTGATACATAGCAAACAACTAATTCAAGATAAATTCCGGTTTTACAATTAAGTTGTAATCAATTAAGTAATTAAGCTATAATAGCAACAACAATAATACTAATAGTATCACTAGTGGCAGCTGTTATACTAAGTACTGCTTTATAAAAGTTGCTTTATGTAGCCCAGGCTTCACAAAATCCATCCTCCCAGTTAATTTCCCTTTGCTCAGCCCCACTGTACAGTGATTCAACCTGCCACAAGTGGCGCACTAATAAAATCATGGCGCGTTTGCCGAACTTCCCATAACAAGTTCTACCCTGAACTGACCAAATTGATTCCTCTGCAAGAGGTGGCGAGCTGTACATGCTAGGATCTTTACTTTTTTTTTCCAACTGGATACCTGAACTGGATCCCAGCAGAAACACTATTTTTCTTACTGAATGAAGAACTTAAGAAACCTTTTCTTTCTAAGGATAACACAAAAGGACTGATTTATTTTATTTACGTAAGAGGCCAACAGTGTGACTGTTGCTGCTATTGTTTTTTTTGTTTTTTGTGTGTCTTATTATTGTATGTGATTGAGCTCTATTTATAATTTAATAGACTTATACATATTTTTAAATTCTGTCTCTGGCGTTTAACTTCATTAACGACGAGCTCCTGGGAAACATTAAGATTGTCAGATAGTTGCCTTACTGAGCCCTTTAAACTATTACTCTTCACAAGAAAAGAAGACGTTACATTTAGCAATAGTAATAACAGTGAGAGGATCCTCACTGCAGAACCAGTAGGTCCAACTCTGCCTCCTGGGTTCAATCTCTCACTCACACTTGGTTCAGTCATGGCCATTGATAAAATCCAGGAGCCAACCTGGAGGACTTTCGCTTATGATTGTGCTTTAAATAATATTTTCAATACATGAAACACTTAATAATACTGATCATCACAATTTTCAACATGATTTGAAGTTAGTAACTCAATCATTTAAATCATTAAAAACATGAAACATGTTTAGTTTATCATTTCTTCAGAGGGATTAATAAAGCTTATCTATCTATCCATCTATTCCTTATTGATCACCGTGAAGTAATATTGTTTTAGTAGAGACAGGGAGTCCACTGATGTCACACACAAGGAACTTAGCAGTCTTTTAGCCTTTATTTAAACAGTATTAAACAAAAAAACACAGTAACTATAATTATTGGCAAATCTATGATATGAAAATAATTCACCAACGACTGGTGAAGTTATTCCTGTCCTCTAATTCGGCAGACTGAAGGACCATTAGTAACAGAAGCAGTCCATGTTAGACTTAGATTAAAGTGATAGTTCACCCAAAATTCATTCATCCTCATTTTCTTTCAGTGTAGACAGTAGCGGCGCAATATTTACCCAGAGTACTTCCTGTCTGTGTAGCCTTTAACTTCTGCTACAAACAAGCTTAATATATATATACCTGGTTATTTTTCCTCATGTCAAGACTTTAATACAAGACAGACGTTACAGATGAGCACCACAGAGATAAATAAATATTTTTAAGTGTCTTTTTGGATGATGATGAAGACAACACCTGAGCTCTAGTCGCTACATTAAAATGGCAATTTTTTGCCTATTACACTAAAAACAAAGGACTACTCTAGAAATAATCCCAACCATTAGTCGACCTGACGATGAGTAGAACGCTAGCACGCCCCTGACTTTTCATCTGTAAATGTGGAGATGTAATGAGCAAACATGTCCTCACATTTGTTACATAGAAAGACAACCTGTTATACTCTTGTGAAAAAGTTGAATTAATGGAGATATGTCATCCGAGTGAGACCAGTCTGCCTCTCTTGATATGCAACTTGTGGTTTCTCCTCAGTCTTAATCTGTTTCCAGCGTAGCACCAAAGCTGACACACAAACTCACAATGTGTCCATGGTAGGAAGTGTGATTGCAGTGAGAAAGCTACAACTTCCTGTCCTCTGGAGGTATCATGATGCACATACTCAGCTCACACACACAGGAACACACACAAGCACAAACGCTCACACAAATACTGGACCAGCAGAAGCAGCATGCGAGTGGCAGTGAGCTGGACCAAACCTATTGAATCGTGACTCATCAGAGTCAAACAGGGCGACAGACGCCCAGGGAGAGGAGCTCAGATGCATTCAGGATGAGCAGGACTCACCAGCTCCACGGAGCCATAGTGTTTCCTGCTGAAGTCTCCACGTCTGCAGCCCAAGTCCTCCGAAGCAGAACTGCAACACAAAGACATGGTCATTCACAATATCTAATTACACCACGTCAACACTTCTTTTTCCTAAAGGTCCCCCTTTAAGAGTCACGACAGAGGACCAGACCGAGATGCTGCCATGATTGAATTAAGCTACAGTAGCAGATGGAGGCAGACTAACACACACACTGGTCCAGACAATATATAACGAATAAATAAATGACATTGAGAAAATAAGAGGATGATTGATGGTTCAAATGATGGAGTTAAGAGCAAAAACTTTGTCTAATTGTGTATCCGTGAGCAGCCCAAGTACCAGCCCTGATCTGCAGGCCTGATCATCTCATTACCATTGATCTACTCAGTGAGCAACAGAATAATTTCATAGGTGGACAAATAAAAAACATCTGAACAGAGAACAAACAAACGAGGGAGCAAGCTGCAGCACACTTCAAATAATCAATTGTTTTGTCAGTATTGGCAGCAGCAGACAACAGCCAGCGTTTTTGCAATCTAGTTCTTTGTGCTGAACGTTTGATTTCTCCAGCATTGTAAATGTCATGAGAATCTGCTTAAATCCAGCTGAAAATTAAGCTGTTGATGAAATAGGACTGTGGAACGAGGCGGATCTGTGTGCCACCGACATTCTGAGGAAATGTCAGGAAAATGCTTGTTGATGCAGAGACACATCCATCAGTTGCTTCTAAGCGCTAAGTTTTAAAAACTTCCACTCACATTACAACCTCCTGAAGGATTCTTTTGTTTTCAGTCATGTTGCTCAAAATAACACACTAAATCATATAAATTAAGTGGCCCAGGAGCCACATGAGGCACCTGGAAAAAAATCACTAGTTGCAAGTAGCTTTACACTGCATTGAAGCACAGAGCAGCAACACAAACGGCTGAAAGAAACATAGATGAATCAAACGAAATGTGACAACATCAAATTATTTAATATGATTAAACTTCCTGATTAGTGGTGGGATGGAAGACAACATAACTCCAACAGAATCTTTCCCAAATTAAATCCTGGTAAGCACTCATGTTTATACTGATATGTTATAGCCTTGCTGGTGTAGCATTTTGGTTGTTGCGCGTTATTTCATTTCATTAAGAGGTTTTTAGTTGTTGAAGATGATTATGATGAACCAACCAAGATCATCTGAGACTCAAAAGAAATACATTTCTGTATCTGAATAACTTTGCATGAACAACTATCTCTATTAACAACCGCCAAACCTCCCCCACGACCAGAAAGGAGAGGCTTCCCTAGGACAGCGCTACCTACCGGACAGAGTTCGTTCAGATGAATAAACTCTTCCTCTCTCTGCCAAGTCTCAGAAAGACACAATAAATCCTACTTTTCTCTTGTGAAGAAATCATTCAGAGAAATGTATTAATTTGTAATGGAGCGAGCATTCAGAAGACACACTTTCAGCACTGATGACACAGAGTCACTGACAGTCGCACAGAGTGGGATCCTTTGAAAAGAACAGCAGCAGTCAAGTGGGTGACAGCTGTCACTCACGTTCAACTCTGTTGTAAAAGCCGAATTACAAAGAGTAAATTAAACGATCTGACCACCACTTGTTGAGGTCTGGGCAGACGGCAGCGCTGACATGTCGTCACGCTCTTCAATGAGGGGAATGTTGATCAAACATCGATGACGTCTGAGTTTCCACGAGCGATCGCGACTGCGCGTCTCATCCTAACCTGAACCTCAGATCTCCTTTGGGAACTCTTATGGAAATCAAACAATACCCAAGAGATCATCCGAGATTCCACAGATTCCGTCGATTAGAAGCAAAGTAGGAAACAGACTCACAGTTGGTAACTGTCGCGAGTGTCAAAGTCCTCCATCGACTCTCTGATGTTAAAAAGAGTATCGCGATCGTAGATCTATGATGCTTGAGACATATCTTTAGTGATATAAGCATAATATCAGGACAAGTAGTTGTTAAAACGACTGTAATAATTTGCAAAAATAGCAGGAGCCCACTTTTCGAAACAGCCGATAAAAAGCTCACCATAAGGGGTAGTGATTTATTATCCATTGTTCATTGACGGTGTATAAAAAAACTGAACAAAAAGTTGGTTCCCATAATATGCCTGTTTGTGATTTATATTGAATTATTTTGTTTTTTATGTTTTTTCATTTATGTTTTATTTAAAAAAATAACTGTTTACTGTCCTAAATTGAATCCTGGTAAGCACTCATGTTTAAACTGATTAGGGAACCTTTTATGGTTTGGCATTTAGAGTTATTTAGTTATTTATATCATTATTAATTTATAATGTCTAGAAATGTATGGTGATTTGATGTATAATGTTATGGATAATTTGAAATTATATATTTTGAGAATATAACTCATTTAATATGTTTCTATATAAAAGATAACACTACACAGTAACATAATTTGTCTAAATTCTAAATTCAAAAAGGTACTTTTTTCTATGGACTGAGAAAAAGATTAAAATTGATACAACTCTGGAGATCAGATCAAATCCATGGCGAGCTACCCAGACAATTTGTGAATCCTACCCCCTTTGTGATAATAATTTTAAAAAGTCTTAACTATAACCACTGTGTGCTCTAGTTATTTCTTACTCTTGGCTCCTCAAGAGAACTGCAAGCGTGTACATGCCCTGAAGTCGGTTACAGTTTGTAGCAATAGTCATAAAGTTGAGATGTCGAACATCAGATACCTAGGAAAATAACAAAAAAAGGGTGACAACCGCTGAGGCTTAACTGCGTCCACACCAAATGCAATGCTCACATTTAGTAAAAACATTTAGTTTTGATATTCATTGTCCCAAACAAGGAAAAACTATGCTGTAAGACTCATAGAAGGACGGGCAGCAACATATATCTGATGTTTTAAAGCAGTAGTGGACGGTTGTTCTAAAAACCTCTGACCTACAAGTTCTTAACTGTCTTCTCTGGTCTTATGTAGCTGTATTCATTTGGAGGAAGTATTTTAGCCACATTTGACATATTTGTGGGTTCTTTTTTCAGATAAGCACCAATGTACAAATGTGTAAAACCTAACCTGACTAGTATATTTTCTGTCTTTACATGGCAGCATGTTTGGATGTTGCCAACAGAGCCAGCCTTGTTTAAACCTCTTCACTAAAACAGGTTAAGGAACGTCATTGAAGTAGGAAAGATTAGAGTCTAAAATTACATAACTGTGGCTCTAACTATTAAAAAAGTATTTCCACACTTAATAAGGATGTTAGTTGTTCGACAATAGACACCAGACTCTTGTTGGCTTACAATCCTAAAACATCATCAAAAGTATGTTTCATTACTCAACACAACACAATGACACAGATACAGAGACAACTAAGTAAGTCAGTAAGTAAGTGAGTAAGTAATAGTTATTTGTAAAGCACCTTTCTAGACCAGGGTCACAAAGCGCTTGAACAATCAAAACTGGCAGCGAATGCACAGTTTTGAGGATAGGGGAAATGTGAGTTCTTCAGAATTTGCGCTGCAGAGTTTTGTATTAACTCCAGGCGAGAAAGCGCCATCTTGTTTAAACAAGAAAATAAACTATTAAAATAGTCTAAACAACGAGAAAATGTGGACCTCATTATACCATGCATATACAGAGGTAGTAAAATATAAATAGTATAGATCTTATACTGCATTTAGTCATTTGCAAAACTGAAATGACTATTTAATATGGTTGAGGGAACTTGTTTGCTCATGATTTATAGATTTATTGACAATGAAATTACATGGTGACTATAACAACGGCGGTCAACAGAAAGACGTCAGAGCTTGCACCCAGATTTCCCTGTTTCTATTCAAAAAACAGGGGGACAGTCAATAAATCATTGGTGTAAAAAAAACTGAAATTTCATCATGAAACCAAGTTCAAATAAGAAATAAAACAGCATTCCTATTGGCTCGTAAACTGGAATTAAATGAAAGACTGGAAAGTAGACGTGCGTAGTCTATTGTGTCGTGAGCTGGAGTCTCAGTCAAAGTTGAAAAGTAAAGCATAATGACACAAACTACAGAGATGCTAAATTCTTACATACATGAATTGAAACAAAGACTGATATCACATTCTGTTTAGACTTCCTGTTACAGTAGGAACAGTTTTAGACTTTCAGAGAACAGAAATGTTGTTCACTTCAAGACATAGGGGACATTTCAGCACTGCGGTTTCTGGGGTTGTCATGGGAATGACCCGTAAAGGCAAAATCAAGAAGATATCAATGGCAGTCCATGATTGTCCCCTATGGAATGAATTGATTTATCACATCCTAAATTTGCTATGTAAATCACCTGAAACCCATTAACTGGGTGATGAGCTACAATTTGTTCTAAATAATTTGATGAATAAAATAATGAATTAGAAATTATGAATAAATTAATGAATAACAAATATGCATTCTAAACAGTACAGAGTATGACCCTGATAATAAAGGATTAGATTAGATTAGATTATTGTCAGAGTTTGCGCAAAGAGTATTAGCTCTATGGTGTTATTTCAACAAGTATGCGCACACATTGCACAGAGCGGTAGATATGAAGTGTAGTGAACTAACTAGTAATGTGTCCAATAGTGTCTAGGCTTCAAAGCGTGTGTCGAGTAATCCATGACGATTTTCATGAAGCATGTATTGAGGCATGCGTTGGTAATGTCACCACGTTGACGTCACCACACGGTGACGTTGTGGTGAGGAACTGGTTCAAGCTGCGCTCGCGGGTTCCAGCATAATGTGACACGAAACACAATGATCTCCCTTTACGTCTATAAGATTTGGGCGATTATTTTTCTAGACCTCTTAGCAACCGATAGCCAAAATAAAATTAATTATTTCAAGGAAGAACTAAACATTGAATAATAGGCTTACTCGTATGTTTATACAGTATTGTAGCTGAACTAGCTTAGCCACTCCAGCATGTCTTCAAACTCAGTCTACAGCTGGGGAAAGTACCAAACCTGTGGTAGACTTCCTGTATCGTTCCAGGCCCGAAAAAGATCTGGCCGAGCGAGCTGAACAATTACAGACCGTTGGCACTGACTTCACAGCTGATGAAGACACTGGAGCAGCTGGTCCTCAAACATCTCAGGCCACAAGTCCAGCACGTACAAGACCCCCTGCAGTTTAACTACCGGCCCTCAGTTGGTGTAGAAGATGCCAACCTTCACCTCCTGCATTGGACCTACTCCCACCTGGATGAAGGAACCGGCTCAGTGAGGATCCTGTTCCTGGACTTTTCCAGTTTAACACCATCCAGCCCACTCTGCTGCAGGACAAACTGACACAGATGCATGTGGACCCTGGTCTGGTCTCCTGGATCTCGGACTATCTCACAGATTGACCACAGTATGTCAGGCTGAACACTGGAACTGTAGTGTGCAGTACAGGAACACCCAGGGGACAGTACTGGCCCCTTTCCTCTTCACCATATACACTTCAGACTTCTGCTACAACTCAGAGCTGAGTCTCGTCCAGAAGTATGCTGACGACACTGCCATTGTTGGATGCATCAGGGACAACAGCGAAGACGAGTATAGGAGTCTAATACGTGACTTTGTGGACTGTGAGAGGAACCACTTGCAGCTGAACACCTCAAAGACCAAGGAGTTGCTCTTGGACTTTGGGATGTCCACGACAAAGCCACGTCCAGTGTCCATCAGAGGTGACGAGGTGGAGATAGTTCAAAACTATAAGTACCTCGGTGTGTGGCTGGACCGTAAACTGGACTGGTCCTGAAACACAGACCTTGTATATAAGAGAGTTCAGAGTAGACTGTACTTTCTGAGGAGGCTCCGATCATTTAACATCTGCAGGAAGCTCCTCTGCATGTTCTACCAGTCTGTGGTGGCCAGTGTCCTGTTCTATGCTGTGGTGTGTTGGGGTTGGAATGTGTCCAAGAGGAGTGTTAACAGGTTGGACAGGTTGATCAGGAGGGCTGGCTCTGTCGTTGGCATGAGGCTGGACTCACTGGTGACAGTTGCAGAGAGGACATCCTTCGATAAACAACTGTCCATCATGGATGATGACAGTCATCCTCTGAACACTGCCATCAGTGAGAAGCAGATGGAGTGAACAAGTTTTTAAAATGCACTGCCTCTGCCTGATCACAAATGTCATCCGCTTAAAATAAAGACAAACCCAAATCCGAGGTTGGATCTTTCTTTTTTTGTGCGCAACCTGATCAGCTGTGCACAATTACACCTGCGCGCAATAAGTTACAGTAGAGGTGTTGCTGTGAGATGACCCTTACACAGATTAGACAAATTTTACATTAAAGGTTACAAGCACTTTTAGACTGACACAAATATTTTTCGGGTATTAGAATAACTTTATGAGCAGGTTTGGCAATCACAGAAGGGATCATTGCTTCCAAGATAATCAACAATAAATCTGGAAATAAACATGATTCTGAAACAGTTGAAAAAACAAGAAATAAACATGATATCCTGGAGATATGGGTTAAGTTTGGTAGCCTATAGGGATGCACCGATCCCGACTTTTATGGTCCCGATACCGATATCCGGGCTTTGAGTATTGGCCAATACCAATCCTATACCAGTGTTAAAATATTAACCTTTTTCCCTATTGTGAAATAAAATTGCTGATGCTTTTAATTAAAAGCAAAAATGACCACATATAGAATTACAAATGTGTTATTTATTCAAATAAAGTGTTTACCAGCATTTTGTGTACAAAATGAAAATAAGAAAACCAAAGTTAAATTGTAAACTTTGTTTACTTAATAAAATGAAGAAAAAAAAGTAGGTGAAGTTGACATGTTGCAAAAAATGCAAGTGTCAAGACTATTAAGTGAACACAAAAGGCTAGAACTAAATAATGCTAACACTTTTGTAGAATAAACAAGTCAAATACTCTGAGAGTCTTCCCTGCTTCAAAATTAATTAGGTTTTACAGAACAGCAGAGGTAACTGCTTCGTTTTGTTTCGTCTTTCTTGTTTCTTCATTCTGCTTGGATCGGAGCTTCCTCACCAATACCCGATCTGACTTAGAGAGGCTGGATAGTACACGATACCCCGTCCTAATATCGTATCCGTGAATCGCTAATTTGATCCTTTCAAACAACTGAACTTTCCACTTAAGAACACTAAGAAACAACACTAAACATTAACAGTGATTTAAGGAATCATACAATCCGATTAATCCCAACCAAAGTTGAGATTTGTTTTATGATATAAAAAAAAGTACAGCATTGAGTTGATAAAAAAGAAACTTGAACATTCTGACCTCGCCAATTATGATTCCAAAACCCCTTAGCAACAATAACCTGACAGTGAATGCCAGGAGCATTCTGTGATCAATGTTGATTGTCACATACTCAAGATTTGTATCACTTCACTATATAAAATCCATTAATCAGTCCCCGTTTGAACGGGTTTCTGTTTTTAAACATTTTTGTTCGGTCAGTATCATTTTGGGGTAATTCATTGTGTGTGTGTCATGGGCTTTGAGCCAGGTGAGGTGGTTCCAGTGTTGGTTCAAGGGATGTCATAATTACAGATTTCTTTCATTCATTCTTTTATTGTAATTGTAATGTTTTGATGCTAGCAGGCATACATCCTGGGTTCTCTAGGCTTGCTCAGGGAGAATAACTCTTCTGCCATTTGCTCATTTGAGCATGTGAACATTGAAGTACCGTACTTCAGTGTAAACTATAGTTACAGCCCAGAATTTTCTGATGTATAGAAAAAAAACGTTATGATTGCTCAACAGTAGCACTTAATATCGTAAGTCGGGGTATTGGTAACATGCCTTTGCGTTTCCATTAACAGTTTTTATTTTGTTTCCAAATATTATATGTTACCTTAGTTATCTAGTACATTGAATGTCAAAGAATAATAAGGATTAAGCAGGTGTTAAACCAACAACCTCATCAGTGCAACAATTGACCATTATCATCACCACTACTATAATTACCATCACCACAACCATCAACATTATCACCATGACCATCTATCAATCTATTATCTCATAAGCATAACAACCACCAACATTATCATCATTACCACATCAACCATCATCTTATCAGCATCATCAACATAAACTACCATCTTTATCATCATTACCACCACCATTATCTTATTAGCATCACAACCACCATCATTGTTACCACCACCATCATCTTTCAGCATCATCACCACAACCACCATTATTATCATCATTACCACCACCATCATCTTATCAGTATCATCACCACAACCACCATTTTTATCATCATTACCACCACCACCATCTTATCAGCATCATCACCACAACCACCATTATTATCATCATTACCACAACCATTATCTTATTAGCATCTTCACTATAAACCACCATCTTTATCATCATTACCACCACCATCATCTTATCAGCATCAGTACCATAGTCCACCACCTTTATCATCACCACCATCATCTTATCAGCACCGCCACATAAACCACCATTGACATCATCTATAAATGCAACCTAAAACAGAGTTCTTTGCATTCAATGACGTTACTTTGTGGATCCGCTGCCACAACCATTATCATCATTACCACCACCACCATCTAAATAAGCATCATCACCATAAACCACCACCTTTATCAGCATTACCAACACTATCATCTTATCAGCATCATCACCATAAACCACCACCTTTATCATCATTACCACCACCATCATCTAAATAAGCATCAGTACCATAAACCACCACCTTTATCATCAGCACCATCATTTTATCAGCATCTTCACCACAACCACCTTCGTCATAATCTATAAATGTAACTTAAAACAGAGTTCTTAGACGTTACTTGTTGGAAGAGCTGCCTACAGGTTTCTTTCACAATGCTGCACCACCTTTAACTGGAGACATGAATTATTCATCGTCCTCCTTGTGGCTTCTCTTCAACCAATAAATAAACCAGATAATGCGCAAAGTTCACACGAGAGAAGAAGTTGCGCACAAGTGAGTCACTGAACAGGGTCAGAAGTGAGGTTTGTTGACTCGTGTAACAATTTTAGCACACGTCAGAAAGACAAACTGACACACAAACCTGTTAGATTTTCTCATCATTTCGCAGCCATGTCTAGCGCGCGCTGGTGATGCTTGCAAAACAACACATGCAACAGATGAGAAAAGGTTCTGTTTACCGCTGGTTGAAAGTCAACAGTTTGTTGGCCGCTGGATCCACACTGGTCATGTCCCCATGCGATGTCTGACAGCGAGAAAAAGCCGGTGTTTGATTCCCCTCTTGCGTGTGCACGACTTCTAAAAGCTCCGAAACATCCCTGAAAACCAAATTCCTGCAGGTGTTTTTGTTTTTGCTGTCTTTCCCCCCGCGGTTGAACTGGTCACAGCATGGTGAGAGGAGCAGCTCAGATGATGCGTTCACTGTCTGATCTCTCCTCCCCCTCTCTCCCTCCCTCTCAGTCAGGCTCTCCCTCCCCCCAACAGTCGAGCCACCACATGGATACATTTTCCTCGCTGGGGGCTACGCGGACACGAAAACCCATTCAATGCAGTTCCTTCTCTTTACTTTGAAATATGAAAACGGCTGTTACGACACCGGTTACGCAAACCTCTCTCTAGTTACTGAAAGCTGCTGCACATACGTGACGTCACAACGCACTTTAAGTGCTATTCATTATTTACAGGATTTATTTAAGAGGTTTTTCTGTCGCTCATACATCCACCGACATGACATGAAAACTCCCTGACGTCCCACTAGAGCTGCCTGGTGTCACGCTTTGAGTTTTACATTCAAGATATTTGAGCCCTTCTCACAGCACACTTCATGTTTTCAGGTCTAGATTTTAATCCTAATGCAATAAGTGGTTTGTGCCTTAATCTAACCAATCATGAAATATACATGAGCACCACAGCATTTGGATATCTTTGGTCTATGATGCTATAGCTTGCACGGAGGTGTCAACTCTCTTATTCATCGTATTAATCGACATTAAAGAGGCAAATTTAGTTTTGCAAAGCATCTCATGACACTTAAATGTCACTCTTGTCATTTTCTTAACCTGGCAGCCCCGGGGCCACACATTACAAAACAACAAAGTAAATTTGAAAGTGCTCTGAAATGTTGAAGTATACGGTAAACTCCCTATTTATGTAAGTAAGTAAGTAATATTTGTAGAGCACTTTTCCAGACCAGGTTCAAAAAGTGCTTAAACAATCAAAGCAATACCCAATAAAATATATGCTAAAAGGTCAAGACAACACAAGACAAACACAGGAGTTCCAGAAAATCAAGGAAAAGCCTGCATGAATAAAAGTGTCTTCAGCTGTTTCTTGAAGGAGTCAGTAGATCCATCAAGAGCAAAGAGAGAGGAAGATCGTTCCAAATCTTAGGAGCAACATTCTGGAAGGATCTCTCTCCTCTGGTCCTGAACCGTGTGCGAGGAACCATCGGTAGATGTATGATTTACTATTCAAGTGAGTGCATTGAGTGGCAAAGATAAACAATTTTAAAGTATCAATTTGATTGATGGACTTAAAACGTGGTTCAATTTTTTTTCAGACTATGTGTCTCACTTAATTTGACAATTTAGCCCACATGTCAGATAAGATTAGTTTTATACTCATTAGAAAAAAAAATCTAAATCAGATTACTTCTCTTGCTAGAAACTAATCCATCACTTTGACATGTTCTCAGGAGTCCACTTATAATCCAGATCCAGGCTCAGATGAGGTCATTCATTAATGGAGGTACAATAATAGTAGAATACGGTAAAAGTCTTAGAAAAAGTCATGTAAAAAAATTTAATTTGGGCTCGGTTTAATTGAAGGGAAAATCTGAAAAGTGCCATAAGAATTGGATGAACCTGAAAGATACCCATCCCTACGTCAGAAGCCGGGACAGAACCAACGTCCCAGCTTCGTCCAAAGTCCTTGCAGGGTTTTTTTTGTTTGTTTTTAATTGTATTTATATTCTTTCAATAGTTCCCTAATGACAGATATTTATTAAAATATATACTATTTTTCTTACTTAAGTATATAACTTGGAAGGAAATCAAATATGGTGCAGAATCCTAACACTTAAAGGCGGTAAGGCGAAAAGAAAGCTTAGAAAAGGGGCAACGGTATAATGTGGCACAAACCTGTCAGAGAGGACAGGTGACACAAGAGCTGCAGGTAAATCTGACATCATCACACAAGCCTGCCACACACAGTCAAAAACAACATACCCACACAGCAAATACCCATGACATGGAAGCATATAGGAATGCTGGGCTCAGGCTACATGAAACGCATCTGCTCATCAATGTTTAAATCAGCAGGAACCACCACAGCACCAGAGGAAAACAGCTTTAGTCACACTTGTCTTTTCTCTGAATCAAGCATTGACTTTTAATAAGAACCCAGGATGCAAATGCTGTTGTAATATGAAAGCCCAGTGCCTGTAGCAAGCACAACCTCCATAGAAGCTGAAAATGAAGCGACACCTCTGTTTTTGTCACGTCAAGATCAACTTACAAACAACCAACCTGAGATATCTGAACTCCCCCACCTCTAATTAGAGCCCTACGGCCGATCTCACCATCACACACGCAATAGCTCAACATTACATTACGTTACATAAACACAAGCTGATCACAACCCTGACATTGTCGCACACTGACATCCCCTACACGACCTTTGCATGAGAGGTTTAGGTGTGTTTTTGCCTGTGGAGACAGTTGGTAACACAGGAAGTTATAAAGATAGAGCTTCCTGGGAAACCGTATATTCTTGAAAACCCAAGCTGTGACATTCTCCTGCTGCAGGTGATGACCAGCTCACCATGTCACTTTACTATTGCCACACAATGAAAATTTCGACAAGGTAGCACTGTTTTTTAGTACCACTAAAATTTGTGGTAAAATGAATGTTTTACTAACACATTTAAGTCACATCACTAAGATGTTGGCTGTTGAGGGTGGAAGGTGTCCATCCATCCACACTCAATTTTCTGGACGTTTGAGTGTGCTTATTGAGTGCGCAGTGCGCACTACATTTTCGCACACTGCTCAATGTGAACGCACTTGTGTGCTTAAAATATTAATTGTAAGTGCGGAAGTGCGTGATTTGGGACACACCACAGGTCTAGAGGTGTCAGAGAAGGAATGAATAAGAAGGTCAGATTAGAGGGACACTAAGTTGGAAATATTTGAAGAACATTTGGGAGGACAGATGGTTCTGATTGGGTGGAGAGGAGCGACTCTGTTGGACCACAACTATTAGAGAGTAGATCACAACCAAGAAGGTCGATTAGCGTGAAAAAAGCTTTGCCACGCGTACATAGTTTTGCACCTCTTCTCTCACCACTCATAACTTTCCTGAAGTGAGGCGTAACTCTGCGTCTAATTCTGTCTTTAATCCACCAAATGCCCTCATTACACGATGAGCCTTGGTGGCTTTGTCAGTAGTCAAACATGGTTTGACACCAAACTTGGCCATAAAATGTTATTTTGGGGATCTTATGTACTAGGAGCGCGTTGATTTGCTACTAAAACGGTTATACACCCAGACCCAAAGATTGGTGCACAAAAATATTCAGATGCATGGATCCAAGCACTTTTCTATTGTTCATTCAAATCAACGCAGAATTCATCGCAGAGCATTCATTCATTTTTACACCCTCATTTAAATATGTCAATCATGTTTAAATGCACCACAACATGTGATTCTTCTCTTCGGGATCAAAAAATTAAGTAAAAACATGAATTTAAACTTGACTAACTTATATTTGTTTATTTTAACTGACATGGATCACACTGTTATAAATATATTGCAGACATGCTCCAGTGTAAAGGATTATATTTTGCATACAGGTATATTAACACACATACTTTGTTAACAGAGATGATTAGAGGCTTGTTAGGAACATCTTATGATGAAGTTTAATGGGAATAAAGGGCTGAGTAGTGACATGAAGAATACCGGTGTTTCTTCTACAAATGGTAATCATGTGATGGTGTATTTGCTGTGGAAAAATAGGTTCTCACACACTAAATAAGATGCCGGATAAAAATGACAAGGGCAAGTCTGGTCTCAAACAGTGTTTTTTTTAGTGCTAAGCCCTGAACTCTATCGACTGAGCCACCGAGGCTGATGATGTGATGACGGCATTCCTGCATTAGATCATCATAAGACTAAAACCGTTCAATTTTTATCACGTCATGTCTCGGGCTCCGTATATATTTGAGATTGTCTAATGTCGTTTTGTCTGAAGAATTTAATTTTAAAGCCTAGGGACGTACAATCTGACGGAGGTTTTGGTCTTAAACCTGACACCTTACTCTGCTACTCTTCACCGTTTTTGTGAATAACCTCTTAAACAGGATTTGTTAGTCAGATATCATTCCGATGTCGATTCAAGCCGTTTATATAGTGATAAAGTCAAAGTAGGGAGGAAGCCTGCAGCTTCTGATTCACTTCACTTGACTGACAGGAATGCGCAGACTTACACCTCACTTCAGGAAAGTTACGAGTGGTGAGAGAAGAGGTGCAATAGTGTGGACGAGCGGCTCGTCTTTTTTCTCGCTGTAATTGAGAACAGCAGATACAAGTAAATGTAAACTTGGAAAAAAATACACTTATAAGTCTTCAATTACACTTTCTGACCCTGGTCTGAAAAGCGTTCCATTAATTACTTACTTACTCACTAATATGTGTGACTTGTGTTTAATGGGTGCAAATATGTAGTTACTTGTATGCGCAGTATTTAAAGTACAGTTACAGATCTCTTGCTACGAGTGTGTGGAATATATGCAACCACCTTAGCAGTGATCGAGGTGAAAAACAAATCCGTGACTCATACCTGCAGATTCAAGAGGTCGTGTTTAGTTACTTGAACTGTAGACTTAGAAAAGACAGTCAGTTGTTTTTGTTTTTTTAAGACTACAAGTCTTCAATTACGCATGGAACCTTCTGGATCACGAGTATGAATATGTAGTCACGTCAATGCAACTTAGAAGTACGAGTACACATTTCATGTTACGGGTATGTGGGATTAAAGCACCCGTTCTGACTTCATAGAGAGTTATTGGAAGGGGCAGAGGAGAGAGAACAGTCTAGAATGATCTACCCAGGGACGTGAGGGGAGGCAGGTGAGGCACCCAGTGTGCAATCTATCACAAACTGTGTTGATACATGCAATTGATGTGTGCCGGTTGCCATATCTCTGATATCGCCAATATAATGCTCCTATATAATACGTTCATATTCCTTGATTTTACACAGTCTTTAACCATTAAAGTGTGTTGAGAATGATGATGAGATATGAAATAACCAGTAGCTAATTGAATAAGCTTTCTGTTTGGTTTTGTATACTTGTAAAACTGACACAAAAGGAGTCTGTCTCACCAACCATGAACCTTTTCTTATCTTCCTTGTCTTATCTCTTGGTCAAGGTGAACGACCTGCCTGGCTTCCAGAAATACATATGCAGTGGTGTAGGCTGTTCACCTGGACCAAGAGGCAACACAAGGGATACCAAAAACACGTTTGTTAATGGCTGGCAAATGCTCTCATTGACTTCCATAGTAAAGATAAGGAAAGATACAGAGAAATAAGTGTTTCAAGCAATTTTCACTTAGTATGACAACGCTTAACATGTTCTCCCCTAAAATAGCTACAAAACAGGCCTAGATATGTATAAAAGCTTAACCAACGCTTAAAAACTCACAAAACTATTACAACAAATCAAAATGTTTCTTTACCAACTCTGTATGTGTCAACTTTACCACATACACATAACTATTATTTGACGTTTACAAAATTAGTTTTCAAGACATTGCCGTACATTTCTGCTTCAGATTCTTATCTATATAGGCTTGTGCAAACTATCTATCTATCCATTCTATATATCTATACCCAGGTGTCAGAGATTGACAAGATTTTAATTATCATCTTTTAAGATGCCATATATAAACAATCAATAGATGAACCAAACAATGAAATAAAACAGTCCCACAGTCAAATCTTTTTTTCAAATTTTTTGAAATATTTGTTTTAAGTGTGAGTTAAATAATAAGTTCAGTTTAAACCTAACCTTTTTATTTAGAATGACGCTGTCAGCAGGAGTGAATCTATTCTGAAAGACTGTATCATCAGTTATGGATTGTTTAAGATGTTGTGGACCAACCAGGAGAACCCTAGTTTTCATTTCTTTTTTTCAGTTGACCTTTTTTTTGGGCGTATTTTCTCTCACAAAGATTTTTTTGAGAGGAAATAATAATTTGAAATAAATGTACTTGTGACTCAATGCTAAAACTAGCTTGTTACAGAAAACATCAGATGCACGTACAAATTCAGATCCAGGACCTCTTTCTCTGTCACTAGGGATCTCTAAATGCCAGCAGGTCGGTGGGTGGCCTTTCTAAATGTCTGTGTGTCCGGCTGCAGCTATTGATGATTGTGTTCTCATTGTAATTATAATCAGCTGAATTAACCTATTGTCTGCATCGATGAGTCCACCAGGATGCAGCTTCCCAACCTTCACACAGAGGCTTCTTGCATGTGTGCAGATGTGTGTTTCCCAATGCTACACCTACGACTTCACCTTTGGAATAATTTGATGTTGCTATAGCGACTGTGGATTGACAGGTTAAACACAGAGGGACAGAAACAAACATTTGTTGTTTTCATTTTGTGTTTTGTTTCCAGTTTTGATTTTTAAGCATTAATTGTCTGATACATGTGCCATGTAATTTTAATTGTAGTTATTAAAACATATGATAATATATTAGTTTAATATGTGTATATTTGTGAAAATAAGACTAGATACATATTTATATAACATTAAAATATTCACTATTTACTTTATGGGGTCACAACGTACTTAGCCCCAAAGTTCCCAATCAATCTTTTTTTCCTTTAGCGTGTTGGAGGAAACCTGAGTGCATTGGAATAACACCCAACCGGCCGTCCATTACTGTATCATATAATATTGTTAAAAATCAAATCAGCCTTTTGTATATCCTGTTTAGAATCTGTTATTGAAATGTTCAGTTGTTCTGACGTCAGAGAGCCTAGATTCACCAAGATCCACTGAAGAAGTGGTTTGGCAAAGTGATCAGAGTACCACTTCAACAGAAAGACTGCGCCATCTAGTGGCTAAATATCGATTCACAACAAAAAGGAGGGAACTGAAAATCTGTCCTCCAGTTCATGCTTTCCACTTCCAGAATTATGTGACCAATTGGACAAAGACACACTTTACTACATTGCCTGCACCACATATATAGATATTAATTAAACTTTGTTTTCAACTTTCACTCCATCTGAAATCTCTGACCACATCCATCCAAGGGCCTTATCCTTTTATCACCTACCCCCTCCCCAATGGTCACATCCTCCATACATTTAATAATAATTAATTTCCACTGCTTCAAAGATGACCCCCACCTCTAACTTTCATGCAAACCTAACCTCAACCCCCATACCACTGCCATCCTTGTACATAACCGCGTAACTTCTCACCTTGATTACTGTAACTGCCTTCTCTTTGGTCTCCCTCAAAAATCCCCTAAACTAGAATTGGTCCAGCACTTATTAGCATTGTTACAAAGACCTCACATCGCCCCCGTCCTCAAGCACCATCCCTGTCACCCCATAAATTAACTGATCAAGTACAAACTCCTTCTTTGACTCAGACTCCTGTACTCGTTCATTGCACTGTTGTCCCTGATGCATCCAACAATGGGAGTGTCGTCAGCATACTTCTGGATGAGACTCCGCTCTGAGTTGTAGCAGAAGTCTGAAGTGTACATGGTGAAGAGGAGAGGGGCCATAACTGTCCCCTGAGGTGCTCCTGTACTGCAGACAACAGTGTAAGACTTTCAGCCTGACTTTCAGCCTGACTTACTGTGGTCGATGTGTCAGTTTGTCCTGCACCAGAGTAGGTTGGATGGTATGAAGGACGATAAATGATTTGTGTATAAAAAAAATATATAAATAAATGTAAAATGTATAAATAAATGTATAAATAAGTAACAAAATGTATAAATACGTAACAAAATGTAAAAATGTATAAATAAATGTGTGGATGAATATAAATATGTAAAAATGAATTCTATTCAATTTTTTGTCAAAGAATGGAGCTATTTTACATATAAATACACATTTTGTCATTTATACATGTTGACATTTATTTATACATTTTGTCTTCTATTTATTACGGTATTTATACACTTTGTTGTCCTTATGTAAATTAAGTGGGGGGTGTCGAACACAACAGATGATCTTGGTTGGTTCTACAAGACCTTTCTATTGTGCGTCAATCTACCGCCTGCCTGATTCTGCGGCAGTCTTCTTGAAAGACTTTAGTGACTTCTTATCTTCCATTATTCAAATGGTATCTATTCTTATTCTTGTCGTTTCTGAAAGTTTTAAAAGACCATACTTTAGACTTAGATTTTACTCTTGGCCTGGATATTTCTAATGTATCTGTACATGATGTCCATCTGAGGGATCATTCTCTTGTTTTGTTTAACTTGGACTTCATCCCTGAACCTTAGCCATTGAAAGTAAGGTCTCAGAGGCGTTTTATCTCAGCTGATGCTATGTTTGACCCTCTTTCGTTCAATGACTGCCTAAACATGGACAGTTTGATTCGCTGTGTCACTACTCTAGACTAACTAGATCAAGAGGCACCTGTTAAATTGAAATTGACAATACAAAAACGGTGCCCTTGGACAAATGAAGATCTCCTGAGTCTGAAGAGACTTTGTCGAAAGACTGAGCGTCTCTGGAAGTCCACTAAACTTGAGGTGCACAGACTTCACCTCAGGGATCTGATGTCTTCATACAATGAGATGGTGGAAACAGCCAGATCTGATTACAGATCTGCTGGTAGCAGCAAATAAGAAAAACCCCAAAGTGTTGTTTGACACGATCAATTCTCTTGTGTCCCCTGCTCTTCAAATCACGCCCGTCTTCTATCAAGCTGACAGCAATGCATTGTTGAGATTTTTCATTGACAAAATTAGATTGATGTCACTGAGCCTTTCTCCTCCTTGTGGTCCTTCTTCAGTGCTGTATCTCTGGTTGATATTTCGGCACTGGTGAGCAAGATGAAACCCTGCTCTTGCTCGGAAGACGTCCTACCTTGTAAGCTCTTTATCAAAGTATTTGATGTAATTAGCCGCGGGGTTACCGATATGGTGCACCTCTTCCTTTCCACAAGGGTTTTTCCCAATTCATTTAAACATGCCATTATGGAACCTTTGCTTAAAAAAGCTAGGCTTACCGACTGACACTGCATAAAACTGACCAGAAACTGTTTCCTTCAACTGAGAAAAATCTTTTGTGTTTGTTTCTTCTTCGTCTGGACTAGTGTAACAGTTTGTTTTCATGTCTTAACAAGAAGGAGCTGTCTCGCCTGCAGTTGATTCAGAACTCTGCAGCAATTCTGACCCGCTCCAGTAGAAGAACTCACATTTCTCTGATCCTTAAAACTCTTCACTGGCTTCCAGTTTCTTTCAGGATCAACTTGAAAATTCAGGTTCTTACTTTCGGAGCTATTCATGGTCAAGCTCCTCCTTACATCCCTGATCTGATCCAGCCTTACACCCCAGCTCGGGCTCTGAGGTCTGTGGATCAGAATCTACTTATGGTTCCAAGCACACGGTTCGGGAACAGAGGAGAGAAATCCTTTCAGGCTGTTACTCCTAAGCTTTGGAACGATCTTCCTCTCTCTTTGCGCTTGATGGATCTACTGACTCCTTCAAGAAACATCTTAAGACGTTTTTATTTGTTCAGGCTTTTCCTCGATTTTCTGGAACTCCTGTTGTGTTATCAGTTTATTTAATTTATTTAAGTATATACTTTATTGAATATTGTTTTGATTGTTTAAGCGCTTTGTGACCCTGGTCTGGAAAAGCGCTCTATAAATATAAATTACTTATTTACTTCCTTACTATTGGTTGAATAGGCGAAACAAACTAAAGCAATCGACGTCGATCTCAAAACTATCACTCCTGCAGCAACTGGTCTAAAACATCGACGTTGCACGAAGAGTGGAAGAATTTTTTCTGAAATCTTAGCAAACAAACTTGATAAGTCCATGTTGTTCATGTGCAACCACAACCCTAATGAATGAACTCTGTGAATATCACAATTATTGCACCAGCTCATGTGTCTCAGTGGTAGAGTACTCACCTCTTACCCAGATGTCCGGGATCGATTCCCACCTACTCATTTCTTTTTCTCAAAACAATTTAAAATTGAATAATAGGCTGAATCTCTTTTTTTATTTACACATTTTTTAGCGTTCACAGAGAAAGAGCATGGAAGGTTTATCAACTTTATTGATTATGCTGATCAGGCTGCTGTGCCACAGACAACGCCAAAAAACAGTGTCTCGACCGTCTTCTTCTTCTTCATGAACAGACAGTCGCGATGCCTTCACGGACCTCCGTTAACTCCAAACTTAACACTTCAAACCACAGTTACAAGTTTATATTCTCACATAGTTGACATGACTGTGATCTTATCTTATTCACATCTATATAAGATCATAAATTATTAGCAATAACATAGTCAGTCCATCTTCCGAGGATTATCCAAAGTTAGCCGTGAAGCTAAGATAAACGTGTGATGAATGTGTGATGATCTCAAGGCAGTGGTAACCAATCACTGTCTCAGACTGATGTTCACCCGCCCACTTAATTTGCATACGGACAATGAAATGTAAAAATGAAAAAATGTATAAATACCTAAATAAATAGAAGACAAAATGTATAAATAAATGACAAAATGAGTATTCATACGTAAAACAGCACCATTCTTTAACAAAAATGTAATTAGAAGTCATTTATTTATTTTGACATATTGATATTTATCCAAACATTTATTTATACATTTTGTTACGTATTTATACATTTTGTTATGTATTTATACGTTTATTAATACATTTATACATTAGTAATTTATCGTCCTTCATAGGATAGTGTTAGAGGCACTTGAGAAATCCAGGAACAGGATCCTCACTTATCCGCTTACTTTATCCAGGTGGCAGTCCCTCCCTCCGAAAATATGACGGAGTAGTGTCTGGTGCATTTGAAAGCTGTTTAATCGTTTTCAGAAAGTTAAAAAATATATATAATTTGGTGCATCCTGATTGGGTAACAGTGAACAGCACTGGATGGACAACATTAAAATGGCGACCCAAATCAACAGAGATGTTGGACAGCTACCACCTAACTCCGTAAAATCTCTTTTTTTGGAACCATTTGAAAGAAGAACACCTGGCAGATAAGCTTCTAATTAAACAACATGATTGTGCCTCAGTGATGAGGGGTGTCACCAAAACAGTCTGGTTGCAAGCTCCACACTCAGACCGGCATGCTCAGACCTGCTTTTAGACACAATTTTACAATATAAATTATGCTTTAAAAAAGGGTTAGTTAATTATAATCGGTAAATAATTTATCTCATATATCAATCATTTAGCTATTTTTGCGTCTAAATTAATTTATGTGGCAGATCCATAGATCAATGTTAAAGAAAGAAATATCCCAATGAAATTTTTTTTCAACAAATTCTATTGTATTCGAGACTAGTCTCGAAGTGTAACCTGTAGTTTCCAACCAACGAGGCAGAATATTAATCATTTATTTTGTCTAGATAATATTGAAAATATACAGATAAAAAACTATTATACAATTCACTAGACCTACAGAGGTCTATGGATCAAAATCTACTTATGGTTCCTCGCACACGATTCAGGACCAGAGGAGAGAAATCCTTCCAGGCTGTTCATTTTAAGACTTTCTTATTCGTGCAGACTTTTCCTTGATTTCTTGGGACACCTGTGTTTTTCTCTGTGATCTTTTTAGTATATATTTTGTAAGTCTTTTTTTTGATTGTTCAAGCGCTTTGTTACCCTGGTACAAAAAAGCTCTCTTTAAATATAAATTACTTACTTACTAACTTACTTAAAAATGTACACTTTAAGCTGTGATTGACTATTGTTTAGAACTGGACAACTCAAGCACAAAGAGAAATACACACACACATATATATATATATATATATATATATATATATATATATATGCTATATATATATATATATATATATATATATATATGTGTGTGTATTTCTCTCTTCTCAGCAGTAGAGCTGGATGTCATTTCCTTCGGAAACTGTGTTGGTTTAAAAACCACATGACAGATCTCTCTTTAGAAACAGAGCAAGTTAAATATTACTACTTACTCTGGTCTATGAATAGAAAAAATCTTAATAATGCAGAGAAAATCTGACCTCAGTAACAATTACTCTACTTTTCTCCAGACGGAAGACTGGTGGCTGTTTAGTTGTAGCGTAGGGTCTGAGATTGGAGCTGGAGGGGTCTGAGCGTGGAGCTCTGCAATCAGACCCACAGGTGTCACAGGTGGAGTTCAGCATACAGTTCAAGACATCTACAAGTGTGCCTTCTACGTTAATTGTTAAACATGGAGCAAGCAACATCCCATATCCCAAGGATTGGTCACTTTTTTGCAGAAATTGGGGGATTTGCTGCATTTTTCTCCAAATCATTTAAGCGAACCACAGTGCTGGAGGAAGTTGTTGCTTCAACTACGAGATTGAACTTCCATAGCCGTGCTATTAACACAGTATATAAGCACAGAGATGACCTGGTTGATTCCTCTACCAAGATAGAAGCTGGAGGGTACGTGAGAATGCTGGAAGAGGAGGTTTTCTGTTTTTTTGCTGGCTTTGTTCAACAAGATCATGTTACATGTAGATATGCTGTTTAACCAACTCCAGAAGAGAAATATCAGCTCTTTCTACATCGCAACCATTACACAGAGGTTCACGTTTTTGTTTGGACCAGGGACTCTGTTCCTTTTCTTGTTAAGGATGAGGAGTACAGGGGAACCTGTGCAAGGACCCACAAAGAAACGCAAAGCACTGGGAGAAAGAGGGCAACAGCACCTGGCAATTGTAGGTAAGTGGCAACAGAACTTGTATTTATGTTGTTTTTTTTGTTTGATTTTACCTGAACTTGTTTGTATTCTGGATTGTCATGGTTACCACAAATATCTACTGAAGAATGCAGAATTTCTTCCTTGAATTACCGATATAAAAAATGTATAAATAAATACAACATATACAACTACATGAATAAACAATTCAAAAGTTGCCAAAAAAGGAAAAAGTGCATGTAAAACAGGAGGGAGAGATCTGTTGTTCTTGTTCATCATATTTTTTTCTGGTAGGAAATTACTTCTATAAGGATTTTAGAGGAATAAAGAGAAAGAGGAAGGTAGAGAGCAGTAACATCAATGTGTCCAGTTATGCTATTGTAAAAAAGGATTTGTATTTTTTTTCTCGCTTTTTTACAAATATGCATTATTTCTTAGGTATGTGAAAGGCTCCATGCCAAATTATCTAATCAGCGCCACGCTGTTGCAAGGAGACTTGTTCTTACAACACAGCAAAGTTTTCCCAGAGTCAGTACTACAAACAACAGTGGGTGCCTACCCCATATTGACCAAAGAGCTGGTCTTGGACTTTGGGAGGTCCAGGACAAAGCCTTATCCAGTCTCCATCAGAGGTGAGGATAGTTGACAACTATAAGTACCTCGGTGTGTGGCTGGACAGTAAACTGGACTACGTTCTACCAGTCTGTGGTGGCCAGCATCCTGTTTTATGCTGTGGTGTGTTGGGGTGGGAATTTTGTCCAAGAGGAGTGTCAACTAAGGCTGCCAAGATTAGTCGACTAGTCACGACTACGTCGACTATTAAAATAGTCTACAACTAATTTAATAGTCGACGCGTCGTTTTTTTTTTTTACTTTGTTTTTTCTCCCTAAACTGCTGCGGCATCCTCCACTGCTGCATCTGCCTTTCTGTCCTTGACACACATGCGCAGCGCAGTAGTGGTAATCTGCGCAGTAGTGGTAATCTGCGCAGTAGTGGTAATCTGCGTCAACCGTGATGTCACCGGAATTATCAGACGGGCTCTGGTAGGCTATCATGGTGTTACCTTTCCAGCCTTCTGGCGTCTTTACCGTAGTTAAGACCCGCTGGTTCCCGAAACTAAGTTATCAACTTAGCTGGCTCGTTCGTCGGTGGTAACTTAATGTCCGTATAGTTAAGCTGAAGATGGTCACGGAGAGTCTCCACAGGAACAACAACTTTACTGGCTTCAAGGGTTTATTTCCAACGGTATTTCTCCGGACAAACGTGCATATGCGGCTTCATTGCTCGCCTCCTCACCATCACAACACAGAGCACGCACAGAACATGCACTCAGAGCATGCACACCTAGACACGCCACCAACCCCGCATCATCCGCCTGCATAATGAGGAACGCAGGTTGGTAACAATGGCTACCCGGCGGCAGCGGAGCTCAAAAGTTTGGGAGCATTTTAAAAGAAACAAAGAAAAATGTGTGCAATGCAATATCTGCAAGGCAGAACTTGCCTTTCACGGCAGCACAAGTGCGATGCACGAGCACCTGAAAAGGAAGCACGTCGTTGTGGCTGACAACGACGATGAAGAGGGACAGTCGTCTAGGTAAGCGAACTGGCTAATTAGCTGCTAACATTAGCGTAAACAGCGCTAATTTATATTGATACTAGCTGTAAACGTTGACATTAGCGATGACGATTTGATTCATTAGCCTTAGCAGCACACATATTTCATGTGTTTTTTGTAACGTTATAACAGTGTGGTGTTTTGAATAGGAAACGTGTTAACGCTAATGTTTTCTAACGTTATGTTTCAGTGCCAAGAGAGTACGTTCCTCTTCAATGGACGCCTATGTCACAAAGCTACATGTACTCCTCAGCAAGCAAATGTCCTGACTGGGTCCATACTGAACATGTTGGTCACGGATATGAGACCACTGTCTATGGTGGATGATGACGGGTTTAAAGAGATGATTAAACAGTTCAACCCGAATTATCAACAACTATATAGTTAGAGTGTGGTAAAGTTGAATGCACTGAGCAAAAAATGCACTTTTTTAAGCCTTAAGTAGGCCTATTTATTTTTGTGTTGTTAAGGCCAATGCCTTATCCTTTTACTCAGCTGTTCCTGTTTGCACTGTCTACACAGTTAAATAATTGTTTGTTACAAACATATTTCATTAAAGCTTTAATGAACTATCATTTTAATTGTCTTCATTTTTAGTTAGCATATACCTTAAACACTTAAAGCTGAAAGCTAATGATTGTTGTATAAGAGCAGCTGCATGCTGGTGCGATAAGATGTATGTTATACATTAAATTTACGCATTTTCCGATTAGTCGACTAATCGAAAAAAATAGTCGGTGACTAGTCGACTATCAAAATAATCGTTTGTGGCAGCCCTAGTGTCAACAGGTTGGAAAGGTCAATCAGGATTGATCACAGGAGGCTCTGTGGTTGGCATGAAGCTGGACTCACCAGTGACAGTTGTAGATTAGATTAGATTAGACTTTATTGATCCCACAGCAGGGAAATTTCACACGTGCAGCAGAACAAAAACATTTAACGGGGACAAAAGACAGAACACCAAAGACAACAGATATGAGCGAAAGCAAGAACCATCAACCACACACATCACTGAAACACCGACCAACAACATAAACAAAAAGTGCATTATGCTAAGAATTATTTCACAGGAAGAGAGAGGAGATTTCTGGACAAACTACTGTCCATCATGGATGATGACAGTCGTCCTTTTAACACCGTCATCAGAGAAGCAGATGGAGTGCACGAATGCTCCTCCCCAGATCCAACATTAATAGACTCAGGGACTCATTCATTCCTCGTGTTATTAGACTTTATAATTATGAATTTCGGGACAGGAGCGGAGTGAAAGCATGACGTTATTCTATTTTATGTTAATCTTTGTATCCTTTTCCTTTGTACCCTTTTTCTTTGAGTTATTTCCTATGATCTATGTTCTTTATACTTGCACTTAGTTCTTTTCTTTGAACGTTGTTCTTGTTCTGTTTTTTATGAAACTTGCTTTGAACAGGAATCTAATTTCCCAAAAGGAGATCTCCAGAGGAATTAATAAAGTCTATCATTCTATCTTTACAACCCCACGCATACACATCACTATTCCCTTTCTCTGTCCCTCACACCAGGAGTAGGTTTAGATTTTGGTGCAATTCCTGAACAAACCACCAGGTAAAAACGTACCAGAGCTACTTCTAACTTTCATCGATTTCGGAGGTTAAGTCAAGGGCAAAATACTCACCAGTCCGAGGAGTTTGATGACAATGATGTGTGACGCACATTCTCATATCTGAATATGTCACTTTTGTTTGGGAAAAAGGGAAGAGTCTGAAGTATTGGAGAAAAAAGAGAACTCATGATAAGTCTGTGCGGCCTGTGGCTAGGCAACAAAGCGACACTCCATAACTCCACACTAGTCCAGTCAACTATAATGGGAAATGTTTTTCCAGCCTTCCAGCATCCTGAGAGAAGTACAGGGATTTTAATGTGTAGGTATGTAAAGCCCTAAATGGAAGCAGCTGGAGAGTCAAATTTTACACAGAGCAGTAATCAAGAGTTCTTGTTCCTCTTCCACTTTTCCTTCTCAATTCTGCATGGTACTGAACCAAAGCTATGCAGCCACATATGGGAGTGATTAAGAGTCTAGTGTTTATCGGATCTCTCCTAGGTCTCATTGCACAACTGGCAGAACCGGCCCAGGTCAGTGGTTCAGTGAGTGTCCAGTGGCCTCATATACTAAGAATTGCTTGGATTACCTACTAAAACGTGCACACATGCCAATCAAGAAAACGGATTACTCACTTAATATAATAATATATTTTATATTACAAATACTAAATCTTCATATGTATGAATCTGCACGTGTTCATGAATCCTAGCATCAATCGTCATAAAGCGCTGGCGGTGTGGTTTGATTTTCTAGGAAAATTGCAATAGACCTCCCCTGCCCGACATTTTTATCTCTCCGTTCATCCAGCGTGTTCTGATCGTTTCCTTCTAAGTGCCTGGTGATTTGTTGGCTCTGCCCGCTGACAAAGTGTAGTCTGATCACAGTCATAAACAATCTTAACCCTATTTGACCTCTTGAGGACAAACAGTTTTTTTTAAGTTTATTTTCATCAACAACAGGGATGTAATAGCTACATGTTTCTGAAGACTGAGAACACATAAGTAAAACAGCAACAGCGATCCAAGACTGTTTAAACATGTTTACAAGTAAAACACAAGGCTAAAAGCCCCGACAAACAATTACTAGTTTACTCATTTTCATGAATTGTTGTGAAATAAGAGTCACATGACATTATTTTTCCTCTGAAGTCACAAATGCTCACACGGCTGATAAACATCTTAAATATCATATATCCTAGAGGGAGCGACATTCTCTGACATAGTACCCCGAAACACATTTAAACATTTTTAGTGTTGTCTAAGGCCACCAGATTGTTCAGCCCTACTTTGGACAAAAACATCCCCATCAATGATTCAATATTTACAACTAATAAGTGAAACAAAGCCAATTCTATGAATGAATCTGATTTAATGGTGTTAAAAGCATCAGCAAGTATAGAGCAGTTTGATTAGAAAGATACAGACTTGGGTCAAACCCAAGACTAAGAGGGTCTGATCTGGTCCACCCAGTCATTTGCTGTTGCCCACAAGAGCTTAAAGCTGTCTTCACACTGCTGGAACACAGCGAGTTGAGGCGGGAAACAGCTGACTTTCTGCATTATGACAGGGTGAAACAACTATATCATCTTCGTTCTGCATTTGTCGTGTTGTGCCTTGAAAACCAACAAACTTGTTGAATCATTATTTTAAATCCAGCCACACACTGGTCAGGATGAGCAGTTTCAAATATGTCACCAAAATGCTATTAAATAAACTATCATTGTGTATTGAGTCCCTTAAATTATGTGTTTTTATGGGACGATTTCTTCCACTTATTTTCTCTGATACTCCTCTTTGGAGACAGACCACACTGCTTGTTAGATAATATGAGTCTTATTTGACAAACATCTATCAATTATTTTAATAACATTTGAATTTGATGGATTTCGGTATTATGATTATCGTAAGTAAGTAAGTTAGTCATTTATATTTGTAGAGCGCTTTTCCAGACCAGGGTCGCAAAACGTTAAGCAATCCAAACAATACCCAATAAAATGTATACTTAAAAGATTAAGACAACACCGAGACAGGTCAGTAACGTCCAGGAAGTGATAGAAAGAGGAGGCCAGTGTGGTCCTATTATCAATATATATTTCAGAGAGCAACACCTATTTTAGAGCAATATTTTGTGATAGATTTAAATGTTTGAATGAATTATGATATTTATGAACAACATCAATACAAAAAGTACATGTATAAACTAAATAAAATCATCATTAACATTTTAATATTATTTTGAATACATATTAAATGTAATTGAGTGATAAAAAGGTTTATGATGCAAAACTAATTTGCATTTGTAATTTTCTATTTCAAACAGCTCACTTCCTTATGAACACATCACTAGCTAAACACAAAACAATGATTATACATTTTACATATCATTTACTTTTAAAAAAAAGCTTATAGTTGTTTATTGCACTGAGAAAATCAACAATGTGGTTGTCACCAAGCTAATACTCGAAGTTCCTAACAATTTACATTTCTAATGCAAGTCAATTCAGTTGTTTTAATTGTATTTTTTTTTTCGGAAGCAAAAAAAAACGAAACATAATAAAGACCAGCACCCACCCCCCCCAAACCCTCACATAAAATATTAATAAATACATTTAAAAATCATTACCCAGCACTCAAAAAAGTACAAGACAATAATAATTAGATTATCAAAATGAAAACTTGTACATTTTAACTAAATACATTCAAGAGCGTGTTCACCTAGGAATTAATAATGATCACCAAGGCCAAAGTTTTTTCAATATTAACATGTACTTCCACATCTTCGTAGCATAGTTGATATGTGTTTGTTTAATCTAATGAATTGATGTATGGCCTGCTGGCTTAAACCCATTGTTGTTGAGCAAGTAAGGATGTAGCGTCTAAGAATTTATGCTTTCTTTTCAGGAGGAGTGTGTTGACTGAATTGGTAAGAATAGTATTATAAATGCCTACACGTAACAATATTTTCAAGTCAAGACGCCGATGGATTTCCCATTTGTTGTCTCTCAGCTTCAGAAATCTGTCATAATTCTAAAGCAACCATTTTGATCAGTCTTGGTTGATAATTGGTTGAGTGGAAAAGTTATTTAACAGAATTGAGCAAGAGTGACATACACATGCCAACCCCATTCTTCATATTTCACTTACATTTAAAAAGAACAGAAAAAATATTCAGTTACCCCATTTGAACACTGGAAAATAATCACCATTGGAGAACATACTAAATCTATAAATAATACTATATTTGTATTAATAAACAAATAACTTAGATTAAAACCATATTTGCACGATGTAAGTATTACCTGGGGACCTCAGTGTTTTGTAAATGACCCCCCCTCCTCTGCGTTATTTTAACTGTATTCACACCGGATAAGTGATGTCTGTAAAATAGTAATTTTTATTGACATTACCTAGAGATAGAGATATAAAAAGGAGCGCAATTATGTGTACTTCGTTTAGAGAAGATAAAGTGGACATCCGTTCATTTTATTTAGTTTCTCAACTTGTGCAGACGCTCAACAGGGAGAGTACTGCCCTGCACATAAATGTGCCACAACATTATTCTTACAGAAGAGACACAGTCTGTTACTGTAGTGTAACCAAGTGTATTTGTGTGGGAAACAACGAGGCTGGAACTTAAGTTTCTATCTATGCAGCTAGAACGTCTACTTTACTTTCGTCATGTGGAGCACAACCCCAACAACAAAGAACTCAATCTACTTCCTTTTCATCCCCTTCAAAATAAAACAGTGGAAGTAAAAACAGTTACAGTGGCATATATGCGGCATTCAGAATTACAAACACAGGCATTCAGATTCACACGGGATTAGTATTAACCCCCCCACATCTGTATTTGGCAAATAACAGTAGGTAATTTGCGGCGGAATAATAACATTACAAATCACAGACATGGCGCATTCGCACAGGATTAAAACTCAGAGATTCTCCGTAATTATTACAAATTACCAGAGGTCCCCAGGTAAAACTTATCCCATGCAAATGGGGCTTAAGTCAGTTATTTTTACAAACAAAAGAAAAATACAAATTAAAATGAACTAGAAAACGTATGCTATAAAGCAAAAATATTTCACTCGAAACGGTCAAAGTCCAATTGAAACACAATTTTAAAGAATTGAAAGTGCATGAAAGTGATTGTATGTGGCTTGTTGGATGGTGCACCGATGCAGTTCACCCAGTCCACCTTTACAGTTCAGAAGCTTCCAGTAGTTCCACTAACAAAAAAGGAAGGTTGCTATTCTCAATCCTTTTGGGGAAGGCCCAAGATCTTGATGTTCTACCACCATCTACCCTCCAAAATCAGTTTACCATTAAACAGCCAATTCTTGTTAAACCATAAATCTTATAGCCCAGATCTTCAACTACAAATAATAATAAAACATTTTTTTTTTTTACAGAGTTCTGCAATTTTGCAGAAAGTCAGAAATTTGTTCAGTAATTTGAACATTTGTTCTGCAAATACCCAAAACGCCATACTACAACCTTTTCAACCTAATTATCCTTACAGTTATATGTATTACAAAGCTATATATGATGTAAATGTAACTCTTTATTCTCTCACTCTACTTTTAATTCCAGTGTTCACAGATCCTCCACTGCAGCAAAGTTTTCATTCCCCGATACTTCCACTGGTCTTTCATCCCACTCTCACTTGTGTTACTACAAAAAGAAGTATATCAACCAATTTATAAATGTACTTGAGAGCAGAAGTGGTTTCTAGATCCTCCTGAGGAGCCGAGCGCAACCCGACCAACACCCAAGGCAAGAGATTTATCCAGTTAGCGCCCATAAGCGCGGCACGTAACAAAGCCTTAAGTGACCAGTGGAAACACTGCCATTAGCCTGAGGGTGGTACACGTAGTATGATGAAGCTGCACACCTAGAGACCTTGCCAGCGCTGAGCACAGCTCGCAAATAGAGGTGAACCTCTATCTACACTGCAGAGAGTCTCGCTCCTGTACGGGTGCATCATTGTTTTCCTAAGACATTTTGCCTGCAGAGCTCACCACAGCTCGCTTTGTTTTCATCCGCTATGGCGCTTACCGGTCGCCTCTTCAGCCCCCTTATAATGGCCCATTTCGTGCTGTGTAGCGGTTACATGTGGGTGTGGTCTCTCGTCAAAGGGATGTTGGGTCGTGATCCACCGAAGGTTATAAATGTTCACACTATGTAAGAAATTCTCTCTCTGATCCAGCGACCTGTTAATAAACAGTTGACTCCACTATCGTCTCATTCCGGCATCCTAACAGCAAAGTTAGCTGCTTCGTCTTTCTTCTGGTAATATTTTTGTCGTGATGCTTTGTTAGATATTTAATGAAGTTGGTGGCGTTAAATTTGGCCATTTTTGCTCTCCATCACATCTCTGCAGCAGCACCGCCGGCACGTGACGTCAGCGCAAATATAGTTATTAAAACTACTTGGTTTGCATGCTTGAATCAGCTTCTTCACCGTACCTGATCCAACTTTTAGATTTCTGCAAAATTGCAGGTTGTTTAATTTTTATTCTGCAATCTTAAAAATAAATATGCAAATTGAAGACTGCAGTAAGTAAGTAGGTAAACATTATTTGTAAAGCGCCTTTCTAGACCAGGGTCACAAAGCGCTTTGACAAACAAAAACAATATACAGCTAAAATACATGCTTTAAAAGGCCAAGACACATAATAAAAACACAGGAGTCCAATTAAATCAGGGAAAAGCCTGCATGAATAAGAATGTCTTAAGATGTTTATTGAAGGAGTCAGTAGACTCCATAAAACGCAGAGTGAGAAGAAGATCGTTCCAAAGCTTAGTAGCAACAGCCTGGAAGGATTTCTCTGATTTTCCTCTGGTGTGTGCGCAGCGTGTGCGCGGAACCATCAGTAGATTCAGATCCACAGACCTAAGAGCCCGAGCTGGGGTGTAAGGCTGGATCAGATCACTGATGTATGGTGGAGCCTGACCATGAATAGCTCTGAAAGTAAGAACCAGAATTTCAAAATGGATCCGGGAAGAAACTGGCAGCCAGTGAAGAGTTTTAAGGATCGGAGAAATGTGAGATCTTCTACTAGAGAGTTTTGTATTTTACTGCAGGCGAGACAGCCCCTTTTGTTTAGACATGAAAATTAACTGTTACAATAGTCTAAACGAAAAGACACAAACGCATGGATTACAAGCTCCAGATCGTGTTGTGACATCATTTTCCTACGTTTAGATTTTTCTCAGTTGAAGAAAACAGCATCTGGTCAGATTTCTGCAGTGTTGAACTAGAGGCATGTCTTTGTCCAATACAACACCAGGTTTCTGGGGCTCAGTTTGACATACGGGCCCAAGTCACCCAAGTACTGACTCAACCCTGGAATCTTATCATAAGGCTCAATAATCAGAGTTCCAGTTCCGTCCACATTTAGCTGCAAAGTGTTTTCATTCAGCCATTGTTTGATTTCTAGCAAACAATTGACTAAGCTGTTCAGCCCCTGGGGCTCAGTTGGATCAGAAGAGCAGTAGAGCTGGATGTCATCAGCAAAAATTTGGTAAGAAACATCAGGAAATCTGAATGATTTTACCCAGGAGAATCAAGTACAGCAAAAATAATAAATAACCCAAAACAGAACCTTGAGGGACTCCACACAACAGATCTGCTGTTTCAGACCTTATTTGACTGGCAGATACACTGAAACTGCGCCCGGAAAGGTGTGACGAGAACCACTGTAACACAAACCCAGTGGTTGGCACAGTCGCCTCACAGCAAGAAGGTTGCTGGTTCAATTGCAGGCCGAGGCAACCTTTCTGTGTTTAGTTTGTATGTTGTGCCTGTGTTGTGTGGGTTTACTCCGGGCACTCTTGTTTCCTCCCACAGTCCAAAAACATACAGAGGTTAATTGAGAACTTTGGGAAATTGTCCATAGGTATGAGTGCATGTGTGAATGATTGTCTGTCTTTTTGTGCCCTGTGACGGACTGGCTACCTGTCCAGGGTGTCCCTTGCCTCTCGCCCTATGACTCTGGGATAGGCTCCAGTCTCCCCGCGACCCTGACCCCGGGATAAAGCGGTTGTCAATGAATGAAAAAATCTCAACAATGCATTGCTTGGAGCGGCAGGACGCACGAGAGAATTCATTGTGTCAAACAACACTTTTTTTATTTACTGTTACCAGTTTCAGAATGTAATCAAATCTGGCAGTTTCCATAATCTCATTGAATGAGGACATCAGATCCCTGAGTTAAAGTCTGTGCACCTCAAGTTTAGTGGAGCTCCAGAGTCGCTCAGTCCTTTAACAAAGTCTCTTCAGACTCAGGAGATCATCATTTGTCCAAGGGCACCGTTTTTTTTTTCTTCTAATTTTCCAGTTCAATTCAACAGGTGCCACCTGATCCAGTATTTCAACACAATGATTAGGGAAAAAGTGAATCAAACTGTCCATGTTAAGGGAATCATTGAAGAAAAGAGGGTCGAACAGCAGAAAAACTGTCTGCAGTATCGGCTGAGATAACACGCCTCTGAGACCTAACTTTCAAGAGCTTAGGTTCAGGGATTAAGTCCACGTTAAACAAAACAAGAGAATGATCACCCGGATGGATGGATGGACGGACGGATGGACGGATGGACGGATGGACAGAACTTAATTGATCCCTCTGGAGGAATAAGAACAGATACCATTTGAATAACGGAAGATAAAAAGTAAGTAATGTCCTTCAAGAACACTGCCGCAGGACCAGGCAGACGGTAGATTGAAACACAATAGAAAGGTCTTGTAGAACCAACTAAGATCATCTGAGACTCAAAAGAAGTTATGACTTGTTTATGTTTCATATTAATATAAGGAAAAGGACAACGGAAGAATAACATGAGTGAAAAACTTAAGTGTTTTCTTGCTACATACATCGCAGAGAGACTCACGGTTAGCAGACTTTTTGTATTTTTTTCATCTATGGATTTTCCAACAACATAAATGAAGCAAGGAAAGATATTGGTACCCCCATGTGTAGGTACCTAGCTAAGCATTGGGGACAGAGCAGTTGAATCCTGAGATAAAGTCTGATCTGTAGAGCCGTGCACCTTTGCAGAGTCATATATCACAGACCGGCAGCCGTTTTCCTTAAGTGTCCCCTCAACGCAGAGCAGAATCTGTGCACTTCAGGCTACCTCTGATTTATTGTTCGCTCCACCGCTAGTGTCTGGTCAGCCAGAAAAGACTCACGATGTGTCTGCATGGCTAACAGTGTGAACCAGCTAACCGGCAGAGGATACATCAAATTTATCTTTAAAAGTATGTACTGTGGGAACAGGATCAGTGCTGGCAACCCAAACCTCTGTAGAACATTGTTCAGATACACCCTGTTTAACATTTAGTTATCAGCTATGAAAGCGATCAAGTCTGTGTGAAGATCAGACTTCCAACCAGAAATTGAAGCAACATAGCATTAAACACACCGTCACACAGTTACAACACTGAGCAATACACGGTTGTAGCTGCCCCTTTTTGAGGCCTGTAGTACTCAAGACCTTTCAAATCACTTTCAATCCCTTTTGATTAGTTTAGACCACTAAAGACCCGGAACCACAATGTCAGAGCCATATTTGGCAATAATGAAAGCTACATGACATGGAGGCAAAATAAGAGCATGATAAATAACAAATGATTAGATGAGTTGTGTTTCCTTTGTAAGGCTACAGCAGTGAAAACATAACATCTTTGACAGAGGTCATAAAGCCGAAGGGCTCTTTATGGCTGTTTGTATGCACCATGAGCTACAAATGTGTTCTATAGGTCTCTATGGATAATGGTCAAGCAATATTTATTCATACAGCAATCACATCTGGATGTAGGCAACATCTTACACTGGATTTTCCAGTTTTAAAATTGAAAAAATTAACTTTAAATTTATATCATTTAAAATTAACAAAAATAATTTGGAAATGCTACTAAAACAAACATATAAGGAATATGGAAAGCACAGAGCAAAGCCCATACCAAGGAGCTGATTTCACATGATGAAAAAAACTTCTATTAAAGCATTGTTTTGGATTAGAAGGTTGATTATTGTTGTATTTCAATTGTATGCTGTGACGTATAAAACTAAACTACCAGTAAGTGTTTTATTATTTTTATTTTTATATATATGCTTCAATAATAAGTTTAGTTTTTAGCTGCAGGGTACAGGAGCTGCAAGTAAACCTACTAAACCAAGTCGCTTTTCTGAACCTTCTTGAGAACACACCAAGGTTCACTTTCTTTTTCTACCTACCAGTTCCCTAAGCTCCCCCTCCCTCACACAAGTGCAGTCTGATATACTATCCATCAAGTGAACGTTCGTCATGTGACCATGCAGCTCACTTTCCATAAAAGCTCTCAATTTGTTGTTGACATAATATTTGTTTTTCAGTTTTGGTCTAAAATAAAGATGTTCCGGACTGATTTGAATAACTTATTTTCTGAGTCGACAAGAGAAGATCAACAGTATTCTTTATTTGAATGATGAATGATATTGTTTTAGGTGTGACTACTTGACAAAGAGATTGGACCAGTAAGAATATGACTTTAAACATAACAACATTGTTCTTGTAAATGTCTTGTTTGTGTTTTGTTCTCCTGACATAGAGGCGAGGAAGAAGATCAGAACCATCTTGGTTGCATCATGGAAACTTACATTTGGGAGTCCTGATGCTGGAACAGCAAACAAAAAGGCAAAGCCACATGGAACCATCAAAGGGGTTTGCCCAGAACCAGCTGTGCCATGCAGAGAAGTATCAGCTGCACAGCTTGACTATATGCTGCCAAGTATCCTCCATAACCAAGGCCAGCGACATTTGTGCCAGTCACGTTAGTGTCACGGCTAAAAGAATAGTCTTTCATTTTCAGTCATCAAGATGAGCTCAAATTGTTTATTCAAAACATACAGTTGCTACAGAACTTTCAGTACAAAACATATTGTGAGAAGATAGCACTTGCAAGCATCTTTACATCCAGATTGAGAGTTTTATCTTTTTTTTTAAACTGACTTCAGCTACATCAGTGATGAAAGTCCCGCCACAAAAACTGGCTAGCATGATGCTGAAAACAACAAATAAAACTTAATCTGCTGTTTAGCATAAGTAATTCAAGCAACAAGCAAAAGATCATGCGCAGCCAACACATACCCTGACGTTCCACTTATGATGTGGGCTCCTTTTGAAAGGGTGCTAAAGCTTCTTTAGCAGGTGTCATTACATTTTTGACGACACTCGACACATTATTCTGATTTCCAGATCCTCATCTCTCCAAAAAAAGTATTACATTTAAAACTGATTCACAGACAACTTCAAACTTCTTCTAGAAACAAACACGCCAGTGAGAACTTTAGTGAAACATTTCAGGTTACCGGCAGGCCAATTCAAACTATACATCAAATAAATGGGATTCGTGTGATTACTCTTTTTGCATAAACATTATTTCTAACAATGAAACACAATTTAATGAAGTCAGAACGGGTGTCCCACATCCCGACTACAAGTCTTCTATTGCATGTGTGACTTGTGTTTTATGGGTACAAATATGCAGTTACGTGTATGCGCATTTAAAATACGGCTACTGATCTCTCTACAAGTGTTTGAAATATATGCAACCAGCTTAGCAGTGATTGAGGTGTAAAACAAATCTGTGACTCACACCTGCAGATTCAAGAGATTCAGATACAAATACCTTCTGGATTACGAATATGAATATGTAGTCACTTCAATGCAAGTTAATAGTACGAGTCCAGATCTCATGTTATGTGGGACTTATGATCTGACTTCATACCGATGTCTCATTAAAAAGATCTACCTGTGTCAAAGTGTATCTAAAAGACCTAAAACTTGAAAAAGATACTGTCAACGGAAGTGTTGCGAATTACAATTACAATATTTACAATTAATTTTACTGAAGACATGAACATTTTTTAGTAAGTCAACCAAATATTAATAATGTAATTTATTACGCAATAAACAAATGTCTGTGCATATAAGGTGAAGGAAATGACTTAATGCTGTACTTGATAGCTTCTCTATAAGTAAAAAGTGTAACAGGCACTAAAACTTTGTAAATGCTGTAATGAGGATACTCTGAGACAAGACTAGACAAGACACCATTTAAATAAATAAAAACACCTTTATTCTATTATGTCTATTATTCAACTTACATTTAAGCCGCATTACCCTCTTGAATCCCCCTTTTCTTTTCTTGATGCTCTTTGTCAGTGAAGAATTGGCCCCTAACAACTGAACTCACTGAGGGTTTTTCCAGGTGTTTTGAAACAAAGCTGGACGAGAACTAAGACGAGCGTCCTGTGCGCGTGTGTGCTCGTGCAGGTGCGTGACGATCACAGCAGAAGCCAGCAGACTAGGATTCCAACCGGACAGGCGGAATCCAAAAACAGCTCCGTGGGAAGAAGCTCGAGCGTGTCCCCCATACACCCCTCACACCCCCACCATGACAGCAGCGAGCACCGGACGTGCAGCCGCTCCTCCCCGCGGGAGACTGCAGTCCCTCCGCGGGCGTCTAGACGAGAGAACCTACCTGGTGATCTCGAAGCTGCAGCCCTTCCGGAGCAGCAGCGCTCTCTTCCGCAGGATGGCTTTGTCTCTGCCGAGGTAAACATCTTTCTCCGGATTCATGAGTGTGGCGGGAACAGATCCGCGGTTAGGAAGGAAAAAAAAGGTATAAAAATGTAGCAGAGGCGGAGGGAGAGAGGGAGAGAGAGGGGCAGCACAGCCGGACAGAAACACAATGTTCGCAGGAGAAAGTGATCCTGCGGACTGGAGCTCCAGGGGCGACGCAGTCGAGCGATCGAGGGGTTGTTAGAGCTGCATGTTGAGCCCCAGAGAGAGCAGTTTCCACGCGGGACGATGGAAGCAACTGTCCAACGGAGAGATCCTGTTTCCCGGTGGTGTGTGTGTGTGTGTGTGTGTGCGTGTGTGTGTTTGTGTCGATCCAGCAGCTTGAAGAGAGAGGAGGAGTGAGAGAAAGAGAGAGAGAGAGAGAGAGAGAGAGAGAGAGGGACTGTGTTAAGCTTTCACTTCCTCTTCTATCATCTTTAATGCATTGTGAATTCTGACAATTTTACTTATTTACTTACTTACTTACTTACAATTGAGCGTGGACTCCCGAGATATTACCCAGCCAGAGCAGCATCCTTTCCTTCCACCAATGTTCCTCTATCCACAGTTGACCAGGTCTCATGTAGTCGAGTCAAGTCTTCCTAGAGACATCTTGTCTGTGAGACACATTCCCTGTAGCAGTGATCCCCAACCTTTTTCAACTCGGGGCCCACTTTTAAGTCTTAAAAACCTTTGCGGCCCACCTCTGACCCCATCAATACGAAGGCATTATCATGCGTTCTCAGAGCACTTGTTTCGTTGGAGATTGAACATAAAGGACTGAAATCAATAAAGGACAAACATATTGGAAGCTCCACAGTCACTATCATAGCATCTGTAACATGTGCCACACCTTCAGTATTAGACGCACGCACACACACGCACACACACACACACGCATACACACACGCACACACACTTGCATCAATCGTTTCCATCAGCACCAGACATATCAGAAATGAAAAGCAAAGGACTGTCTGAGGAGGCTTATAAACAAATGAATCATAAAAAACGGTATCCACTTTTTTTTACTCCAGTTTCTGCTATCAACTTCAAACGTAAACAAGTCAAGTGGAATGCGGTCCGCTGCAAAGTTATCCGACCGATAACAACAAAAGTTCCTATCTCTCATTTCCATATTACATGTGTAATTCTCGAAGGAAAAACAATATAATGAAAAGAATATTTGAAAATGTTTAATAGCCTTTTAAACTTAACTGATTATAACATTTAAAACATTATAATGTGTATTTTATTTTTATATAATTACATCCACCCTCCCACAAAAAAATGATATTGATTTTGCGGCCCACTTGCAATACCTCCGCAGCCCACAGGTTGGGAATCACTGCCCTATAGTGTGTACCTGGAAAAAAGTGCAGCCCAGGGGCCAGATTTGCATCTTGACTGCATTTATGTGGCTTGGTATTTCTAGGTTCATGTGCAACAGTGGTGGGCCGTGCATTTCACACCTAGGCCTTCACTTGTGTCCAACATGAACTAATCCACCTCCTAATGCAATCATTATGACTCCACGGCTATAGAAACCATCAATATTACACAGAAATGCAGTATAACAGGCGTTGCATCACAGAAAGGTATCTCATGTAGCAAGAAAGAATGTCATTACTAAAGCAAGAAACCCAATTAGGACAATTCAACAAGTCTTTTTTTCATTGTAGCCACAGCTGCATACATCATCTCTAGCAGAAACATCAATATTAACTTCATTAAATGACAAAAATATTAAAACGTTTAAATAAAATGCATTACTCACCAAAACTACTGATTATTTGTAAGCAAAGTCCATCCTCCTTTCTTTCTTCAAGAAGAGTTTGATTGCTCTGTTGTACAGTTTATCTGTGCGTTTCAGTTCCAACAATAAGTCCCTTTCTATCGCCATGGAGGCTAATGCTGTAGGTCTAGTCTGTCCAGTCGTGTTTCTGGAGTAACTTTTTTTATTCGAGGGCGGAGAATGTCCGCTCAACAGAAGCAGTGGACACTGGGATGGTCATCGCTCGTAGTTGTTGACTTGAAAGTGGCGGACAAACTCTTTTCCCGGCTGGGACAGACTTGCTAGCTTCGGAGTCTGCCGACCGTTCTTCACAATGTCACATTTTTTTCTGGAAAAGTCCGTCTTGAAAATGGTTTTGTGAGCATAAGTGCGACCAAATCAATGTCTTCTCCTCCGCCAGCCATTGTTAAAAAAGTTATGAAATCCACTCGCAAAATATTTCAGTTCGCGCCGCTAGCTTTAGATGCTTTGCTGGCTCTGACTAGTATTTCTCTGAACATCCAATCAAAGGACGTGAAAATGCTGACATCACTGGACGCCTGCTAGATGGCCTAGGTGTTGCCAACTAGAACTCTGATTGGTTAAAGCAACAGCGTCTTTGCAACTTACTTTAAACTACAGCGCTACAGTGTTTAGGCCAGCAGAGAAGGCCTTGCTGGCCCTGACAGCCCACCACTGATGTGCAATGATGATGAAACTTCATAGAAATGAAAAAATACATAATAAAACATACCCTTCCCACACAGTTGTATTATTAAATAAGTTACATATATAGTCTTACTTGAATAATTCAAGTTCTCACTTATCCTTACAATTAAAAACTAGTAAACTTGTGACCGTTAACCTAGTAAATATTACTACCGTTTCATTGTGTGTGAGAAAGGTAGCATGAGTCTCACTGGTGGGAAGGCATACCACACGTCGAATGGGCCAGAGCGTCCAACCCCGGAGGTGTTAGAGTACAGGCCAAACACACCTAGCAGGCTCATTCAAAGTTTTTGCAATTTTCCTGGTCTGGCTGTCCTTCGTTTCTTAAAGACTATAAGACATGTTTTCAGTCATTTACATTTGTTTTGATGGATTCAGTGATCATCTACAATCTAAATGAAAAACATGAAAATGAAGTGGTGTAGACCTGATGAACTCACCCTTCCCTGCCTGTTTAGATACGCCATTGTTGTGGAGTTATCCGATCGAACCATGTCATGCCTTCGCTCTTAAGAGCAGCAAAATGAGTGGGTTTAAACTGCATAGATAATGAATGTAATGCAGAAAAGGAAGGATATATAGTGCTCTGTGTCTAAAATTCTGATTCAGGCAGAGCAAAAGTTGCTCCTAATTATAGGCTTTATCGAAAATTAAGGTTTTAATATTGTTTTTAACATAGAGAGGGTGTCTGCCCCCCGGACTGAAGCCGGTAGTTGGTTCCAAAGCAGAGGGGCTTGAAAAGTGAAGGCCCTGGCTCCAAATCTAGATCAGAGTTTAGGGATCGTAAGGTCCTAGAGGGTTGATAAGTTTGGATTAGATCTTTAATGTATGTTGGTGCTAGACCATGTAAGGCTTTATAGGTTAAGAGAAGGATTTTAAATTGTGTTCTAAATTCTAATGGAAGCCAATGTAAGGAAGACAGCACAGGGGAAATGTGTTCGCGCCTCTTAGTCTTAGTCAGGACACAAGCTGTTCTGAATGAGCTGAAGAGTTCTGACAGACTTCTTAGAACATCCTGACAGAAATGAGTTACAGTAGTCCATTCTGGAGGTAACAAAAGCATGGACGAGTTTCTCAGCTGCATTCAAAGGAAAAGTGCCTGATTTTTGAGATGTTACGAAGGGTGGAAGTAGGCAGTTTGTGAGATTTGTTTTATGTGTGAGTTAAATGATACGTCCATGTCAAATTAGACACTCAGATTCTTTACAGTGGTGCTAGTAGCAGGAGCAAGTCCATTATGTAAAGCTAGATCATTAGTTAACGATTGTCTGAGATGTTGTGGATCAACTAGTAGAACCTGAGTTTTGTCCGAGTCCCCATTCTCCAGCAGCTTTACTGGATCCCAATCAACCAAATAATAATCTACAAACTCCTCCTGTGTTGTTCTCGGTGTTGTCTTGATCCTTGAAGTATGTACTGTTTTGAGTATTGTTTTGATTGTTAAAGCGCTTTGTGACCCTGGTCTCGAAAAGCGCTATATAAATATATATTACTTACTTACTTACTTACTTACTTCTGTAAACCTTCAAGTCAATCCACAACCTCGCCCCTCCCTACCTGTCTGACCTCATTACTATGAACGCCCCGACTCGCTCCCTCTGTTCCTCAGCCTCCATCTACCTCTCTGTGCCCACCTCAGTACCGTGGGGAAAAGAGCCTTCTCTGCTGCCAAACTGTAGAACTCTCTTCCACCTGACCTCCGCAATTGTGGCTCAATGCCCCTCTTCAAATCCCAACTGAAAACCCACCTGCTCAGCACAGCATACCCCTCATAACCAATCCCACCTGCTGCTACAACCTTGTTTTATTGTTTTTATCCTCCACAACCTGGTTTTTAATTTATTGTATTGTGTGATTTTATTGTATTATGTGTTTTTATTGTGAAGCAACCTTGGGTCCAATGAAAGGCGCTATTAAATAAAATCTATTATTATTATCGATCTTGTACCTCTTGTCGATTAACCAATCATTCAAATAGGTCAATATTTTGACCCCTCTTGATTTTAACGGCGCCATGGCTGTCTCCACACACTTGGAGAAGGTCCTCAGTGGCCAGGGAGTAACCAAAATATGATTGACGTATTTAAATGAGGGCATGTATGGGCATGAAAACGTCTGTGATGAATTCTACATTGATTTGGATGTACAATGGATATGTGTGCATAGATTTATACATCTGAAAATTTTGTTTGTGACCCATTTTCTGGATATGAGTGTAAGTCCATTTTTAGAAGGAAATCCACGCACTTCTTAGTACATGAGGCCCACTTTATTCGTCAGTAAGAGGATGAAATTAGAGTCAGATGTTTGTGGAGGAGACTGACGTAATATATGGTTATTTAATATGAGACTGGATGGATTTATTTATAAGACATATTTTTTCAGGGTAAAAGTAGTAAACAAAAGGAGGAAAGAAAAGCATTACTAGTTGACAGCTTGTCATCCCAACAGTTGTCCTCGCTTGGGGTTGGCTTGAAAATTAAACTTTCATATTTGGCAGAACAAAGGGTTCTGGTTTATCATCAGCATGCTCTATAAGACGTCTGTGATGTGAAAAGATTTCACTTCACCGTTTCTCTGTACCCCTGGCTTAAACAGTAAATAGTCGGAATGGGGGAATACAATTGGCTTACGTTTATAAATGTGCCAATATTGACAATTCCAGATTAGAAGCAGTGATCAGGGTGCTAGCAGGTCGTCGTCCTCTCAGGGGTCTCATCAGGAGCACAAATGGCAATGTCAGCAGGGAAGAAGATAACTCACATCTTCTCCAAAAGTGAGGACATACATGGGAGCAACCTTCTGACTACCTTTCAGTGAGATGCTACGACACATTTGGTCACAACAGTCACATGAATGTGGACTAACACAAACATACACGGACACACTCGCACAAATCGACACACACAAACCCAATGACACACACACACCATCACCCACACACCCCAACACTCACACACACACACACACACATCCACACAGAAGAAGCAGCATTTAAATGATAGATGACTAATAGACTCATGCTGATCTTCTATGATCCTAGAGATAGAAAGGTCACAAACTGAGCAAGATGTAATATAAGACACAATTAAAGGACTGTGAAAAACATTGCTCTACTAGCAACACACATATCCAGCTCCACTCTCACTTGATCATCACATTGACTGGATAAGAAGAGGAAACCCTGGCAAGTCATTAGCAGCTTCACTCATTTGAAACATGAGCGCTCAGAGACTCTTGATAATGAACATACGATCAAATCTCCTTTTGATTTGCTCTGCCAGTTATAAAGCTGGGACTGAGGTTAAGAAGAGTAAAATCCTAATTTCGCAGGAAGTCAAATGCAACGGTCAGACAACATAGTCCACCACAATTGCTAATGTTTCCCTGGTCCAACACCAAAACTATTCTCAAATTTCACCTGAAAATGATCATCAAGTTCCTGTGAGGGCCTGATTTAAAAGAAATTTCAGATGCAAGATAAAAGCATAAAAGACATCAGAATCCATTTTCAGCCTTGTCACCTGTGTTGCCAGTCCTTGTGACCTTCCTGCGATGCTTATGACACAAGAAATAACTTCTCTGCATTTATTCTCTCGACTGCTCAAGAGAGTCCAAAGAGAGTCAATAATCGAATGTTCTCTGGATTGAGATGTTCTGCGTCGTGACTGCCCCTCTTCTGGGAATTCTATGTTGTTTTATAAGTACATAACATGTATCTGCGCCAGTTTCTCTTTTTGTATCTTGGTGTGGTGTTGATTTATGGCCCCTAATCACTGTATCTGTGCCATGTCATATTTCCTTTAATTGGCAAAAAGCAAAGTAAGTCTGAGTTTTGTTTTTCCTTAATAAGAAAAAACTTCTCTTTTACACCAAACTTGTATTGGCCTTTCTATAGGCAACCAACAATGTTAAAAACATCATCACATAGTCCACCAACATTGCTAATGTTTCCCTGTTTTTTTATTCTGAATAGATTTTGTTTACATTCTCCCAAAAGTGCTGTTTTTTCCATCTTCCTAAAAATTGTATGATAGAAAAGAAATTCTACCAACACTTTTCCCAGCATGTGTAAATTGATTGGTTGTATCTTCTTTTCGTGAAAGGTGTGATAAAGTAAACTCTGAGCTTCTTTCGACCAAATTCCACATTTGTATCTTTTAGGAGGTCCAATGTGAATCCATCGTTTGTGTGACTTTCGTGCCAATTCTACAATGTCAATGGGATTTCCTCTGGAAGGAAATTATTGATAAATGTAAAGAGCGTCTGATTCATTTCCAAAAATAAAAAAACATTTACAGTCTTTAAATGAATTTTAATTCATAATACTTCATAATTGCCTTTTTGATGACGGTTTCACTTCACTTCTTCACAACATCGCTTTGTTGTTTTTTTTTTAAAAATCGAGAAAGTGGCTAGATGGCTTAAAAACACAATAAAATACAATGGGAGGCTCTGCATCAATAAAATGACATAGATAAAGAAGCCTTTATTGTCATTGAACAAGCTTCCCAGTACAATGAGATCATATGAATCTGTCTGTCCGAGAGTAGACAAAAAACAGACATATAAACATAACAGGATGAGGCTGATCAGGCATCACTGCTATGCCCCGGAAGGATGTATCTAACCAATCTTAAAAAACATGTGAATATAAGTAAGTAAGTAAGTAAATAAGTCATTTTTATTTGTTTAGCGCTTTTCCAGACCAGGGTCATAAAGCGCTTAAACAATCAAAACAAAATTAAATAAAGTATATACTTTAAAGATAAAGATAAAACTGATAACACAAAAGGAGTTCCAGAAAATCAAGGAAAAGCCTGAACAAATAAAAATGTCTTGTAAGGAGGAGCCTGACCATGAATAGCTCTGAAAGTAAGATCCAGAATTTTAAAGTTGATTCTGAAAGAAACTGGAAGCCAGTGAAGAGTTTTAAGGACCGGAGAAATGTGAGTTCTTCTACTTGAGCGGGTCAGAATTCTCGCTGCAGAGTTCCGAATCAACTGCAGGCGAGATAGCTCCTTCTTGTTAAGACATGAAAATTAACTGTTACAATAGTCCAGACGAGCAGTCACAAATGCATGGATTACAAGCTCTAGATCATGTTGTGACAACATTTTCCTAAGTTTAGACATGTTTCTCAGTTGAAGGAAACAGTTTCTGGACAGTGTTCTGCAGAGACATGTCTTTATCAAATACAACCCCCAGGTTTCTCAGGCTCAGTTTGACAGACATAAGATAAGTTAAAGACAGAAAAAATCCATCTAAAAGGTTGTAGTGACACCACAAGCCTTATATACTCAGACAGGCCCTAAAGTGGAAAAATGAAAATATTTTAGAATTGAATGTATAGATGCAACATGGATGGAGCGACTTAAAGAGCTTGAGTTGTCCAGCTATTGGTCTAACCTCACACTAAGGTCCAAAACAGGTTTAAAAAAGGCACAACATGCGACGTGTCATGTGAAAATGCTCATGGTGTTTCCACAGGACTTGACCACAGCAGAGCTACAGTGATGAAACAAAACCTTCCTCTGTTCAGCACTATGTCGTGTCCCAGTGGAGAGGAACATGTATGGACACCCCCTCACCCTGTCATTACTGTTCCGTTGTCTGCTCCGTCTTCTGTGGTCCATGGGTGACTGCTTTTAGAAAAAGATCACTGAGGACCATTAATCACTTGTTTTGACGTGCACATATTGAACCAAATGTATGAAATCATCAATCAGTTGTACTCATCAGTATGTGTCTGTTTGTACAAAACTCTCTTTTAATGGAAATATTTACATTAGAAAATGTGCTTAAGCCCCGCCCACTAAAAACACCTAAACCTTGTTCAGCATCACCACACCCACTATGTTGTGATTGGTCAAGCATCAAGGTTCGTCATCACACGTCATCAATCCTGGAAGTCTCCACCTCGTATAAACAAAGCGGGCCATGATTACAGCTGGCTGAAGGAGGAGTGAAGCCATCATTACGTCATAATGGACTCTGCTGTCGTTACCTCTCGTTTGCCGAGATTTCAGACTTGGGTGAACTTTATAAAGTAATAACTTCAAAACATCATCATGATGAGGGACTTACTGCATCTTGGAGAGGAAGAAGACTTGAAACATGTCGTCCAGGAAAGTTGTTTTTTTTGCTTCTTCTTAATTATCTTGGGATTATGTTTGCGACTGTGTTGTCTTGACCTTTTAAAGTTTCTAAATCTGTATGTATTTTAAATGTGTATTGTTCTGACGTTTAAGCGCTTTGTGACCCTGGTCTGCCATTTCAGGGCTTTACATATATAAATGACTTAGTTACTTTTCACATAAGTTTCCCTTTAAGCCCTATTTCAATCAAAACTGAATAGCCAAGAAGGTCTCAAATATGGCTACAAAGTTTTCATGCTGTTGGTTCTTTTCATTAATAGACATGTTTAGAAATATCACTTATTTTGAAATAAAAGGAAAGCGAGCTTTAAGTGTTGATGCCACAGTTGATCGTGTGTTCAATAGTTAAATCATGTGTTGCATTTTTACACATGGAAATTGACAATTTAATTGACTATAGTTTCTGCAATGAAAGTTGAGTTTGTTACTTTTCAGAGGAATAGTAAAGGTCCTGAGTGGATCTTGTGGTTTTACCACTGGCCCATTGTTGTTGTCTGAAGCAGAGCAGGTGTTCATGACAATTCCCTCCTCCATCTATTTGAGTAACAATTAAAGCCCTGAGCCTCATCAGCGGAAGGATGGAAAGCAATTACAGTCGGAGGTCTGTTATCACGGATGCAGATTTAATGAGCATGTTGTGACCGGCCATAGTGTTTGTTAATGGCAACGAACCACAGTTCAACCACCAGTTGCCATGCTATAAATAGAAGAACACACAGACCAAGAGATATGAGCTTCAATGTTGTTTGCTTATGGCTCTGTACTGTTCACTTGTGACTTTCCCGTACGCCTGGTTCCAGATCACCCTCAACATGACATAATGTTTAATTTAACTTATGACACCGTTCTCCTTGTTGTTTCCTCCCTCAAGCAAATATCACGTAATGAGAGAACCACAGCCAGAACATGGATGCCTGACTTAGTGAACAGACCAAGGTACAGTATAATTTGTCTTCCTGCTCTCACTGCCCTCACATCAACTTGTCAATATCTTTAACTTTCCAATCCATCTTGGCACTAGTTTATCTGTGGGCCTGGTGCTTCACACTTACAGTGAGGGCTACACGTGCAGGTCTCTGTTATCTTGTTACTTCTTTTTGCACTGCCCTTCAGGAAGTCCTCCTTTAATGATCATGAGATGAGATGATCCCATGACCTGAATCCACCTGGACTCAACAAAGCAGCAGGGAATCCTTTTTATTTTGAGAAAAGATAACATTCATATGGGTATCAAATAAAACTAGTAATAATCTGTAAAAGTTAAAGCGACCTTGTCTATCATTCTTTTATTATTTGACTTCTGTAACACTGGATTTATATTGACTCCTCACCTTTTGTTTTTTTAATTTTTTTAAATATATATAATTATTTTAAAAAATGTTGTATATGTATACTAAATATGTTTAGTATGTATTTTTATTTACTACTTCGTTTCTTTGCCCTCTTTAAAAATAATTTGAACTTTTTAATACATTATACATATATGTTTGACTAGTTATTTTATGTCAATAAAAATATCTAGAGAGGTTGACGGACGGACGGACGGCTAGATAGATGAACAGAGGAAGGTTTTGTTTCATCACTGTAGCTCTGCTGTGGTCAAGTCCTGTGGAAACACCATGAGCATTTTCCCATGACATGTCACATGTTGTTCCTTTGCGACTATTTTTTAAGCCTCTTTTGGACCTTAGTGTGAGGTTAGACTAGTAGCTGGACAACTCAAGCTCTTTAAGTCGCTCCATCCATGTTGTATCTATACATTAATTTATAAAATGTTTGCATATTTCCACTTTAGGGCCTGTCTGAGGATGGAATGATGGATGGATGAACGGATGGACGGACAGACTGGTAAAAGATGCAGAGGACTTTCCTGCAGATGTTAAATGATCGAAGCCTCCTCAGAAAGTACAGTCTACTCTGAACTTTCTTATATACATGGTCTGTGTTGCAGGGCCAGTCCAGTTTAATGTCCAGCCACACACAGAGGTACTTATAGTTGTCAACTATCTCCACCTCTGTCACCTCTGATGGACACTGGAGGTAGCTTTGTCCTGGACATCCCCAAGACCGTCTTCAGCGGCAAGTGGTTCTTCTCACTCCACTCCACAAAGTCACGTATGAGACTCCTGTATTCGTCTTCACTGTTGTCCCTGATGCATCCAACAATGGCAGTGTTGTCAGCATACTTCTGGACGAGACTCAGCTAGGAGTTGTATTAGAAGTCTGAATTGTAGATGGTGAAGAGGAGAGGGACCAGTAATGTCCCCTGAGGTGCTCCTGTACTGCACACCACAGTGTCAGACGTGATGTCCTTCAGCCTGACATACGGTGGTCGATCAGTGAGATAGTCATAGATCCAGGAGACCAGGCCAGGGTCCACATGCATCTTTGTCAGTTTGTCCTGCAACAGAGTGGGCTTGGATGGTGTTAAAGGCGCTAGAAATGTCCAGGGAACAGGATCCTCACTGAGTCGCTTACTTTATCCAGGTATCCAGTATCCTTCTACACCAGTAGGCAAACTGCAGGAGGTCTTGTGCGTGCTGGACTTGTGGCCTGAGATGTTTGAGGAACAGCCACTCCAGTGTCTTCTTCAACTGTGAAGTCAGTGCCACCGGTCTGTAATTGTTCAGCTCGCTCGGCCTGTAATTGTTCAGCTCGCTCGGCCGGCTCATTTTCTGGACTGGAACGATACAGGAAGTCTTCTACAGGGTTGGCACTTTCCCCAGCTGTAGACTCAGGTTGAAGACATGCTGGAGCGGCTCAGCTAGTTCAGCAGCGCAGGTCTTTAGCAGCTGAGCAGACACCTTGTCAGGACCAGCAGCCTTCCCTGGACGAATCCTCCAAAGTACACAGCGAACCTGGAGTGAGGTGATGCTGGGAAGTGTAGGCAGAGCATAGCAGATTTATGACCATTACCCTATAGCTGGGTAAGAGAAGGTATCTTTTCCGATCTAGTACCTTCTGAATACAATAAAGCTACTGTTGTTTCCTCGTTACATGTTTTGGGTCCGTTTTCGCTTCTTATCTACCCTTACTGCCACAACTTTAAATTATCGGGTTAGTCTGTCTTCCACCTTAGCCTTATCTTCTGTGTTTGTCACTTAAACCAGTGATGGCCAGAGAAATACACTACTTCTGGGTCTTCAGTATTTTAACTAGTAGACATCATTTTAACAAACTTGTATTTAAGCAACCAACAATATTAAGCCATCCAATCCCAATGACACAGACAGATGGCTACATTGACCTGAATCATCTCTGATGGCTCACTTCATGGACAAGATTTTAACTGTAAGCACAAAAAATTGTCACCACTTATGACAGAATAGTATTTAAATACATGCAAAAAAAAAATCTAGGCTTTGTTTTTAGTTTATTTACTCATTTTATGAGCAATACATATTACCAGTGTTGGGAGTAACACATTACAGTCACTGTTTATTTTTTTTACCTTAACTAATTACTTCACATGCATAACTCAGGACTACAGTACATAAATCTATTGTCATCATTTTTATTGTCATTTATCATTAAAAAAAACACTCTTTGTTATTAGACTATTTGATAGTTTTACTTGAATTATATTTTATATCACATTACATGTCACTTAATGTATTTTTACCCTGGCCCATGCAATGAACAAATTTCTCTTACAATAAAGCAATTTCCCTTTTAACTAGTAACTTGAAATACCCATAGAAAAAACTAATTATTAGGCAGTCAGCAGTCCAAAAGTATTTTTAAAAAAAACAACTGTTTTAAAAAAAAGAAGCTGTACATGATTGTTATACAGAAAAGTGGGAAAAAAAAACGTTGTCTAAAACCTTTATTGATACAAAAATGTATCAATAAAAAGTAAAAAAGAAAAATGGAAATATGAAAAAGAAAAAAAAAGCAGCATTATGGACTTGCCTGCACAGTATACAGTAGGCAAAGAGGCGTTGAGGAAAGATTTAGAATGTGGAATCAGATACAGATATGTTAGAAACAATACCAAAATGTATTTTGAGTTATTTTGTTAAAAGGCAGACAATGATATAACCTCCTTAGGCAGAGTGTTTCACAGATTGCTTAATCCAAACACTGTCTAAATTATATAAAAATACTATGTATATCATCACATCTCAGACGTATTTTAAATTAGTAAAAAGCTGAAAGACAGAATGTTTAGAGGTCTCAATCCTCACGCCTAATTATAATGAACAGATATGCAACGTCAGTGCTTTTATGTTCCTCAATAGATGTGATACCTGCCAGCTCTAATTAAACCCTATCAACCTGCAGTGAAATAAGTGTGTGTGTGTGTGTGTGTGTGTTTGATTGTGTGACAGTAGACTAGAAGGGGCACAGCGGTGTAAGTCTCTCCTCATAAGCTCACTGATCTCTGCTGCTTCTGCTCTAAATCTGATTTTTTTTTTTCAACAGTTATCTCAAGATACATTACAGTTTAAGTTAGACTATAATAGAGAAATGAAAAACAGATCCCAGCAACTCAACAATGAGTGAATCACAGTGTTCCTTTTCGAAGGCAGAAACCTCGAGCAGAACCAGAACTATGGATCCGTTGACGTGATGGAGATCCTGGATCCAGCAGCAGTTCTGGAGGTAGAGCCCTGGGGCTCCGGGAGAGAAGAAAAGTGTGGGTTTAAACTGAAAAGGTGATGAATATAATGCAGAAGACCATGTACAGATTTAAAGGTTAAAAGCACAGGAGAAATGTGACCGCACCTCTTAGTCTTAGTCAGGACACGAGCTGCAGAGTTCTGAATGAGCTGAAGAGGTAGGTCCTAGTAGACAGCCAGACCGGTGGTAATCTGTGGTGGCAGTTCGCCAGACATTGGTACCACCCTGTGGCCATCATCAGACCTCTTCGAGCAAGGTCCCATTTCCTCCGACAGCATCTGATGTGATCCTCGATCGATGGAACAGTACCCTGCGGTCCAGTTCCTGGATCAGGATCTGCCTCTTGAGCTGCCCTTACCTCCTCTTCAACAGTCCAGACTACTTCTGCAGATATCACACAGGTCGGGGGCAGGATGGTCTCAGACTTTTCCCCAACTTCACTTCTTTTCTCGGGCAGACGAGAGAGCATCGGGCTTGATGTTTCTGGTCCCTGGTCTATAATTTAGAGTGTAGTTGAACCATCCCAATAGTGCTCACCTGGCTTGGCATGAATTTAGCCTCTTCGCTGTCTGAATGTATGCCAGATTCTTGTGGTGGGTCCAGACCAAAAAAGCCAACTCTGCTCCTTCCAGCAAGTGCCTCCATTCTTCGAAGGGATAGTTTAGCAGCAAGTAGCTCCTGGTTGCCGATATTGTAGTGGCTCTCTGCAGAAGACAGGCGATGAGGGAGGAAGGCGCAAGGATGCAGCTTACCATCTTTGGCAGAACGCTGAAAAAGGCGCCGCTCCCAGCCCCACATTAGAGGCATTAACACCGAGTACGAAGAGACGCTGGATCTGGTTGCACCATTATGGGGGCCGAGGTGAATCTTCGTTGGGGTCACAAAATGCAGCATTGGCCTCAGGGGTCAAGTGGAACTGTCTGGAAGTGGAAGTAAGCATAGTTAAGGGGACTGCAACTTTACTTGTAATTCTGACTAGCAATTCTAACAGCAATAGAAGTTAGCAAAACCTAGAAACCTCTGCAGCTGCTTCACATTGGAGGGAGTAGGCCAGTCTAATACTGCCTTGTCCTTGGCGGGATCCATACGGACTTGACCACTGGCAATAATGTAACCCAGGAAGGAGACTGGCCTCTTGTGAAAACTGCACTTCTCTGCCTTGACATGAAGCCAGTTCTACAGAAAACATGTCAGGACACTACCTAAATGCTGGGTAAGTTCCCACTGGGTCTTGGAACAAAACAAAATGTCATCCAAACAAACAAACAAAAACTTGTCCTACATGTCCCTAAAAATGATCATTTTTCAATGATCAATTATCAACCCCTAAAAACCCTATCATTAATAAAATGTTGGAACACTGCATGTGAATAAGTTAGACCGTAAAGGCATGACCAGATACTCAAAGTGTCCAAGGTGCGTAAAACCCGTCTTCCACTCATCTCCTTCTCTAATCCTGACAAGGTGGTAGGCGTTACGGAGGTCCAGTTTAGAAAAAAGAAACTGTAGTGTTGAAGGACATCAAACACAGAGTTAAAAAGAGGGAGTGGATACATGTTTTTTGATGATCATTTTGTTGAGGCCTCGGAAGTCGATACAGGGTCGGAGGCTGTTGTCCTTTTACTCCACAAAGAAGAAGCCTACACCAAGAGGAGAGACGGAGGGACGAATGATGCTAGACTTGAGAAATTTCTTTATGTTCTTCTCCATAGCTTCATGTTCCTGTCTAGAGAGATTGTACAAACGGGACTTGGGCATGGCCGCACCTAGCAACCTATCAATGATAAGGTAGCCAGAGAGCTTGCTCCTTATCAAATACCATCTTTAGGTCGTGATTTAAGAGAGGTCAGCAGAGAAGGGGGTTGTCGGATGACAAGTAGTGGGAGCTAGAGCTGATTGAAGACAGTTCTTATGACAGTCCTGACTCCAATTAATTATTTTAGTTGCTCTCAAGTCTATCTGGGGGCTATGTTTCAATAACCAGGGGAACCCCAGAATTACAGGAACAAAAGTTGTCAAAAGTTGACGGTTGTCAACACGGATAGAGAAAGAGATGGTGGTAGACCGTTTGAAGAGCTTCTGTTAGGAGACGGATGATCCTGAGGTAGAAGAAGGAAGGAGTTATGGGCTTGGTATGCAGGCAAGTGAACAACAAAGAGGTAGACTAGCTCAAGGAATTTGCTGATCACAATCCTTGGTTGTATGACGGTCCATCACAGACTGGATAGCTGAACCGGTTCTTGAGCTCCTTCGCTGATTGCTAGCAGTTGGTGGTGATGAGGAGGGCCGGACTCCCGGGTTGGGATGAGGAGTAATAGTTTTTGTAATACAAGACTGTAGTCGTGTTAGCTGATTTCTTTCATCTTTCTTTTTTTTTTTTTTTACAAATTTTATTTTCATTTCAGACAAAAAAGACAATACAGAGTAACAAATAAACAAAAAACAAAACAAAACAAAAAAAATAGTAAATTATATTATATATGTAAAAGACAGAAAAAATAAAACCAACAGGACAATAAGAAACATCAAAACAAGAAAAACCAAGTGCCAGACCACAAAAGAAAAAAAAATAAGATAACATTTTCAATGCTGCAGAAAAAAAAAATGTATTTACAAGGAGGTCAGAGAGTTCACAAAACTCCCTCTAGCGGAACAGCAACAATAGGTGGCATATGCTTCATTGTCATTTCCTGATAGCGTCCAGAAACGGTCCCCAGATCTTGACAAATTTCAAGTGTAAATTAGACATTGTGTATCTAATTTGTTCCAGATACAGGAGAGAAACCATATCATTGAGACATTTTTGGAAGGAAGGTGGAGATGGTGATTTCCATTCACTCAGGATCACTCTCTTTGCAACAACCAGAGAGAAAGCTAGAGCTTGTTGCTGAGTGCTGGATAGATTAGAGGTTGATTCAGAACATCCCAAAACAACCAAAGCACCGGTCTGGATCACATTCACCTTGTATGCTTTAGAGAAAAAATTGAAAAACTTCAACCAATAAGTTCTTAACCTGCAGCAAGACCAGAACATATGTCCGAGTGAACCCTCTTACGTTGAACAGCGATCACATGAGGATGGAATGGCAGGGAAGATTCTGTTTACCCTTGTTTTGGAATAGTGGAGTCTATGAGCGACCTGAAATTGAATTAATTGAAGCCTTGCATTTATCGAACAGAGTTTAATCCGGCTCAATCCCCTCGTCCACACATCGTCTGATATTTTCTCGCCCAAATCTTTTTCCCACGACTCTTTAATGTGCGACGAAGGGACCGCCTTGTAAAATAGAGACACAAGTATTGAAATTAAATGGTTTGAGGTGGAGGATTTCCTCATTGTATGATGAAAAGTATGTTCTTTTGGCAAACGCTCGAAAGACTGAAATGATTTGCTGACAAAGTTCCGGATTTGAAGATATCTGAACCAGTGAGAGTTCGGCAAATTGAACTTTGACTGCAATTGAGCAAAAGAAGCAAATCTACCGCTAAAATACAAATCTTTGAAGGAACATAAACCTCGCTCAGACCACTCACTGAACACTGGATCCATCTGTCCTGGTTTAAAAGTAGTGTTATGGCAAATAGGTGTATAAACAGAGTGTTCTGACAAGTTTAGGACATTTTTAATTTGTTTTAATATTTTAAAGGAATTGAATAAGATGAAATCATTCTTTAGAACTCTGAGCTGAGGAATAGTATTTGAGAGTAAGATAGAAAAGGGAGAAGTATTGAAATGAGAAAGTGTGATGTTAGTTTCCATAAGAGGCCATGAGGGGGCACATGCGTCATTTGAATTTAACCCAGATGAAAATTGATTCCAAAAGATCCAGCTTCTAGCATTGCATGCCCAGTAATAGTGTCTGAGCACTGGAAGAGCAAGACCCCCATCTGCCTTGGATTTCTGGAGATGTGCCTTACTTATGCGAGGAGGTTTGTAATTCCAAATAAAAGGTACTATGATTGAGTCAATTGTCTTAAAAAATGAGGAAGTGAGAAAAATAGGCACATTTTGAAAGAGATAGCTAAATTTGGGAAGTATAGTCATCTTAATAATGTTAACCCGACCAACATGTCTGGTCCCTCGATTAAGATCGAAAGGAGTGGATTTATCGTAGTTGGTCAAGATACAGGATTTAGGATGAGCATAGAGAAGTTTTAAAATAGTTATACATTTTTCGCCAAATCCAAACTTCCTTAGCACTCCAAACATAAATGTCCACTCTACTTGATCGAAGGCCTGTTGTGCATCCAATGATATTACTGCTGACTGTGGTTTTTCTGATGAGTACATGATATTTAGAAGACGCCGAGTATTTGAGACAGGATAGCGGTCAGGAATGAATCCAGTTTGGTCAGGATGAATTAGATTGCAGATGTGCTTTGATAACCGAGAAGACAAAACTTTGGCAATTATCTTCTGGTCGCTGTTTAAGAGGCTCAGGGGACGATATGAAGACACCTTTGTTAAACAGATGTTTGCCTCATAGATAGAGTTTGGGAAGATGTTGCTCTTTACCGAACAGTTTATCATCCTCAGTAACAAGGGTGAGACTGCATCTATGTTTGCTTTATAAAATTCAATCCCAAACCCATCCGGACCACATGCCTTCCCACTGGGAAACGAGCGGATAGCCGCTTTGATTTCATCCAATGAGATCTCAGATTCTAATTCCCAACGAGCATCGTTACCAAGTCTGGGAATATCAAGCTTGTTTAAAAAAGCATCGATGTCATCAACAGAGGCCTTTGTCTTAGATGAATATAAGTCAGAGTAATAGTCCCGGAAACACTTGTTGATTGACTTTGGGTTTGTGATCAATTCTCCCGCAGCAGAGGAAATCTTATGGATAGCCCTGTCTGCTTGCACACCTTTCAGCTGCCTGGCGAGGAGTGTATGAGCTTTCTCACTCAGTTCAAAATGCTTTTGTTTTAGTTTGTGTATATAGTTTTTTACTTGTTCTGCAGATATCGTATGATATTCATATTTTAATTTGAGCATTGCATCTAGGGTGTTTTCAGATTTTGTGTTAAGATAATCAGACTGCAGTGTCTCAAGTTCAGATTCAATTTCTTTATAACGTTTACATCTCTCCTTTTTCTGTTTTGACTGATATGAAATAATATGTCCATGCATTACCACTTTAAATGTCTCCCACAAAGTTGCATCGGAGACTGAATCATTATCGTTAAAAAGGAAGAAGTCTGAAATTTGGATTGAGATATATTCAAGAAAAGATTTGTCAGTGTTCAGTGAGGGGTTAAATTTCCAATTGTAAGAGCGAGCTGGTAGTTTAAAGTCAATTTTCATTGTAGCTGGAGCATGGTCGGATATTATTATGTTATTATATTTTGAGCTGGACACATTAGAAATTAATCTTGAGTCCACCAGGAAATAATCAATTCTAGTGAAACTACCATGGACCGGTGAGAAAAAGGAATATTGCTTGTCCAAAGGGTGTTGTATTCTCCAAATATAAACTAAATTTTGCTGTTTAATTAAATTATTAAGCACAGGGACCGATTTCAAAGGGGATGGTGTCTTTGAAGAAGATCTGTCGAGGGAAGCATCAAGATAGCAATTGAAGTCACCTCCTATTATAATATTTGAGTTGTCATGGTCTGCAACAAGATTAAACATTTTCTGGAAAAAATCTGGGCAATCAAAGTTTGGGGCATATATGTTAAGGAGTGTCAGCGGAACAGAATTAATGGAACCTGTTACGAGCACAAATCTGCCACCTGGATCTGCTGTCATGGATGAAAACAAGAATGGGACATTTTTCCAGATGAGGATGGCAACCCCTCTAGCTTTGGAGGAAAATGTTGATTGATAGACATTTGATATCCATTGTGCTCTGAGATTTCTTTGCTCTGATGAAGATATATGGGTTTCTTGCAAAAAGATAATGTCTGAGGAAATACATTTTAGATGTTGAAAAACTTTTCCTCTTTTTAAAGCCTTGCCCATTCCTCTGCAGTTCCAAGTTGTGAAATTAATTGAACTCAAATCTGACCAAGTTATTGAATTATCCTGCATCAAAGCAGTCTGTTAACAGGAATATACCTGCAACATATGTAGCTGTGGACTGGCAACGAAAAAAAAATAAAATGAAACATAAAACAAACACAAAACAAGAATGAACACATATAAACCCCTAACCCCGGTGTCATTAGAATAAGGACACCAAAAAAACCCTAAACCTCAGAGGCTGCTGGGCGATAGAGCCCCCTCCCCCCTCAGAAAAGGGAGAGAGAAAAAAAAACACCTTCTCAAACCCGTGTGTAACACCTTATTTAGATGCACCGATTGTATAACACAAATAACTTATTTAGGAAAAAAGGAGTAAATGTGAACAGAAGTTTACCCAAACGCCTCAATATTATTATAGAAAAAAAAAGTATATTTAAAAACAAATGCATAAACAAATAACCCGAATATTATAACTTTTATAGAACTATTTCTGATTTTTTATACGTATCAAAATATTTTTACATGTACATAGGAACACAGGCTAGTCGTCACTAAAACAATATTAAGTATGAATATATATGTTTGTAAACAGTGGAACGTAATGTAAACAGATCAAACCATGAGATTATGCTCTGGCAGGCAGGGAACCAGCGAACCTCTCAGCGTCAGGCACGGAGTTGAAAGTGCTGACAGAGCCGTTGGCCGGGAAGCGAAAGGAACACTCGGCGCCGGCATCTTTGAGCGTCTTCTTCACACTGGTGTAAGCGAGGCGCTGAGCAATGACTTCTGGTGGATAGTCAGGAAAAATGAAGATTGGCTTCCCCTGGTAGTTCAGCGGTCCACGCTGGCGCCCGAGCCGGAAGATCTTAGCGATGTCGCAGCAGTTGTGAAGTTTGGCCATGAAGGTGCGCGGCTTGTCCGACGACCCGGGTCGGGCGTTGTTGACTCGATGCGCCCGATCCACCTTAAGAGGCTTCGGAAAATTATCAATTCCAAGCAATTTGGGTAATAATCCAGTGATGAACTCGGTGGGGCTCGTTTATTCGCCACTTCAAGTCGAAGAAAATACAAGTTTCAAATGACGATCGACCGGACCCAGTTCTTCCAGCGACTTCACAGATTGACAGCCCCGGACAGAATGGTGTTGTGTCTCAATTTTGTTGAGTCAAATTTCCCGTCCGAGAGGTCGTCTTTTTCCAGCCAAATTGTTCTTTTAAGTTCCCTGTGTCACCGATCCCCCACTGAGAGAGTTCCTAATTTGTCTTCCTGTAAACTTATTATTCAAATGTTCTCAGGCGGGGATCACCTTCTCTTCTGTCTTTCGCTCCCCCTCTCCGGGGTCTATCTTGCTTCGTTCTTTGATATCCAATTTAAGGTGTGATTCACAGATAAACAAATCTTTGAAACTACCGGTGTCGTAATTCTACTTCTGATCCAAGCTTGTCTCGAACCAGTATGAATCAGAGTTGAATGTTAATTGTGAATGTGTAGTCAAACAATCTTCCCGCTCTTAGATCAAACGAGTAAATTATACTTTATATTTTGATTATCTTTTAGCATTAATTTAAGTATGGCGTATATGTATATAATAATTTTAATCTAACAGTGTTTAAACGCCTACACATATATCATTTCATCAACACAGCCCTGAAACTTGAACCATATTAATGTATTTCTTGATCTCCAGATGATTCATGTCTTACAATCTGGGCTGGGTTTCATGGGTGATAGAGGGTCTATTACATTGTGCGACAGAGAATCTACTCTGATGACACAGAGCTGCTGACCTGCTGAGTCCAGTGAGTCTCAGTGTTGTAGAGTTCCATATCAAGCTGTCTGCAGATGAAGAGACAGATATTAGATCCTACGCTTTTGTGGCTGTTCTCCAGTACTGACATTAAAGTAGCAAATCACGTTCTCAACAAAGAAAATCTCAATCCATGATGATTCATAAAGTGACATCTACTTGTCTGCTCTTTCCTATTTAAAAAACATCAAGTTGTGTTATTACATTTGGCTGACAGATGTTACCTAAATATAATTTCCTGCTCAGTGTCACTACGTATGTTTCATGAAACATATCAGCTCCACGACAGGAAGCAAAGGTACCATAATCTCAGCGCACAGACAAACCTTGTGGACTCAGTTCTCTGTACAACATCGAGTAGCTTAACATGCCTGCACATGCTCTTTTGTAATTTGAAAAATTGTAAGATGACCAAAGACCTGAGCCACTCATTTGAGACATGCATGCTCCACTACCATGGTTTTATGGTGTAAATCTAATCTCACAAGGGCCATAGTAGTCAACAGGCTAGCCCCTGGGTCACAACCAGTGTTGCCAACTTGGCGACTTTCTCTCTAGATTTAGCGACTTTATTTCTAAAAAGCGACTAGCGACAAATTTAGCACCTTTTTCAGATCATCAGGGTAAAGGCAAGAAATATATTCTATAGTAATTCATATGCTGTTCAGAGTCGTAGCAGTCTTGGCTCCTCTGCAGCGGCGCCGGGGTCTCTCGCGCAGTTGCGCAGACGGAATCCCGGGGTGGGGCCAGCTGGCAGGGACGAGCACCATGACTTAAACTGCTCGCTCTGTGGATTTGAGACCGGATACCCGCCCTGCCGTTTGCTTCATTCTATTCCTGGTAATTCTCTGACTACTTAGTCTTTCTCGGTTCAACTGGTACTTTGCAGATGATTCTTTATAAATACAAATGACTTACTTACTTATTCAAGCATTTATTTTCTTACCTTTCAAAATAAAAGCCCTTTCTCCAGAAAAATATATTTCTCTATCGTGAAATGTACATTGTTTGTTTGATGATCTCCCTCCCTTCACTGTTTTTACTTAAAATATATTTGTCCGTATAGTTAGTTTGTGATTATTTGGTAAAGGTTTTTCTATCAACCTTTTTTGTATATATGGCTTAAAATAATCTCCCTCTCACTGCAACAGACACCACCAGTAGGCATTATGCCTGTGTGTGACATCATCTGGCGACTTTTAGCAATTTATGGAGCTAGTTAAAGCTACTTTCGTTGGAAAAGAGTTGGCAACACTGGTTACAACTTTCCAAATTCGTTACAGCAAAGTGCAAGTGATTTGTGCTGTCAACACACCTTTAAAGGACCTGGGAAAGCCAGTCCTGGTCTAACATAATCCACAGACCTCCATCCAAGGCCACCCAAACCTGTACTCCAGAGTTAACGACACACCTCTGACACCAGAGGAAGCCTCTTCTTACGAGGGAGAACCAAGCCTAACAAGAACCATGTTGTTGGCCCCGCAGTCCTACTCTGTCTTCAGGAATCACCGGATACACGTCACATACAAACTCTGCCTCAGATCTCCCGTCACATTCTCAAGATTTATATTAAGCTATTAATGTTTTTTCAGGTTGGGGAAACAGGGGCTTCTGGACTGAAGCGGCCCTTTACCTTAGGAAGCTGTGGGGGTAGCCTGCCCTGCTCTCCGCAATTTGACTTTGATTTTCTTTGTCAGATGTTAATGACATTAAACTAGATGTGACCCTACATCATAGACTGGTTACTTTCTAAAAAGTCTGGATAGTGTTGAATATTTGGTATCTGCTGTTGATGTCAAAAAGCCAGCACACCCTTCACCAGTTCCACCCCGCCTGCACTCTTCTCTTCAGCGCCCTTTTATTAATGCGCTTTAATTTTAGACATATTTTGATGGTTATGCTTGAACTAAAGTAACATTTGTGCCTTTAATGTTTGATTTTTAATATGAGAAGATTATGAGGTAGTTAAATACACACTACTTACTGTATACCTTTAGTCTTTTGTCTCAGTCGTTGTGGTCTTCAGTTCTCTCTGGATCACCTGGTCTCAAGATGACAGAGCAGTCACAGACAGAGCCGTATTTAAGCATGCTGTTCGTTCCTAATGCTAGCTAGATGAATTCATTTACCAGCCAAATCTGTCCATACTTTCAGTGACATTAGTAGAGGCCGTGTTGATGTCGCAGTTGAAGCCAGTGTGTGAAGCTCATGTTCGCCAGTTAAGCTTCCTTTGGTGAACTTTTTCTGTGCTCTTCTAAAAGTCACACCTCCTCCTAGTGTTTAGAAGGCAAAGCTCAGTTTGTTAGCGCCTCACACAAATCTTTGATCACACACGTACCCCTCGACAACATGACCATCAAAAGTGAAGACCGTTCTATTTTTAAGTGTGTGTGAAAGTCCATGAGACAGGTTGAGCGGTTTCTGGCCTCTTCGATCCTGGCAGCTCCTTCTGATTGATCCCAGATCAGTACAGTCACGGATCGCAGGGGAGGACAGAGGAGCCGCTGTCTTTGAAAACACTGCATATACATTTGTCAGACGTCGACATGGAATTTGAAGAGAAAAAAGTCGTGCATAAAAACGCCATCACTGAGGAATCGCCTCACTATCCTGCTGCTCATGTTGAGGGTGGCTGCAAAAACAGTTTAAGCTTTTAAGCAAGCAGTTTCATGACAGTTGCTGCTTGGACAAAGTCCACAAACTGTTACAATAGTCCAAACGAGAAGACACAAAGCTCCAGGTCGGGTTATGACATAATTTTCCTAAATTTAGAGAGACAGTTTCTGGTGAGTTTTCTGCTGTGTTGAACCAGAGACATGTCTTTGTCAAATACAACACCCAGGTTTCTCAGGCTCAGTTTGACAGACTGACCTAAGTCACCCAAGTACTGACTCAACCCTGGAACCTTATCATCAGGAGCAATAACCTCTTCTTCGTAGAGAATTTAGATTGGGGAGAGTAATAACTTCAAAACATCATCATAATGAGGGACTAACTGCATCTTGGAGAAGACTTCAACATTTAAAACATGTGAGTCAGGGAGTGAGTGAGGAGAGTTGGGTTTTCACATTAGTTACCCTTTAAGATCATATAAAACAGATTATGAATTCATAAGTAAATAAAAAAAAAAATACAATTATATTTAATAATATGACAAATTAAATGCTCTAAAAATACACTATATATATATATATATATATATATATATATATATATATATATATATATATATTATAATACACTGTATATTATATGCTAATTATAGAAATAAAAGATTACACTTGGACAAAACAATATAACTCCAAATCCGTAGTGTCCATAGCATGGATGTGCTACCAGGAGACAGGCCAGTACATCAGGAGACATGGAGAAGGCCATAGGGGGACAACAACCCAGCAGCAGGAGCACTTTCACTGCACTGCAAAATGACCACCAGCAAGCAACAAATCTGCATGTGTTTGCTCAAACGGTCAGAAACAAACTCCACTAGAGTGGTGTAAGGGCTCCACATCCCAGATGCTTCACTCGAGGTCTGGGAGAGGACAGGTGAGCATTCACCACCTCATCAGGAGCATTCCCAAGCGTTGTAGAGAGGTAACACTCACTCCCGAGCCTTACTTTGACTTACTTTAAAGACATTACATCAATGTTGGATCAGCCTGTAGTGCAGGGTTGATGTCGCAGTTGACCCGTTTAGAAAAGGGCAGATATGGTGCAGGTTATTGTTCCAACCAGTCAAGAACACATGAGTTAAGGAATCAGCCTCACTGACCATCAACTGATTATGGTCTTCAGACACCTGATCGATTCAACTATATGTGCTTGACTGGTTGGATCCAAAACCTAAACAATCTCAGCCCTTTTCTGGATAGGTTTGAGACCCCTGCTGTAGTGTGTTTTTCCACTTTCATTTTTATTGTAACTTCAAATCCAGACCTCCATGGGTTAATAAATAAGATTTAACTTTGATAATTGTTATGTAACATTTTTTGTCAGCACATTGAACTATGTAACAAAATATTTTAGGATATATATATATATATAATGTTTAGAATATTTCAATCATTCAGATCTAAGATGTGTTATTTAAGTGTTCTCTTTATTTTTTTCAGCAGTGTATATTTATACATTGGTTTTCAGTAGTTTTTTTTAAAGAGACATAATAAACACAACATTTCTTGCTACTTAAACCTACTACCTACTTACATTTTCTTTCCTCTCACATTCTTGTTCCTGCGGTCCTGTGTCTGCTCACGGCTCTAAGGAAGAAGAGGTTCTTCCCAACATGGCTGCCTTAAACATTAAAGTCTGTTAACAATTTTAACATCAGAGGAGAAATAAACAGGGCAGCATGTTGCAACTGAAAGAAACATACGTTTACATACATACATACATACATATAACCTAAACATTTTGTCTTTTTTGTCAAGTTCAGCCTCACCAACAATTTTTCCCCTGCTGCTTTTAGGGTTTGTTTATTTTTATTCAATCAATAAATATCTCAATAAAATACAATCAAACAATGAAAGCAGGCAGAGAGAATCAACTGAGTTGCCATTGTTTTGAAACTTGACCACTACTGCCGGGAGCTTAATCACATCCCTGGATTCACAAGGCTCTTACAAATGGATGTAGATCAGTGCCATAAGAACATTGAATGGTGGAATAATAATTGAATTGAATTCTATAATTTCTATATTAAAAGCTATTTTTAAAGGACATACAAATAAATTCAGGCTGGTGATTTAAGAAACAAGTTAATTACATTTGTATTTTAAAAATTAAAACCTTTTAATGTTGAAATTATTCAATGCCGTTCATTAAATAAAAAACGAATGCAACCTTCCAATATTTGAATTATTGAATTCAATTATTCAATAAAACCAATTCAACCTTTCAACGTAGAAAGTATTTAAAATTACATTTCCCCAAAATAATTCAATACCTAAAATTCAATAATGCTAAAAATGTAAACGTAAAATTCTACAATTCAATAATCTGATGGCACTGATATACTTCCAGACTGCTGTTTTACATAGCAACCCATTGGAAAAATATAATTTTGTTTTGTTGTTACAGTTGTGTTTCAATTGTATGCTAGGTTTTATTATACGTCTTTATTGTTACGTTTGCTAGTTCTTAGCGGTGCTATGTGCATTAGCACCAGCGGTAGGGGCTATACAAGTCAATCCCTCAACATCTTTCTGGATCCAGATGAAAAAACACAAAATTACCAACATTTCCTGAATGACTGAATGTTTCATTGAAATACTTTCAGAAGCTTTCAAACAAATATTTCCAGACAATCCTTTAGCGCAGTAAATATTAAAAACTGCCGCCAGTATTTCAACAAAGTTCACTAGGAAAACATGACTTCAGCGCTGCAACAGTCTCCCAGGTCTCTCCACCATCTACATATTGAAACATCTAAATATTCTTCCTTACAAAAATGAAATCTGTCTAGTAGCTTATCATCTATGGCGTCTCATTAACTTTTAGAGACTTGAGAAGTTCAAAAATAATCTATAGCTTCTCTAGGAGATGTGTGTGTCCTCCAGGTTTTTTTCCAACTGCTCGTCGTCAGAAAAGCTGATGTGAAGGCAGGTGTTGTTCATGGGTGACGAGTCGGGCGGTTGAGGGTCACTAATGGTTGAGTAGGAGGTGAGAGTATGGAGTACAGAGAAGCTCTGTTTTCCGACAGGACTGCTGCAGGCTGTCAAAAATGTCCCCTTGTCATCGAAAAGGTCGTCATCTTCTCGCAGAGGGGAAAACAGCGACTTAGTCTCTGAGCGAACCCCGGAGTCCTCACTGGAGCTGCTCTCCCCGTTGCTCAGCGACTGGAAGTCGGTGGACGACAGCGAGCTGGGGGTGATGTCGGTGAAAGAGAGGCTTCGACTTCTCACAGCTCCATCAGCTGCCGTCTCTACGGGCATGACCTCTGACCCCGGAGACAATGTGCGACTGGTTCGTTTTCGGTTGAATGACGGAGGAGGCGGGTCGAGCTTGGGAATCATCCGATGCGGCCTGAAAGTAAGAATATCCACTCAAGTTAGAGTTCAACTGTTGCCTGGCCTCCAGTTCACCTTCTCTTGATCAGAGGTGCTACAAAGCCAGCAGCTTCAGTATGACTCCCTGCTACCTCACAACTTCCACACATCATGCAGCTGCTCTGCGAGGAAGCTCACTAGTTAGGAAACGAGCCGGAGAGTAAACAAGTGGAAGTTAAAGAGACCAGCAAACAGGTGCATGAGGTCTCTGTGTGAGCCAACCATCAGCTGAGATCAGTGACGTGCGGTGAGGTTCATGGTTGGTGAGGCACTTTAGTGTCAGATTGACAAGTATAAACCCAAAAGGGTAACTTATTCAATTGGCTACTGGTTCTTTCATATATCGTCAGCATTCTTCACACACATATGAAGTTTAAAAAAATATATGATTTAATAAATAATTTCTCAACAAGTCTATATTGAATTGTTGTGTTATGTTGTGGGATATTTGTCTACTGGCTGCCAGTTTCTTTCAGGACCAATTTTAAATTCTGGTTCTTACTTTCAGAGCTATTCATGGTCAGGCTCCTCCTTACATCACTGATCTGATCCAGCCTTACACCCCAGCTCGGGCTCTTAGGTCTGTGGATCAAAATCTAATGATGGTTCCTGAACACGCTTCCAGACCAGAGGATGGAAATCCTTCCAGGCTGTTGCTACTAAGCTTTGGAACGATCTCCCTCTCCCTCTGCGCTTGATGGATCTACTGACTCCTTCAAGAAACATGCAGGCTTTTCTCTGATTTTCTGAGACTCCTGTGTTTGTCTTATGTGTCCCAATATTTTAAAGTATATATTTTATTGGGTATTGTTTTGATTGTTAAAGCTCATCGCCACTATCTCCAAAACCATAACATATTTTAAACACATGTTAAAAGGAAATACTAATATTATTATTGTTCTAATATTATTATTGTTCAACTTGTTCATCATTATTAAAAAGAAAATGTGTGTTTATTTGGAATATACATTTCCAAAGAACACATTTAAATTATCAAGCTAATATTAATAAAAAATATTTAATTATTTTAATCAACACTTTGGATTTCCACACATAAATATGAATGGATAGTAAACAATGTGTCAAAGGCAAAAAAACTTAATTTTCAAAAAGATGAAACAATATTGACTGTATTTTTCAAATGACGATAATAAAAAAGATACATAGATTAAAGATAGGTCAAAATAAATCAATAATTAACATCAGTGCGTGGTTAAAACATAAGTCACATTTTTTGTAATAGTTTTATAGGTATTGTATTAGTTATTAAGTGTTTGTTTGTTGTCCGCTGTCCTTTCTTATCACTTCCTATTACATTTTGAAGAAAACATATTGAATGAATTCATAACGGTCACAGTAATTATTTGCACTTGAATATGTGTCAGAAGCATGCGTCTTCTCTTTCTCAATTTGAAATCAGACTGTAAATATTGTTTCTCTGGAGAAAAACACAAGCAAGTGGAGGCAATAACATCAGCAGAAGATGTTATCTGAACTACATTTTTTATTACATGCCAGATCTGCTTATGTTGTAATTGGTTTTATCTGCAGATGATATTTTGTCAGATGCCCAGATCATGAGCTCACAGAAGTCTGACTCACTTCCTTTTCAATTACATCTTGATCACTGATCACTGGGTTTTTTTCAAGGACTCTGGTTTCCTCCCACAGTCAAGAAACTGTAATTGTCCATAGATCTGAGTATTTCGGTCGATGGTTTCTATACAATCTTGTTTCAAGTGACCAGTATAGCCCTTAATTTAGTAGATTAGAATAGGTATTGGGTTGAAAGACTTTCAAGCAACAATATGTAGTTTAACTGTTGCGACACTAGAGTTGGATCCTACAAATTGGGACTCACCACAATTTTATCATTTCAGATATTCAATTTAAAAAGTCTTATAAAATAGATAAATAAAAGGCATACAAAGCAGTTTGCAGGCACAACTGCATACGTCTATACTCACATACACAATGTCTAATGAACAATTATACTATGTGCAACAGCCGTCTACCATTAAGTCATTCCTTGTTTCTTTTAACCAGTCAAAAGAGTTGGTTTTCATATTAGTTGCCCTATAAATCTTTTTTTTCTGCCAGATATTTTACACATAACATTTGAGGTTAAGTTTGTTTCTCTGACTGATACAACAAAGGTAGAGAGTCACCGAGTCCTTATTTTCTTTCTTACTCACGACTCTCTTTTCGATAATCTTTTCACTCCTGACAGCTAGTATAGCAATAAAATGAGTCATTCACTAAAACACGGCTTGTGATGGATTATCTTTCCTTTACATTTTTTTCTTTCATTCTGTCTAGGTGCAGACCTGACCCCCCATTTTATTTTGTCCCAGCCAAAGCCTTTCCTCTTGCCGTTGTGGTAGTAATTTCACTGGTTACACTCACAATTTCATTAGCTGCCGCCACTTCTTGCTGACATCAGCTGCTCAAAGACAATAATACTAAAAGCTACAGCTGATGTAAGTGTGTGTGAGGCAGGCAGCTTCACACAAACTGACAGACAACACAAAAGCCTGTGTGTGCACTTTTACTACAGACATGTGCTGTACAGGTCACTTTAATCTACAGAGAACAGTCTGTGTTTGGCAGATGTGAAATGTGACTAAACACTAAAAGAATCTGCTGGAAGTGCTGAATTAGGTGACCAAACTGGGGGTTAGGAGATACATGAGAAAGACAGCATGTCATGTGGTAAAATAAGATATTGCAACAGTCGTCATTTAACAAAATTGTTGCTATATTTAACAACAAACTTCTTATATAACATTATTGGTATTTTTACAGTTATAAAAAAAAGTCAGACAGACAGACCTTATTTATTTTACCAATGAGGGCTTCTAGAATAGAACATTTAGTAGCTATTAACTGGTGAGGACACTATGCCTTAGAAGGTTACATTAAGGATTAAGCATGATTTTTAAAAGACAGAAACTGAGCTTAAAGTTTTTAACGTCTTACTTGTCATCCATGTTGACAGAGTTCCTTGGTGTGAACGGGGTGAGCTCGCCCCCCTCCTTGTAGTGGGTCATTCTGTTGGCTTGAATGAAAGGGTCTCGGTCTCTGCTGAGGGTTTTGTTGTTGTTCTCCAGGTTCAGCAGGTTCTGGTAGGATTCTGCAGAGTCTACTTGACTTGAGGACAGTCTGCAATGTAGGGGCCACACCGGTGTGGAGGTGATGATCTCTGCCTGGGTGTAGTGCGGCTTCAGATTCAGATGGAAATCGTTGATGGTGAAAACCAAACTGCTTCTTGACTCTGGTACATCTGACAACAGTTGAAATAAAACCATGTTGCATGAAAACAACTAGACATATTCAAACCTGTATGTAAAGCAAATTCATATGATCTCATCTAGGAGACTCTGTCATGTTGACCCAGAATCATCATTAGATACTTGAAAGAGAAAACAGAAATGTTGAGGGACTGCACATTCATTTGGGGAACATGAAGTTGCTAATATTGACAAACGAAGAACAAATTTCAGTAAAAAGAACAAAGTGCAAGATAACAAAATCTAAGTATAAAGATTATATAAACATTGAGCAAAGAAAAGGATACAAAGATTAACATGGACATTATCTTTTCACTCCACTCCTGCCCCCAAACAAATAACATACATTTATTTGTTATTTGTAGTCATTTATTTACGAAAAAAAAAAAATGTAATACCCTTTTATTCCCTAATAATTTATTTGCAGATCCCGCTAATTTATTTTTTATTAAAGGTTCAATGTGCATTGGTCCCCTGACAAAATCACAGTTCACCTTCTGGGGAGTCGCTGTTTTGCTGATTTTTTTGAGCACATACTACTGCTTTTTTAAAATGTATATATTTTAGCGTTCTTGAATTGACGATGCTATGATACTGCACAGGCTGCTGTAGGCCACAGCCAAGGCCAAAACACAGACACTCTGTTCTCATCTCTTCATGTTCAACACCAACAACTATCCCTCCTTCTCAGCCAATGGAGGAAGATGCTAGCTCTAGCTCAAAAAGTTGAGCCTTACGAAGCACTACGAAATCAATGATTTTTCAGTTGGAATATAAAAAAGGAGGACAACTATGCTTCAGACCAGGTGGGGATGCAGGCGATCAGAGCAGCTCCGTTATATTTTATGGGGAGAGTACACATTAATAATTTCATGTTGTTAAATATAATAATGAACAAGGGACCAGTGGATTTGTTTTGATTTATGCATGAAATACTTTATTTGTATCATGACAATCTAGCTCACCTACTATTTAACAGAGTTACACTAATATTTATTTAATTTATTTGAACTCACATATCAAAGGTTCTGCAAGACGGGGGGGCCTCATATTTTTCTCCTAAATTGATCTTGGACCTTTATTGTACTGATCAATTTGTCTTTATGAACGAAACAGTCTTAAAATGATCTTGTTTACCAAAACCCCGACCACTCTGATGTGATTGGTCAAGCACTGAGGTTTTTCCCAACATGTCATCAATCCCAGAAGTCTCCACCTCCAAGGGACTTGTTTTTATAAACAAAGCGGGCGTGATTACAGTTGGCTGCCGGACGAGTGAAGACCATTATTGCATCCGAATGGTCTCGCCCAGACGGGGGAGAATTTATAAAGTAATAACTTCAAACATCCTCATAATAAGGGACTGCTTATCTTGGAGATATTAGAGGCATCTTGGAGAGGAAGACTTCAGCATTTGAAACAGGTTAGGAGAGATGAGTGAAAGAATATTTTCCCTTTAAAGACCATGAATGAAATGTCACTCATTCGTCACTTACCGTCTAGATTAGTTTGAGGCTCCTGTTGTGCGTCTCCTGACAGTGATGTTTTCGGAGAGTGACCCTCTAGCTCTTTCAGCTGCTGCACCAGTAGAGCCAGGTGCTGCAGCAGGTCGCGGTTCTGCAGCAGCAGCTGGTGGACTCGAGCCTGAGCCTCCATCCGAGCTGAAGTTTCTGCAGCCATCTGATCTTTTAGTAGCTGCACCTGCAGAGTTGAGGTTGGTTTATACGGTTTATTGGTTTAACATATAAGTGTTTTCAGTGGGAGGGGCTTAGGCATATTAGTTGACCTTTAATGTCGCATATCTGCTAGATGAAGAACAAAAAATTCACATTCCATCTCGATAACGCTGCTGCTATCAAGTGGTTAACTTGAGATTTCACTTTCATTTAGTTTTATGATCAAACTAATTGCTGACCTTTATTTCACACATTGTGATGCAGATCAAGAGTACTGCCTTTGTTAGATTTATTTCAATAAACAACAAAATATAGATGTCTGAACCCCATACATAATACTGTTTGATGTTAAAAAAAAGTGGATGTTATTTGCTCAAAAAGGCCCCAGACCAACTGAAACAGGCTTTGCAACCCTCTTTGGGTTCATAGACTTAATCACATGATCCTGCGTCTCACCTGTGCAACAGCCACCCGTGTGTGCTGCTGTTGCTGCTGCAGCTGATGCTGGAGCAGCTGCAGGTAGTGTTGCGATGCCAGAGGGGTGAGAGACGGCGAGCAGGGGCTGCTGGCTCCAATGCCCTGGGACTTCACGGTAAAGACGGATCGCCCATCAAAGTCCTGCAGCAAAAGAGGACATTTTGTTAATCCTGTGAGAAAGTTTGCTGGGCCGAGTGTTTCAGACCTACAGTATATGTAGACTTAAATAGACTTATTTAAGTCTATATTTTGAGACGTCAGTACAAGATGGACAGTACAGACGAGCAACATTTAGGTATTTAGATGTTTTAACCCAGATGCAGATATGAGTTTTGTTGATGATAAAAAAGTTTGTCCTGCAAAACAGTGGTTCTTCTTGGAAGCCCCCAATATATCTGAAATAATTGTGTCATGTTTCAACTATATGTAAATAATAAAAGACAAAACGTCTCTTAAAGTAAATCTGCGCAGATTTTTAATTTTACTTTTTTGTTTTTCTTAACATGATGCTTTGACAAACTAAGACCCATCAATTGGCAGAGCAATGGAGAGTCACCAGAAAGATAGTGACTTCGAGACGTGCGTCCATTCAATTTACTGTATGCTATTGATATGGATCCACAATGATAGATAGTTACATGCGAGTACCCCAATAAAATAAAAATAATAATGGATACGTGGATGAGGTAGACTGGAAGAAGCACAACATTTTGTTGCACTGCTTTGTCACAAACTAATTATGCACTCAATGACAATGGGATTGCTATTTAGATAAAAAATAAATGTGTACTGTACTGTACACTGTATCACTGAACATTGTATTTTTTTTTGTTAATGAATACACAGAAAACTGAATTTCTATTTGGAAAAGTTAAACAAACATAGGTTTCTGTGATTAATAGTGACAAAAAAAGGGACTCTTGTGTGTTAACATTCCTAGGGAGAAAATAATTGGCAAAAAAACGGGTATTGGCCAGTAACTGGCTATATTACAGTGGGATCACTCAAGATGGATTTCAGACAGATGGAAATACAAATAGATCAATTACCATCATTACACACGCAAAGAGACATCTTGTGTGATATAAGTAGCTTAAAGACTTGATTGTGTTTTTTGTTCGCCTCTCTGCTGTACACGCATTTCCTATATTGACCTCTAGAGGGTGGTCATGAACAAGATTTAACGTGTCCAGCTGCGTTACCATGGTGACCACAGACTACAGCGTCATTGTCATGTCCAGAATGACTACACCAGAAACATTTCTAAAACTGAATTATATAAATACAATAAATAAAACAGATAAAAATAAAATAATATAACAATAATAAATACGAAAAAGGCTCATGAAGACTCGTGTAAATCCCTTAATACAATAACGGAGATTCATAACTTTGACTCACTATAGGCTAAGCATCCACAACATTAACTCGTCGCTGACTTTATTAAATGGTTTCATTTGTTTTATTATAGCATTTGATTAAATATGTCAATTGTTATAATAATCAGTAGAAGTCTAACTTACATTTATTATTAGTGAACTAAATAAACTAAATTCCTGAATACCATTAAATATGATTAATAATTATAACTCAATCATAAAAACATGTCATTTTAATCACGTATAAGGATACAGCGTTTTCTTATTTTTGCGTGTTAAGGTTATTCTACTTGCTTTTGGATGGGAAAATAAATAAATATTCAGGAGGATTTCTTCCCTATTGAGTTGGGATTTAAAAGTTGGAAAAACAAAATATATTTTGACAGACAGTGACCTGAGCCACTTGGCCCAGTCAATAAAATGATGACAAGCATAAGTCAGTGGAGGGACTCAAAATGGACAGCACAGCAGGAAAAAGATTATTCTCTGGCCTGAGAGCCGACCGGGAGAGAATGCACATCAATGTGATATATAACTGAAGGAGATAAAAAACATGCTTTTGGAGACATTTTGGAGTCCATACATGGTTTGTTTGAAAATGCCAACTGCATAACAGGCAGCTAAAAACTGAATGCGAGCTGGTTGAATCAGAAACAATAATAGAAATGGAAGCTAAGATGGAAAGTAGAAGTATGCGAAGGAGATGTATATGAAGTGGAAGCAGTGAGTCCCTCTTCATGCACAGAAACTCATTCAAGGTCAAATTAAAAGCCTTGCTCTTAAAGTCCTAGCAATGGCGTGCAGAAAAGCCTAACCTATTCTGAAAACCAGAATAAAGGCGAACAAGGATTACTTCCCCCTGAATTTGAGAAACTCCAATAAAAATCAAACCCATCTCCCTTGCAAAGTTCACGGAGAACCACCTGGATCTAGGAAAGTAGGGAAGTTTCAATTGCTGGATACTTTGGATGAAAAAATCCTAATCGAACTTCGCCTTACCAGTTTTAACCATTACTGATACTACAAGCATGTGCAGATCGAGCAACTGCAGAGGTACTTCCTATCCGCGCCTTTAAAAGAACTGATAAGAACCATAAGAATACATTTTTGATAAATAGAGAAAGATGACTGATGCCACAAAAGATTAAAGCTGTTGGAGATCTTGTATTATGGGACGGACCCTTAGGGAAGACAGTTGGTGGAACTCACCCTGACCTCTTTGACATGTGGTCTTTGACAGCTAATCACCTATTATTTACAACATCAGTGAAACTAGTGTGGTACAGCAGCCAACAGTTCAGGGGAGAGATTCTTAATGATTTTCTAATGAAAGGTCTTGAGGTCCTCAATAAGATTTGCTCTGTTATCCTCAGGTTCAGAGATGAAGGTAATACAGCATTAGGGGACATTAAGTAAGAGTCTGAGACTGAGAGTAAGAACCTTAAATATTGGGATGATGAAGGAAAAACTAGAGAGTAGATTGAAATGATGCAGAGAAGGAAGGTGGAAATACGGTGTGTCCAGGAGAACAGGTGGAAAGAAAGCAAGGCAAAAAGCTTAGGTGCAGGTTTTTAGTTGTACTACTACGTTTCTGATAGAAAGAGAATGGAGTAGTGGTAATCCTAAAAGAATAGTTTGTTAGGAATGTCCTGTAAGTAATAAAACTATCAGGTAGACTGATGAGTCTGAAGCTTGAAATTGAAGGTGTAATGTTAAATGTTATTAGTGACTATGCCTGGCCTGTGAATTAGAGGAGAATGAAACATTCTGGAGTGAGATAGATAAAGTGATGCAGATTATACCCAGAGATGAGAGAGTGGTAATTGGTGTAGACTTCAATGGACATGTTAGTGCAGGAAATAGAGGTGATAAAGATGTGTTGGTTAGGTTTGGTATCCAGGACAGGAACACAGAGGGACAGATGGTGGTAGACTTTGCAAAAAAGAATGGAAATGGCTGTAGGGAATAATTTTTTTTCAAGAAAATGCATGAGGATAGGTTAATTTATAAGAGTGGCGGTAGTAGCATACAGGTGGACTACATTTTGTGTGTAAACTGAAGGAGATCAGTAACTGCAAAGTAGTGGTGGGTGAGAGTGTAGCAAGTTTGCAGGATGAATCTGGTGACAAGGAAGACAAAGAGGACAAAGGCAGAACAAAGGACAAAGTGGTGGAAGATGAAAAGGACAGGATTGTTCTATGGTTGTCAGGGAGGAGTTGAAAAAGAATCTGAGTGGTCAGGCAGTGCTCCCAGATGAGTGGACAACTACAGCTAATGTATTCAGGGAGACAGGTAGGAGTGTGTGTCTTCTGGAAGGAAAGTAGATAAGGACACTTGGTGGTGGAATGCGGAAGTGCAGGAGAATATAAAGAGAAAGGGGTTAGCAAAGAAAAAGTGGGACACTGAGAAGACTGAAGAGAACAGACAGGAGTACGGGGAGATGCAGCACAAGGTAAAGGTAGGCAAAGGCCAAACAAAGGGCCTATGATGACTTGTAACAGGTGCCACAGAAGTAATGGGAAAATAGAAAGAGTACTTTAAAGAGCTAAAATGAGGAAAATAAAAAAGAGCAAAGGTTAGGAGAGGTGACTGCTGTGAACTATGAAATAGCAGAGGTTAGTAAAGGTGAAGTGAGGGAGGCATTGAAGAGGATGAAGAATGGAAAAGCAGTCAGTTCTGATGATATATCTGTGGAGGTATGGAAGTGTCTAAGATGGGAGGCAGTAGAGTTTCTGGTGGGACTATTCAACAAGATCTTAGATAGTAAGGAGATGCCTGAATAAAGTTGATGAGCCATACAATGAAGTTATGGGAAAAAGTAGTGGTGCTTTACAAATAACTATTATGTACTTACTTACTTACATGTTTACTTAAAGATGCAGTATTTGCTTTAAGAATGTTGGTAGAGAAATACAGAAAATGTCAGAGGGAGCTGCATTGTACCTTTGTAGATCTGGAAAAAGCATATGAGGAAGTCTGGAGTGACAGAGAAGTATGATAGACTGGTGCAGGAAATTTATGCCAACTGTGAGACAGCGGTGAGGTGTGCTGTAGGTGTGACAGAGAAAATCAAAGTAGAGGTTACTACATCAGGGTTCGGCTCTGAGTCCCTTCCTGTTTGCGGTGGTGATGGACAGAATGACAGATGAGGATAGACCAGTACTATGATGTTTGCAGATGACATTGTGATCTGTGGTGAGAGCAGAGACCAGGTCGAGGAAAAGCTGGAGAGATCAATCCAGGAAGTGCACAGGTTGGTCTGCCTAATTCTTGGGAGACTGTCAACCAGAAGCTTGTGTTTTGCTCCCATGGTATGCTATATTTATCAATGCCCTTATGTAACACTGTCATGTATGAAAATGATGGTGGCACTCATAGACACAGCGGCTTTGTGCTCTCTGACTTTCCATACCTGGTCAAAAACACCTACAACCGTCTGGATATTTCAACTATTGAATAACATATTGAAGGAAGGTTGTTTCATGATTTTTACAGATGAATGTATTTCAAATACATAAAATGTTTGGCTGTCAGACACTGGGCGCGTCTCCTCACCCCGCCAGCAGATGGCTGGCTTAACCAAGCAGAGTTAAACGACACTACTCATCATTGGTAGCCTTTGTGGAGAGGGTTCCATAGGTTGTTCAGGTTTCTGGGCATCAAGTTGGAGGACAACCTGACATGGAGCACCAACACCAAATAGCTGCTAAAGAAGGTGCAGCAGAGACTATTCTTTCTGAGAATCCTTAGGAAGAACGGTCTCCCCTAGAATCTGCTTCTCGTCAACCATCACTGCTCAATGGAAAGTGTGCTCACATATAGACTGTGTTTTTGGTACAGTAGCTGCACACCGTCAGAGAGGATGGCACTTAACAGGATCGTCAGGGCAGCAGAGAAAACAATAGGTTGCCCCTCCCCACACTGGAAGAGATTTAAACCTCAAAATGCCGCAAGACGGCATTAGACATTTCAAAGGACTACTCACACCCTGTTCATTGTCACTTTCACCTACTTCATTTGAGTCAACAGCACCTTCAAGTTCGTTGTACCTTTGAAAAAAAGTGGCAATGACAAATAATTAATGTGTCCACTTATCATGGCTGTTCATATGTTGTGGAGAGTAAGTAGGTAAGTAAATAATATTTATAGAGTGCTTTTCAAGACCAGGGTTATAAAGCGCTCAAACAATCAAAACAATACCCAATGAAATATTTACTTAAAGGTCAAGATAACACCGAGAACAACACAGGAGTTCTAGAGAATCAAGGAAAAGCCTGCACGAATAAAAATGTCTTAAGATGTTTCTTGAAGGAGTCAGTAGTCAGTAGTAAGAACCATAATTTAAAGTTGATCCTGAAAGAAACTGGAAGCCAGAGAAGAGTTTTATGGATTGGAGAAATGTAAGTTCTTCTACTTGAGCGGGTCAGAATTCTCGCTCTGTATCAACTGCAGGCGAGACAACTCCTTCTTGTTATGACATGAAACCGACTGTTGCATTAGTCCAGAAGAGAAGACACAAACGCATGGATTACAAGCTCCAGATCATGTTGTGATAACATTTTCCTAAATTAAGAGATTTTTCTCAGTTGAAGGAAACAGTTTCTTGTCAGTTTTCTGCAGTGTTGAACTAGAGACATTTATTTGTCCAATACAACCACCAGGTTTCTCAGGCTCAGTTGGACGGACTAAGTCACCCAAGTACTGACTCAACCCTGGAACCTTATAATCATGAGCAATAACCATTTGAATAATGGAAGATAAGAAGTCACTGAAGTCTTTCAAGAACACCGCTGCAGGACCAGGCGGGCGGTAGATTGACACACAATAGAAAAGTCTTGTAGAACCAACCAAGATCATCTGAGACTAAAAAAAAGTAAATTCCTGTGTCTGAATCACTTTGCAAGAACAGCTCTCTCTATAAACAACAGCCAAACCGCCCCCACAACCAGATAGGCGAGGCTTTCCCAGGACAGCGCACCCTACTGGACAGAGTTTGTTCAGATGAATCAACGCTTCCTCTCTCTGCCAATTCTCAGACAGACATTATAAATCCAACTTTTCTCTTGTGAAGAGATCATTCAGGGAAAAGGATTTATTAGTAATGGAGCGAGCATTCAAAAGTCCCACCTATAGCACCGATGAGGCGCGCAGAGCGGGATCTTTTAAAGAGAACAGCAGCGGTCACGTGGGTGTCACTCATGTTCAACTCTGTTGTAAAAGCCAAATTAAAGATAGGAAAATGAATCTAACCACCTTTCGTTGAGGTCCAGGCAGCACTGACGTGTCGTCACACTCTTCAATGAGAGGAACGTTGATCAAACATCGATGATGTCCGATGGCGTCGGAGTTCTTCTGATCAATCGTGACTGTGGGTCTCATCCTGACCTGTACTCTGCAGATCTCTGCAATCTCTTATGGAAATCACCCGGTATCCGAGATCAACCGATATCACAGTCCGTGTTGATGAGAAGTGGAGGAGGAAACAGACTCACGGGACGCTGGTAACTGTCGCCAGTGAAATCCTCCATCTACTCTCTGATGTTAAAAAGAGCATCACGATCGTAGATCCGTGATGCTTGAGCCATATCTTTAGTGATATGAGCATAATAACAGGACAAATAGTCGTTAATAGTCGTTTTGGCAATTATTGTATGAGCTCAAGTTCGTAACAGCCGCTCAGAGGTTCACTGGAAGCGGAAGAGCCAGGCAATTAGCTGTTGGTTGGATGGGACTGTTCGCTTTTGGCAATATTTCTGAATCAGAGTTGTAAGATCTGGGTTGCCATTTATCCTGGTGGCCCCATTTCTCAGCAGTTGGTAATAGATTCAGGTCAGCCTCTTTAGCCAATAGGTGTGGATCATTTCCAGGCCATCCAGGCAAATAGACAGGTTCTGCTTTACTAATCTTATTGTGGTTTTCATTCAATTTCACATTTTTTTAATTTCCAGACTGCTGCAATGAGCTACATTGCTCCGCCTCCTTTATCTTGTGGGAGCAGATGCAGCCCTCACAACCACTCACTTGGATTATAGTGGTCTTGCTTAAGAATCAAAGGGAACAGAATGATCTTTTGGGATTATGTGTCCCTCGTTTTATGCTGCAGCAGGACAACTGATGTTTAAAACACTTGTTTAAGAAATGTCAAATCCTCAACAATGAAACGTGTTGTAGGTGTTTTGTTATGCATGAGGAAAAAGGACATCCTTTCCGGTGAGCCTTTGAGCGGCTCCTTCGAAAGTGGGCTCCTGCTATTATTGCCAAAACAGTCGTTTTAACAACTACTAATTCTGATATTATGCTCACATTTCTAAGGATACGACTCAAGAGTCACAGATCTACAATAGCGATGCTCAGACTTGATCAGACAATCAATGGAGGAGTTTGACACTCGAAACAGTTACCAAAGTCCCGCGAGTCCGTTTCCTTCTCTGCTTGTCATCGACACAGACTCTGTGGAATATCAGGTGATCTCTCAGGTACCTGGCAATTTCCACAAGAGTTCGAGAAGGAGATCTGGAGTTCAGGTCAGGGTGAGAAGCGCAGAAGATATCGCTCGGCGGAACTCCGACGTCATCGATGTTTGATTAACATTCCTCTCATTGAAGAGATTGACGACACATCAGCGCTGCCGTCTGCCCGGACCTCAAATAAATAAAAAGATCAAAATCTTTTTATTTCCTATTTTTAATTCAGCTTTTACAACACAGTTGAACGTGAGTGACAGCTGTAATCCACATGACCACTACTGTTCTTTTCAAAGCACTGACTCGCTGGTAACGTCATCAGTGCTGAACGTGGGTCTTTTGAACGCTTGTTCCATTACAAATAAATAAAAATAAGTTGGATTTATTGTGTCTGTCTGAGACTTGGCAGAGAGAGGAAGAGTTTATTATTAACTCTGTTCAGTAGGGAGCGCTGTCCTAGAGAAGCCTCAATTATCAAAAAGGCTACATTTTAGTCAGTTTTTACTCTTCGCTTGGACATTTCTAATTTATCTGTACATAATGTCCATCTGAGAGATCATTCTCTAGTCTTGTTTAAACTGGACTTCATCTCTGAACCAAAGCCTTTGCAAGTTAGGTCTCAGAGGCGTGTCATCTCAGCCGATACTGCAGACAGATTTTCTGACCCTCTTTCCTTCAATGACTGCCTTAACGTGGACAATTTGATTCACTGTTTAACTAATCATTGTGTTGAAATACTGGATCAAGTGGCACCTGTTAAATCAAACTTAAAAATTCAGAAAAACGGTGCCCTTGGACAAATGAAGATCTCCAGAGTCTGAAGAGACTTTGTTGAAAGACTGAGCGTCTCTGGAAGTCCACTAAACTTGAGGTGCACAGACCTCAGGGATCTGATGTCTTCATACAATGAGATGGTGGAAACTGCCAGATCTGATTACATCAGTAAACTGGAACCAGAAATAAGAAAAACACCAACGTGTTGTTTGACACGATCAATTCTCTCTTGTGTCCTGCTCCTCAAATCATGCCCGTTTTCTGTGAAGCTGACAGCAATGCATTGTTGAGATTTTTCATTGAAAAAATGTAATTGATCAAAGAGAAACCCTCTCCCCTTTGTGTGTAACCTCTGCTGTCACAGAAAGGTCTCCTCCTCGTGGTCTTCCTTCAGTGCTGTATCTCTGGGTGATATCTCGGTCCTTCCTTGTAGGCTCTTTATCAAAGTGTTTGATGTAATTAGGCCCTGGGTTACCAAAATGGTAAACCTCTCCCTTTCAACAGGGTTTTTTTCCCAATGCATTTAAACATGCCATTGTTGAGCCTTTGCTCAAAAAGCCAGGCTTAGACCTGACGGACCTCAATAATAAGTAATTCAGGCCTATTTCTAAGCTTCCATTCTTGTCCAAGATCTTGGAGAAGGTGGTGTCTGAGCAGCTGTCATTGTTACTTGTTCAGAGCGACATCCATGAGAAGTTTCAGTCTGGCTTCCGCAAACATCACTCTACGGAGACAGCCTTACTGCAAGTAAGTAAGTAAGTAAATAATTTTTATTTATATAGCGATTTTCCAGACCAGGACATCATGATGTCGGCTGACTCGGGGAAATACACTGTACTGGTTCTCTTGGATCTGTCCTCAGCCTTTGACACAGTTGATCACCAGATCCTGCTGAGAAGACTGAGGGATGAAGTGGAACGGTCTGGGCCTCTGTTACAATGGTATATATACCATACCTTTCTGGGCGCAGTTTCTGACAAGTACTGACTCAATGCTGGAATCTTATCATCAGGAGCAATCACCAGAGTTTCAGTTTTGTCCACATTTAGCTGCAAAGTGTTTCACTCAGCCATTGTTTGATTTCTAGCAAACAATTGACTAAGCTGTTCAGCCTCTGGGGCTCAGTTGGATCAAAAGAGCAGTAGAGCTGGATGTCATCAGCAAAAATATTATAAGAAACATCTGGAAATCTCTGAATGATTTTACCGAGGGGAATCACGTACAGCAAAAACAATAAAGGACCCAGAACAGAACCTTGAGGGACTACACACAACAGATCTGCTGATTCAGACCTCATTTGATTGCAGATACACAAAAACTGCACCCAGAAAGGTATGATGAGAACCACTGTAACACAGACCCAGACAGTCCCACTTCATCCCTCAGTCTTCTCGGCAGGATCTGGTGATCAACTGTGTCTTAGGCTGAGGGCAGATCCAAGAAAACCAGAACAGTGAATTGACCCGAGTCAGCCGACATCATGATGTCATGATGTGTGGAGTTTTTGTTGTACTTGTTGTACTATATAGAAGAACTGACATTTCTCCGATCCATAAATCTATCACTGGCCGCCAGTTTCTTTCAGGATCAATTTTAAAATTCTGGTTCTTAATTTCAGAGCTCCTCAGGCTCCTCCTTACATCAGTGATCTGATCCAGCCTAACACCCCAGCTCGGGCTCTGAGGTCTGTGGATCCAAATCTACTGATGGTTCCTTGCACACAGTTCAGGACCAGGAACAGAAATCATTCCAGGCTGTTGCTCCTAAGCTTTGGAACTATCTTCCTCTCTCTCTCAATTGATGGATCTACTGACTCCTTCAAGAAACATCTTAAGACTTTTTTATTTGTGCAAGCTTTTCCTTGATTGTCTGAGACTCCTGTGTTGGTCTTGGTGTTGTCTTGACCTTTTAAGTATATATTTTATTGGGGATTGTTTGGATTGTTTAAGCACTTTGTGACCCTGGTATGGAAAAGCACTCTACAAATGTAAATTACTTAATAACTTACTTACATCCCACAACAGTCATGGTTGCTGAAGTAGATGACAAATCACTTTACTGGGCAGCAGAGCTGCCAGAAGATGTCATTAAAGCACCAAACGAAATAAAAGAGAAGGTGAAGATATATCCTCGGATTTATCCACAGATATGTATTCAAGTTTATCAAATGTTAATGTTAACAATATTACCTTTTCAATTGGAACAAATATTGAAATATATTCTTGTATTTACCTTATGACATTTTCTTTTATTATTCACAAACTAAGGTTGAACTATTTTACTTTTAACATCCTGCATTTAAATGGGTGATCAGTGTGTGTATTGAAAGTGTGTGAGCTCTGTGACCCTGAATGTTTTTCTGTTCCAGCATTCTCAACAACCACCTGTGTGGGTCCTGCTATTCAGTGTCGTAAAAATATAGGAGAAAAATATTTATGTTTGAAAATGTGAGATCTACTGAGTAAAGAATCTGATCTGCTTAGAAAGGCACATCTTTGTTTGTTAAGATTATCTCTGCTTGTTAAAATGTAAAAAACCCAGAAGATAATGTATTTCTCTGGTCATCACTGGTTTACGGACACAAATCATTGTTTTAGTTAAGAGATGGAGTCAGATAGAGCCCTTATCCAGCTATTCCCATGGAGGCAAATGAAAGGAAGACAAGTCTGGAGCTTCTGGGCCACTCTCTGGAAGGATCTGGTGGGTGCACCAGGATTTGACAGAGAGTGGACCGTTAACATTAAAAACATTAAAATTGCAATTGTACTTGAGGTCAGGCATGGCATATTTATCATAGTCATTTTACCTCAAATAAATGTATTGTTTTAATTCTAAGTTTCACTCTTCCTTTGATCAAACGAATGCGCAGAACTCAAGAGAGAAGCAGAGGACAGAGTTATTAAATAACGGCCAGTGTTTATACAAGGAAATGTTGTTCAACAATCCTGCCAACTCTGCTTGAGAAGCTGATCCAAAATACTTCTGCAGTATTGATGAGAAGAACAAAAGAGAGTTGAGAGGGGAAATAAGTGAGTGCAACAGGGCAAGCTGAAGGAACCAGCTACAGTTCCAACATATCAAAATGTCAATGGCAGGTGAAGTGAAAACATGTTTGTTGCTGTCGGTTACCATATTCTTCACCACGTTCAGCTCAGCCAGACTCTGAAGAATTTCACTGACGGCTTTTTCACATAACGAGGATCCGACCCTCGTCTCCTCCATTCTTCCTTCTTCTTTACATTCATCTTCATCATCTTGCTCTGCCCCCGTCAATTCTTGTCCTGCAGAGAGACATACCACATTCTTACTTAGTCCACAAATAAACTACAGTGTTTGATGTGTGTGTTTCGATGTGACGAGTGTCAAACCATTGCAAAAGGCCTCCCAGAAAATGATTTCTTCCTAAACTGTTATCTTCTGGCCTTTTCTTAATTCTCCCCCAACTTAATGATTCCAAGTCCAACAACCACCAACTACCAGATTGAGAATTACAGCTATTACAGCAATCACTGAGAAACATCGTCTTTTGACAACGGTGGAGGTCGTCAGCAGCACCAAGTTCCTGGGGGTGCACATCACAGAGGACCTCAGCTGGACCCTTCACACCACCTCCCTGGTGAAGAAAGCCCAGCAGCGCCTGCACCTCCTGAGACGGATGAGGAAGGTGTCTCTCCCCCCTCCCATCTTCCTCTTATCTTTGGGCTGCTGCATTTGTTACTACATTGTCTTTACCTTTTAAAGCATGATGTTTAACTGTGTATTGTTTTGATTTTTAGATTAAATTCCTTTCTGATGATGATTGGAGCAATGCATGCCTAAAAGCTAATAAGCAGTCAATAAAACCGAGGTAAAAACTTCTACAATATAATAATGGCTCATGAGGTCATATATTACTCCGAAAATACTTAACTTTTTAGATAATATCCCTGACAACCTGTATCTGTAGTGCCTTGAAGATAAAGGGACATTTCCACATAGTCTGTTGAAATGAAAATAATCCAAATATTTGTTATATATATGTATATATGTTTTGTAATCAAAACCCTTTCTAAAATGTTCCAATTTAAAAATCCTTGTGTTGCCTGAATTTGTGTGCTCTAAATCTACCCAATACATTTTTAAATCTGTATACTGCTTCAGACAAGAAGGGCTGGTGCTCTTTGCTGGAAAAGTATACCACAAATTGTGAAAATTGAAGTAATGCTTTTACTTGCTTCCTCTGTTTTTTGTTTTTGAACATTGCACTGGAATCGTACAAAAAGGATATTTGCGCATATGTGTATGTATGTCTAAGTGTGTGGGTGGTGTCCTTAAGAGGCTGCCTTTGGGTTGTGCATCTTCTTTTAATCTCGTTTTTTTCTGGTTTTGGTTGTTTGTTTTGTGTGTGTAACATATAAAACTGGAGATGAAAATAAACAAAAAAATGGGTCATTATCATGATGAGGGACTGACTGCATCTTAGAGAGGAAGGCTTCAACAGATCTCTGAGCACTTCTCAACATGACTACTAACATGGCTCCGTTTGTGAGGCACATTTGTGTGCGAGACCTTCAAACCTGTCAGCATGTTTCCACGCTCTTTTCATTCTTGTTACATATTGCCTTGGAAAAGTATGTGCACACATTTTTTTGTTTGCACACACTCCAATTACATGAGGTAATCACAGATGATGAATGATGAGGATGATGTGACGAGGTAAATAATGTATCGGGCACGAAAAGAACATGCAATGCACCGTGGTAGATTTATGCAGCAGAGTTATTAAATATGCCTCACCATGACTGCTAGATGCCTCCTTGGACTTGTCACTCTCACCATCAGCTTGTTCATCTGCATCGTTCTCTGCGTGCTGCAGACTCAGCTTATTGCAAACCTCAAAGGCCTGGCCCACCGTGCGCACAATACGCATGGCCTGTGTCTGAGGACAATTTAATAATATAATATTATATTATATACATTCCAAGGTCCAAAAGACAGTTGTCAATCAAAGTCATCCAAGTATGTTGACTTGCTTCACTAAAGTGGTTCTGAAGGTGATCAAGACTAATACAGATTAAATTGTTTTACAATCTCAATCCAAACCTCTAAACTGTCATAAATAATTGTATTTTTTATCTCAGACCTGAAGTATAAATCATTACCGGTACATAAAGCTGTTAGCTGCAGGTCATTTCTAATATGAATCATTTTCCCTGGATGCAAGGAACCAAGGTTGGGCTAACCATCTAAGCTTATAATTATTATAATTAATTATACTTGGGTAACCTGAAATAATGAAGGATCCTTCATTCAGGGAAGAGGATGCAGAGCATCCACAGCACAACCACCAGCCATCTTACAGCTGCTGAACAGAGCTCTTTCAGCCAGGTGGTAATTACTTTTATTATTGCCTTGTTCCCCCCTCAAAACAGGTCATTATGATTTTTTTTCTTTTCTTTTATTCCTAAATCATTCCTCAATCATTTCACTAAATCTCTAGTCCACCTAACTTAAGTGGTTTCTCAAACATGAGGTTTTTGTTTTATGTCCTTTGTTTATTTCTATATGGGTTCACAGTACATCTGTGATTTATACTCAATATTACACATCACAACAGACCATTTATGATTTGAATGATTAATGAACCAAGATTTTTTGAAAAAAAAGAATCAACCGGGTTTCACCTCTCTCTTGGACTTAAAAACGTTACATCGGAAGGAGTTATTCGACCCATCTCTTGCAATGTAGCTGAAGATCTTCAAATCCTGAGAGTCATGTGATACATAGAAAATCCTTGAAAAGAAACATTTTCTGTGAGTCCGAATATAGCATAAAAATCCACAAATACAAATAATAACTTAATAGAAAATAGAAGATCCACAAAAGTATTAATATAAGTTCATTTTAACGTGAATCATTCTTTGAAATCACATGAAGAACTATATACTACTGTATACACATGGCATAAGGTTGCTTCCTTTTACAGTGTGTCCATAAAATTGTCTTTGTGTTTTCAAATATTACAAAGGAAATTGATCAGACTATTTCTCAGTGGATTCAATTTATGAAAGGTTACATGTGTTACTAAGTTTTGTAACAAACCTTAACAATAACATTATTTATTTGATGAAAGACGATCTATTTTTTATTTGCACAAATGTGATGAATGGTAAAGAGACTGAATGGACAATCGTTATATTATTGTTGAAAAATTCAAAGCATACATGATCATTTAAAAGTAGGATTCTGAAGTTAAAAAACAATGCAGCATGTCAACAGTACTGTAATACATAAATAATTGAATATAGCATGAAATACAGTAGGTCCACATGAAATGAATTATTTATATCAGTATACACTGAACGTAATGGTAGCTTATGTAACAAAGGAGGAAGACAAGTTAGCATGAGATACTGAACAAAAACAAACTTTTCCATGATAAAAGATTATTGTTTTAGAAAATATCTTTATGTATTTATTTAAATCGAAGAGAACAAGAAAAAAATATTGTAACTTATATCATTATTAAAGATTTTGTCAACAGTTTGACTGACCTGTAAATGGGATCTTGCATGATCATCATCTTACTGTCGTCCCATGTCCACTCTTTTCTCTGCACAAAAAAACTTTTGAAAGATAGTTCTTTTGACTCCTTTGATAAAATCAAAACTTTCAGCTCACCTTTTGCTTCTTCCTCTGGATCACCTTGACCCCATTCACGGACACAACCAGACTGACCTTCTTCTTCTTGATGTTCTTAGCCTTGAACTCATACTGCAGACACAACAATATTTAATTGTATTATATATTATTTTATCCTCATTGGGTAGAGAACAGGACCAACAATTCAATCATTTCACTTTTCTGTCTAGTAAAAGTAACATAATACCGTTTCCTGCTTCTCCATGTTTGTCCCTACTGTTTATTTTTACTGCCACTTTACACATATATATATATATATATATCGCTGGTGTTTCCATAAAATACATCATCTACACAACATTGGTTACAAAAAGTTGTCGTTCACATCAACTTGCATTTCTGGCGGCGATATTAGCAGTTAGCAAAAATGTAATTACCTCTAAGAGCTGGTGTTGCCTTTTTTTAGATCCCACATAAATATTTTTTATTTTAATTATGTTTGGCAAGAAAAATATCTTTTTTGTATTCTACTTGCATTACAAGGTTTTGTTTTAGTCTTACCTCTGCTTGCAAGTTTTATGATGTATTTAGGCTGGAAACTGGAAATCTTTTAAATGTGGAAACTCATTTGGAAGGTAAACTTACTTGAAACACAGTGTTTTTTTTGTGTAATACGAAATGTCAAAAAGCATAAAAATATAAACCTTAGTGTTCACTGTACAAAATTATATATGTATAATATTATTAGTTTTTCATTTTCCACCTTGAATCCCAGTCACTCTCTTAAATATAGGTCGGGAAGGGTGGAAATCCTTTCACTAATTTCTAACAGTGTGTGATCCATGTCAGTAATGTTTAAGATTAACAAATGGAAACTACAGATGCAGTTTATATTATGTCTGAGTTAACAGTCTAGGAGATCAAATTAGCCAGACCGGATTGGTGTAGTTATATGAGTTCTAAGCCTCACTAGTTCATGTCTATCTCCAACAGAATACAACCCATCAGGACCAACACTTTAAACTCTCCTTGACTCAGAGCTTTAACTAAATCTTTCATTTGAATTAATCTCTTTTCAACTTTGCTGAGTGCAATTACAACAGTCTTTACTCAAACATTTCTACCTCCTCAGCCGGTCTGACTCTTGGCTGAAAAGCTAAGAGCGCCATGTCAAGCCTGGTTAGCATCACTTGTTATGCGAGATGACAGCAAAAGCTTCTTGTCTGTGAAGCACATATGAGGAAAATTAGGTGGTACAAAGAGAAACTTATAACTATAGGACAATGTCAAACAAAAAATAAAAGACCTCTCCTTTCAGTATCCAGTGGTCAGTTAGCTAGGATAGGTATAATTTAGTTTTTAATAATAAATAATAATACTTTTTTATTTAAAAGCACCTTTCTGGGCACTTAAATTCGCCTCACAAAGAAAACAATGAAATAACACAACAGTAGAAAACACAAAATGCAATAAAACCAGAAGGCCGCAGTTGAAAAAAATAGGCCAATTAAACAAGGTGGTAAGAGCAGAAAGAAAGGGGTTATGAGGGGCACGCAATGCGTAACAGATGAAATTTAAGGGTTAATATGCTGCAAGGCTGTTATAGTAGGTTAGGTAGAACCTCAGGAGGTCTCTTTCGGGAAATTGTTTGTTTCCAATTAGCCACAGCAATACAGCAATTTTTCATAAAAATAAATAAAAATAAAATAAGGACAATACCAAAGAGGAATAAAGAGAAAAAACAAGATGATACAATCTAAGTCTAAAGATAAAGAACAAAGATCAAAGAAAAATAACAAAGACAAAGGATACAAAGATTAACCTAGAACAGAACATCATGATACTTTTACTCCACTCCTGCCCCCAAACTCAGAATTGTACAATCTAATACAATCTAATGAATGAGTCCTTGAGTCTATTAGTTTTGTATCTGGGAAGGAGCATTCGTTCACTTCATCTGCTCACTGATGACAGTGTTCAGAGGATGACTGGCATCGTCCATGATGGACAGTTGTTTGTCGAGTGATCTCCTCTCAGCAACTGTCACCAGTGAGTCCAGCTTCATTCCAACCACAGAGCCAGCCCTCCTGATCAACCTGTTCAACCTGTTGACACTCCTCTTGGACACATTCCCACCCCAACACACCACAGCATAGAACAGGAAACTGGCCACCACAGACTGGTAGAACATGCAGAGGAGCTTCCTGCAGCCACACACCGAGGAACGGAAGTCCAAGACCAGCTCCTTGGTCTTTGAGGTGTTCAATTGCAAGTGGTTCCTCTCACTCCAGTCCACAGTCACGTATCAGACTTCTGTACTCGTCTTCGCTGTTGTCCCTGATGCATCCAACAATGGCAGTGTCGTCAGCATACTTCTGGACGAGACTCAGCTCTGAGTTGTAGCAGAAGTCTGAAGTGTAGATGGTGAAGAGGAGAGGAGCCAGTACTGTCCCCTGGGGTGTTCCTGTACTGCACACCACAGTGTCAGACGTGATGTCCTTCAGCCTGACATACTGTGGTCGATCAGTAAAATAATCCGAAATCCAGGAGACCAGAACAGGGTCCACATGCATCTGTGTCAATTTGTCCTGGAGCAGAGTGGGCTACACCGGCAATGTGTTTTAAAGAGGAAAGCTGAGACAAGCAGGAAAATAAATCCATTCCAGGTGTTGGCGTCACGTAGCTTCTGTTTGACGGTGTCAAAATATCTCCTGTCCATCATCTGCAGCAAGGTCCAAGAAGATGCTGATCCTATTTCCCCCATCCTGAAGTGGACCCTTGGATCACACCCCCTGGATAATCCTTTGCTACACAGGGTCATGGTAACCATCGTATGTGGTGTGAAGTAGCGTAACCTTTCTTAATCTTCTCCAAAAGACCCACGATCTTGATGTTCTGCTAATGTTATTTATCCTACAACTCACAAACATTAGCTCCAATTCTGATTTTGCAACCGATGAAAAGGGAGATGAAAAAGTTCACACATTATCAGAAAGATGCCTAAATTGACGCGCAAGTGGTGCTGTGTTGTCTCGTGATCGCCATATGTTGCATGATTGGCTTAAATTTGGCTTAAATTAGCTCTTTAAACATTTGGTATTGTCTAGTGCAGGGGTCAGCAACCTTAATAACTCAAAGATACATTTGAACCCATTAAACTATAAATAAACATTAGTTAGTGATTGTTCACTCAAAATTCAAACTAAACTCATTTGTCGACAAAGAGTTGGGATTATTTTCAGAGTAATTGTTCTTTTTTAGAGTTATGGAAAAAAATGTATGTTCATTTTAATGTAGCGACTGAAGCTCAGTTGTCTTTGTTTTCATCTTCGTCCAAAAATACACTTAAAGAATCCAAATACCTATTTGGTGCTTGTCTGTAACGTCCCTCTATTATTTAAGCCTTGACATAACAAGAATTGATCAGAAAAAAATAAACAAGTCTATATTTTAGGCTTGTTTTGAGTAGACGATTCCAGGCAGTCAGCCTAAATCTCTTATGTCAAGGCTTCAATACAAAATGGACGTTACAGACGAGCAGTATTGAAGCATTTAAATGTTTTGTTTGTAAATTGTTTTTAAGTGTCTTTTTGAAGAATGAAAACAACTGAGCTCCAGTCGCTATATTAAAATAAACAACATTTTTGTCTATAACTAAAAAGAACCGATTACTCTAAAAATAATCCCAACCCTTAGTTGACATTAGGGTGAGTGGCAAATATCTGAAATTTGAATATTGGGTGAACTATCTACTTCAAGCATTGATAATTATCATAAAAATGTTTTGTATTGTTTATTTACTGCAGTTGTTTTACTTAGTCATGGTTGTTTTTCCCCTTCTTATGTAAAGCACTATGTGACTTTGAAGGGTTATTTATATATTACATTATTATACATCATAACTGTATCATCATAATTATCATCATTATTATTATTACCATCATTTCAACAATGCACAATTTTCAATGTAGGTTTAAAGAAATTATAGTTTACCAGATTTTTGTTTGTTTTTTTTACATCTGCACAAATTTGAAAAGTAAAGTAAAATACAGTATTTTCCGCACTATAAGCCACAGCGGATTATAAGGCGCACCTTCAATGAATGGCCTATTTTAGAACTGTTTTCATAAATAGGGCGCACTGGATTGTTAGGCGCATAGAATAAAAGATACAGTCAAACGTTTAACTGCGGTCTGCATTGAATAGATAGAGCTGTGCTAAAGGGAATGTCAACAAACTGACTGGTTGAGCGCGCAGCAGAGTGATTTTGAGTGTACAACAACCAAGACACACTCGCTCAAAATGGTGGCAGTATCTCACTCCATAGACGTCCGTCATGAGGTGAAGTGCGTCGTAAATCCCACCCTGTGATGACGCAATGACGTAATCCCGCCTCAGTCGGCGCAGAGTCATGAAAGTGTTTGTAAACAAGTCACCCCCCAGGTAATGTTCGTATATAAGGTGCTCCGGATTATAAAGCGCACTGTCGTTGTTGTGAAAATTAAAGGCTTTCAAGTGCGGCTTATAGTGCGGAAAATACGTTACTATAACGCTCACTGTTTCGCATTGTTACTGTTGACAGGTGAGGGAGGGGGGAGCGAGAAGTCAGAAGTTCTGATGATCGTGAAGAACTAATGTTATTATATCAGCAAAGTTACTTCTTACAGTAACAGTTTTGTTAAAAAAAAGATAAAGTGAAGTTTTTCAAGCATTATTGGAAAAATGCTATGAAACATTTGTATACTTTTTACATATTATTACCACATTTATACTTAATTATTTTCAAAAAACTCAGTGAGCTGCATCAGAAGACTGAAAGAGCCACGGGTTGCCAAACTATTAAATTTGAAGGGCTTTGATTAATTTAAAAGGCTACAAATTAAAATATATTGAATTAGGATGATACATCTTTGAATTAAATTAAATTAAAAATTAATTTATTGAATTATTGAATCCAATTAATAAATCAAAAACTTCAACCATTGTAAAAAATGCAAAATTTGAGATTTGATATTCAACTATTCAATATTCTGATGGCACTGATCCACTTTCATAAAATGATGACAGATAGACAAAAACAAAATGGGACAGAGAGAGTGTGGCGGGGCTCGTCCCGTTCGAAAAAATGATCACAAATCTCACATATGGAAAGTCAACTGTGCATTTATTTTTCCAGTCCAATGGTGCTCGATATATATATCGTGAGAGGAAACCAAAGAAAATCCAAAAATATTTACAATAAGACAGAACAAAAAAACATTAAACCTCATTAAATGTGGTTTAGATCCTTGTTGCTCTACTGTGCAACTCAGGAGAAAGAGTGACCTCTTCTGCAGCCGACCTGCTGCTTTTAGCTGTTAAGCCCCTCCCAGGGGTGTGGTTGAAATAATCCCCCAATCATAAATGATTTAACAATAAATGGTAACATTGGTCTTTCATGATGATTAATTATCATTCATAAACTAAATAAAAACAAAGGTTCCAAAACCAATTATGAAGTCATTTACCCGTCAAAATAAAGCGATAAATAAACAATATGACGCCTGGTCACATGACCTCAAACCCACGACCAGGTTTCCACTTAAGCCCCTGATCAGCTCCGCCCTGTCTTGTCAGTTGTGACTTCTGTGGCGTCATGCCACCAGGTAAGCTCTCTGTGTGTGTGTGTGAATGTTTGCATGAACACTAACCAGTCCAGGTGTGCACCCCCAACACACGCCTCGATACTCGCTTCATGAAAAATTTCCTGGATTACTCGACACACGCTTCGAAGCCTCGACACAGTCGGACACATCACTAATTGAAGCTCTCCACTTCCTGTAGACGGAGGCACTCCGTCACAGAGATACATTGGAAGTGAAGGTGTGATTCCCGTTCTCTGACGCTGTGATTCCCGTTCTCGCGAGACGCCAATGTGAGTGACTAAAACATGGCGGCCCCCTGTCAATAAAATAAAACAAACTATTTAGTGATATAATTTGAAAAAAGTAATACAGCAGCAACCCAGACTCCGTCGAGCTTATGGATTCATCGACCCTAACAGACTTTACTTCTTAACCACCACTATTACAGAGAGGTTACGAAGAACTTAATGTCAATTAATACTCTCCTTAACTCACTGGAATTGCTCACTAGCAATCGACCCAGAAGTGACAGTCTAAAGTTACCCCCCGACACCCTGAATAAAATCACATTCAACAGTGTCCACCTCCTGGGAGCGACCAAGAAGGACAACAAACACCCTCGTCCTATTATTGCCATGTTTGAACATTTCAAACAGAAGGAACTTGTAAAGAAACAGGGAGTCAAGCTTAAAGGGACAAACTTTGGGATGAACGATCAATATCCTCCTGAGATCCAGGCCCGACGCAAGATCCTGTTTCAAATATGTAAACAGTACCTGGAGAAACAGAAAATGACTGTTATCACGGTGGATAAACTCTTTATGATGGTCAGTTGTTCCACGATACAAATCTGACCCTGTGGTTTAGTCTGAATTAATGCAACCACCAATGCTAAACAACAACACATAAATAATAATACTCACACGTCTCTCGCGTCTCACCCACGTTTAGTGTTTTTGTTTTATTAATATGTTCTCAACACCCTACTTCTTTTCTTTCTTCACACAATGTTTCAGCTTTCACCAACAAACTCACTTGCACATATGCACACACATCAGGAAGATAATTTAGACCTACTGTTTGATGGACATGATTAGGTTTACTAGCTGGAATGTTTGTGGACTTGGAAATCAGGCAAAAGTCATAATCGAAACTAAACATAGACCGAAACAAAAACTGCACATCTTTGTAGCAAATTTCAACTCTAGACAAAGAGGGACTGCAATCTTAATAAATAATAAAAATTCAATTCATACTCAAAACTTCAATCTCACATCCAGAAGGTAGATATGTCATAATAAATATCACCCTAGATAACAAACAAAATAAGACCATAGTTTGTGTGTATGGGCCAAATAAGGACGACCCAGATTTCTTCCAAACCTTATTCTCAAATCTAATTGACTTACCCAGTTCTGATCTGATTATAGGAGGTGACTTTAATACTGTGCTTGATCCAGCCCAGGACAAAAGAAAGAAAAACCCATCATAGAGAAAACAGACTGAAACACTTTCACCTTCAACGAGGGTATTTGAATTTTTAATTGTACATTGTTAAATATTTAATAATAATATAATAATTATATCTTGAGCTGAAACGGAATCCCATTTCTCTACTCAAGTGAGACACTTTCCTCTACTACAGTAACAAAACAATCGCAGGCGCCCGTTTAAATAATTCAGGGACGATACCCACATCTGGTGGGGCTAAATGGACTTTGGAGATCTTGAGGCAAAGTATCAAATTTTCATATTTTCTTTGCTAAAGTGCAAAAGTGTTAATGCACTTGCATTGTTGTTCCCACAACAAGTGTGAGGGAAACGGTTATGCATGGCACAATACATTATTTACTTACTGACTTACTTACAATTATCCAAGAGCACCCAGACGAGCAATAAGAAAATAATGCTGGAAATAAAAATTTGGTCAAGTTAATTATACATGAAATGTACATTAACTTCACATCAGCAAATGTGTTTTTTTTTTTTTTGTTTCTGTATTTAAAATTATTCTCAACCTGCAAAAGCGTCCGACTTATCAGGCTCACCTAGCACTGTTAATGATGTATTATGAACTTGTCGGATGTAAAAGTGACTCACCTTATGTGAGACTAATGAAGGTGGTTTTCATTTATTTGTGGATTTGTGTTTTTGTGTTTGGGAATATGATCACTTAATTTATCTTATAAAACACTTGCAGAAACTGAATAAAACATATTTGCAGCCTTGTTGTTGTTTTGAAGTTCATCATGCAGCTTCAAATGAGGAAACTTAAGCCCCCCTGCTGTGCCGAGATATTTTTAGAATGAGCAGGATTTTGCAAACCAAATGGAGAAATCATGAGCAACCCCCCAACTTCTACTTAGAACGACACCAAAAAGCAGTGGAATGCAATGTGTATTGTGGGTCGTGGATGCTTTCAGAATGAATCCATACAGGGGTTGACAAAGCCTCTATACATCGCCTCCTAGCAACTACTTCATTACAATTCCCAGGATTTAGGAAGTTCCAAGGAATTCCTTCTTTTTCAATCCTCTGTCAAACAAAGAAGAGGCTGTTTGAAGATTGAAGAAACATAATAGTTGCTGGAAGACCTGTGGTTCTGGAACTCTGCGCTAACTTAAGCCTGTGGGTTTTCAAGTAGGAATTGACCAGACAGAACACAGGACGGCTACTTTTAGCGTCTGCTTCAATATTTAACCACATCATTTATAATTGCTGATCTGGGCTCCATGTTGGAGGTTTCCTCAGCGGCAGTCAAACACGCCACGGCGAGCTATCCGGCTTAACTTGTGCCTATTCATCCGATGTGTGAGTGAGTCATTACAGTTAAGTTAGCAGCGACCAGAGAGAGAGACCTTGACCTTTATTACTCTCAGATCGGCCCTTAGAGTGTCAATTCACGCTCAGCTCGGATGCAGAAGTTGTGGATTTGATTCCTGGACTTTTTGGACTGCTGTGGGAGGGAGAGTGTAAACTGCAGACTGCTTTAGAGCAGGTGATCAACAGAACAAGGAAGGGTGGAAGTTTACAGACAACTCTTTTAAAAGCTTTTTGATGTTCTTTTGTTAGCTTTCGTGCCCTCACTCACTAGTGAGGATGACAGCAAAGCGGTTCAGAAGATGCAAGAGACACTCTGGTTGTCCATCTACATGTTTCCTATCCACACTTCAAACAAGAGTGTGGACTCTATCCTTTTTATGAGTTCAGGACAATGTCAACTTGTATTTAAAACTGCTAAATACTGTTCATGTTGTTGATGACATAATACATATTTCAGACTCGCTCTATTGCTTATAAAAATATACATTTTCATTTTTTAACAAAAACATGGAGAATCTTTATACTTTATATACTTGTTAGGATTAGTCGTACATTTCTGCCTAGAGTCAGTCAGATTTCTCATCTATACTAAGTTGATTTTAGTTCAGCTGTAAATATCTCTGATCATGATCACATTTTGTCTCATCACCCTCAACTTATGTGAAATGAAATATGTCTTACATCAAAATGCAATTTCTATGTATTTTCACAATTTTGAATTAATGCAAGTAAATGACATTGCGTTGGCATCACCCATTGATGTCACTCATAACCATGCCCATTTATCTGTAAGACCAGAGGGGGCCGATGAAAAATACATATTTAAAATGAAGCAAAATTAAAATAGAATGTATATTTCACTTCAAAAATCACAGTAACCGCATTTGAAGATGTACGCTGGTATTTTTTTTAGTAACATATGTTACTTTATTTAAATTAAACCATCATCTGAGTTTTACGGTATCCTTTATTACTTTAATTTTTTTTAATTTTGGCAGTGGTGTGAGATATTTATTCTATTTTATTAGTCTTTCTGTACTACTTAGTTTGTTGAGCCTTAATAAATGAAATCTGTTAACCATTTTGTTCGGCTCTCATGACATCCATAATATACCACTCATTTTGAAAAACTTTAAGGACAGCCCATCTAAATAACTTAAAGCACTTTTTCGACCATTTTGGCACTTTTATACAGGCAGCTGAAAGCTTCTTTCATCTCAGCAGAACGGCTGACTAAGTTAACTGCTTTGTTTCGTCTTTTCTTTTTGTCTTGTTTTTTCGAACTGCCCATATTCTTTGACGGAAAGCTTCTTCCGATGCTTAATTTAGTTACTGCTGTAAGTGTTGATGAATCTTGTGGCATTCCTTCCCCTCTGGATGTTGTTGAGAAGCTCATCTATTTATTTTGTTACCTCCAGGCAATAACTCACATATATATAACTGAAACATCACATGGTCATAAGTATTTAGACCCTTCCCTGTGACACTCATATTTAACTCACATGTTGTCCATTTCTTCCAATCCTCCTTGAGATGGTTCTACTCCTTCATTGGAGTCCAGTTGTGTTTAATTAAACTGTAAAGGCACACACCTGTCTATATAAGTCCTTAAAGTTCACAATGCATGTCAGAGAAGATAAGAATCATGAGGTCGAAGGAACTGCTCGAAGAGCTCAGAGACAGAATTGTGGCACAGATCTGGTCAAGGTTACAGAGGAATTTCTGCAGCACTCAAGGTTCCTAAGAGCACAGTGGCCTCCATAATCCTTAAATGGAAGAAGTTTGGGACGACCAGAACTCTAGACCTGGCCGTCGAGACAAACTGAGCAGTCGTGGGAGAAGAGCTTTTGTGAGAGAGGTAAAGAAGAACCCAAAGATCACTGTGGCTGAGCTCCACAGATGCAGTGGGGAAATGGGAGAAAGAGTTTAGCATAGAGTTTGCCAAAAAACATGTGAAGGACTCCCAGACTATGAGAAATAAGATTCTATGGTCTGATGAGACCAAGATTGAACTGTTTGGCTTAAATTATAAGAGCTATGTGTGGAGAAAACCAGGCACTGCTCATCACCTGCTCAATACTATCCCAACAGTGCTTCATGGTGGAGGCAGCTTCATGCTATGGGGGTGTTTTTCAGCTGCAGGCACATGACGACTGGTTGCAATTGAAGGAAATGCGGCCAAGTACAGAGATATCCTTGAAGAAAACCTTTTCCAGAGTGCTCAGCACCTCAGACTAGGCCGAAGGTTCACCACCACAATGACCCAAAGCACACAGCTAAAATGACAAAGGAGTGGCTTCAGAACAACTGTGACCATTCTTGAATGGCACAGCCCTGACCTAAACCCAATCGAAAATGGCTGTCCATCCAACCTAACAGAACTATAGAGGTTCTGCAAGGAAGAATGGCAGAGGATCCCCAAATACAGGTGTGAAAAACGTGTTGCATTATTCCCAAGAAGACTCATGGCTGTACTAGCTCAAAAAAGTGCTTCTACTCAATACTAGCAAAGGGTCTGAATACTTATGACCATGTGATGTTTCAGTTTTCCTTTTTTAATACATTTGCAAAAGTTACTTCAATTGTTTTGTTCTGTCAAGATGGGGTGCTGAGTCTACATTAATGAGGAAAAAAAAATAACTTAAATGATTTTCGTGAATGGCTGAAATGAAACAAAGTAAAAAATCGAAAGGGGTCTGATTACTTTCTGTACCCACTGTATATTTACCAAGTTGCCAAATACTTTAACAACTTACTTTTAAATCATGTTGATCCCAGATCAAATGTATCAAAAATAAATAATAAATGAAATAACTTGGAGTAAAATGTTATTTCAAAGGTTACATTTATAATAATTTAGTAATGTAATTTAGGCTTGAAAACAGAGTTTAAAGTAAAAAAAAACTGACCAGGCTCCCTTTTCTCAACAGTCTTCATTATGTCTGTTTCGCCTTGACTTTGGAATGTATTCTGTTAATATATAGACATACATATATAGTATATAGACAACTTAATAAACACTACAAATTAGGTTTGTGAAGGTCAAGTTGATTGGACCAGTTCACTACAAGTTAGAATACGTTCATAATGGCGGCCCATATAATTGGATCAGCCAGCTGTCAACTAAAACATCTGATTTGATGTTTTGAAGATGGATTTAATGAATTAAATATTCAGTTTGGATTTATTCAGTGAAAAAACATCTGAGAAAAGTCATGTAAGGACAAAAATATACATGGCAATACGCATGCAATATTGGGTCATGTGGTTATCCTAGGTACATCAACATACATTGTACAGTATATAAATAATGCTCAATATATTTACTAATACAAAAATGTTTTGCATTTTTGTAGTAGGTAGATCATCTTGACTTGCCTTTTTTATACAGTAAATAGCTCACATGGTGAAAAAAAATGTGTAAAAGGCTTCAGTGTCCAAAAGGCTTCTTAGTAATGACCTGGATGAATTAGAATCAATATTGGCATTCATTTAGTCAGTACTCATTAGCTTTTTAACTTTACTCTACTTTATCGAATGCATTTACACCCTTTTCCTAAAAACGGCAAGGGCAAATGAAAATCCAACAAGTAGGCGAACAAGATGCATCAAATGTGGAGGACAAAAAACGGATGCTGAAAGAGGCAGACCAAGTGAAAGGCAAGGTAGGCACTCAGTGCTGCTGCTGGACCCATGGCTGAGCGCTTCTTTGACAGGCTCAGTGAAAGGACAGGCTGGAGTGTTGAGGCCGCTACTCAAGGGAGGGCGGAAATACAAAAGAACAACATGAGCACTGCAAACACTAAGTATGGCCCGAAACAGCACAGTAGCACATCTGCACTTTAGATAACGCTATAAAAATACCTGACTCAAAATAGAAGGCTATTAATGGGTTACTTTGAATAGCCATGGACATACATTTTGAAACATGTTGTAACTGTCTCTCCCAACATCTGGAAACATACAGAAATAGAATTATAATTAACTAAAAGTGACGTTGGCCAAGTGAAACTCTCCTCTAGCACTCTCTTTGAAAAATGAGGTTGAAACTGCTGAACTGGAGAAAACAATAGTTAATCTACTTGACAACAGACAGACAACAAACACAGCACCCGATGACCCCTTGATGAATGAAATAAATGTGTCTTTCATTTCATTAATTTTTCAAAATACTTTGGAATACTAAATACTATGGAAGTAAATTCTTAAAAAAGAAGAAACATATATACATTTTTTTTAAACTTGATTGCATCATGAGGGAGACACTAGCATTATAAAATAAAATAATCAAACAATGCTTTTAAATTTAAGGGACCAAGTTTGTTTCTTAAGCTTACTACTTGCATGTGTTCCACGATTTTAATGTTAAATAAATATAGCAACCAATAAGAAGTCACCATGATTTACTGGCAGAGTTTGGTAATCAAACATGGTTTGACGATTGTATAAAAAAGCCACGGGAAAATAACCTTGGGGAAATTTTCCATCTTTATCAGTAAGCGTTGCACCCCTTTAAAAGAAACTAGTCAATACCACCACGTTTGGCTCCATCTCTGCCTGCATCACTTTCCTGATGCTTCGTGAATCACAAATGGATGGATGCTCTTCAAATGTAGAGTTTGCAAAGCAGTGATGCCCAACCGACAGTTCATATGCAGAGACAGAAGGTAACATTTATCTCCGTTTATTTGAATTGATCTAGACTGTCTGAAGAGGTTTCTATTTGGAAAAAGGGCCAGATTTTGGCTCGTTCAAGTTAACTGAAAAACTATGCCTGTAAACGTGACAACTGACTGCAGATACAACCAAAACGCGCAAACTAGTTGGACCATCATGTTGCAGAGAAACCAGTCCATAACGTCTACCGATTCAGGGTTATGGTGAGCTGTATCATTTCTGTATTTCTTTTGCTGGTCATGTTATTTAATTTTTACGCTTTTTATCTGAAACCTGGAAGTCAAAGTTATGCCTTCATTAAACTGTATTGGAAATTGTTTTGCAAATAGCCAAAACATATTCAACTGAGGTCACTTGTGGTCAATGTGTGACGAGAACAAACAACTGTACACTACCCAAGTGCCCAATATGTCTCCTTCCCATGGCTACCAATCGGTTGAGCAATGCCCACACCATGAGCTGTCAAAACACCCACAACTGGGCCCCCACACTTGCCCCTAAACAAACCGTGAGCACTCTTGTGATCATTTTAAACACAAATGTATAAAATGATCACACTGAGAAAGCTTGTATCTAAAATGTCTATTTAAGTCCATAAAGTTCAATGGAATACAAAAAAAACATATTGTACAAGATTGACACACAGATGCAAGTCAGCTAATTCCAGACTGTTTGACAGATGTCTCTTTGTTTCTCAGGTTATATAAGATTCCTTGCATGGTAAACCTATATCATTCATCATTTTATTGACTGTTTTTTAACAATTAACGCTGACCTCCTAAAAATATGTGGTGGGCCAGGTTGGTATGACATGTGCTTAGAAACTTTTAAATATAAATGATCTCGACAACAATTACGCATCCTTGTCAATATTTTATTTGCACTCTGCATCCTGAAACTTCACAACAACCTTTGCTGTGGTGCCACTTATGTTCTTGGCTGTGCGTCAAAGACTTAATTTAGTTGTCACAACATGGGAATAGAGGGAATAAAAGCAAAAACAATCTAGAGCTGAGCTCATTAAAATAACGGAACCAGATAAGAGAGCTCGGCAGCAGCCAAAGATCACATCAGAATACAGATGCAGCATTTAAATATCCAAAAGAAACTCAACTCCCAAAAGGTTAATTTTCAACAGCTTTATCGCTCTATTCCCCTATTAGGAGAGTGAAAACTGACTGCAGATACAACCAAACACTACAAGCTCAAATAATAACTAAAGTAAATTTGAACTTTAAAGTCACTTTTTTAAATCAAATGTCTGCATGAAGTGTTCTTTTCAACCTAGTTTTTGAAACATGGTTTGGGGCAAAAATAATATTTAATGTAGTTTTGGGACTTTTTAATAGAAATATACATCATATTTAAATTTTGATCAATTTTAAAGATTTATTTCTAAGCCATCCCTTCTGGTGTGACAAAAAAATGGCTGTGGTTATGTGTTGTGTCAATTTTTGAAGTTGCCAGCACCACCTCATTGACTTCCATTGTAAAAATTAGTGAAACTACAGATAAACAAGTAAGAACAAGAGCAGTTTGTAACTTATTATGAGTTAAGGATGATAAACAAAATCTGACGAGGATCGGAGATTTTTGCAGCTCAACTAAAATGAACCATATATAGATGAAAATCTTGATGATAGTCTGATGGACTCTGAAGCAGAAATGTACAACTACATCAAAACTAGTTTTTAACACATTAAGATCAGTCTAAATACGAAATACTGAAATTTAGTGTTGTTTTTTATGTGCTACGCAAAATATACGACAACCCTGTAATAGAGAGGATTATCAAGTCGGTGTGAATGCAGGGTCCAATTCCGCATGGAAACAGGATCAGCATCTTCCAGGATTTCACTGCAGATGTGATTAACGACAGGAAAAAATGTCAGGCAAAAGCTACATGATGCCAACGTGAGTAATGAATTAGTTTTCTGCACGTCTCATCTTTACCTTTGGAGGTATGACAAAAATATTTAACTCGCCACCTGATTGCTAACGTGTGCAGTATGTTGAACAACATACAAGCTGCAGGAGCAGCGGCCAACTAAACTGAACTGTTCTGGTAATGTTTTCATGTACTTTGCAGTTTGCCTACCAGCCAGCAGTTGGTGTGGAAGATGCCATCCTTCACCTCCTGCATCGGACCTACTCCCACTTGGATAAAGGAATCGGTTCAGTGAGAATCCTGTTCCTGGACTTTTCTAGTGCCTTTAACACCATCCAACCCACTCTGCTGCAGGACAAACTACTAAGACTACGATACATGTGGACCCTGGTCTGGTCTCCTGGATTACGGACTATCTTACTGATCGACCACAGTATGTCAGGCTGAAGGACATCAAGTCTGACACTGTGGTGTGCAGTACAGGAGCACCTCAGGGGACAGTACTGGCCCCTCTCCTCTTCACCATCTACACTTCAGACTTCTGCTACAACTCTGAGCTGAGTCTCGTCCAGAAGTATGCTGACGACACTGCTATTGTTGGATGCATCAGGGACAACAGCGAAGACGAGTATAGGAGTCTGATACATGACTTTTGGACTGGAGTGAGAGGAACCACTTGCAGCTGAACACCTCAAAGACCAAGGAGCTGGTCTTGGACTTCGGGAGGTCCAGGACAAAGCCACGTCCAGTGTCCATCAGAGGCGACGAGGTGGAGATAGTGGACAACTATCAGTACCTCGGTGTGTGGATGGACAGTAAACTGGACTGGTCCTGCAATACAGACCATGTATATAAGAAGGTTCAGAGTAGACTGTACTTTCTGAGGAGGCTTCGATCATTTAACATCTGCAAGAAGCTCCTCTGCATGTTCTACCAGTCTGTGGTGGCCAGTGTCATGTTCTATGCTGTGGTGTGTTGGGGTGGAAATGTGTCCAAGAGGAGTGTCAACAGGTTGGACAGGTTGATCAGAAGGACTGGCTCTGTGGTTGGAATGAAGCTGGACTCACTGGTGACAGTTACTGAGAGGAGATCATTGAACAAACTACTGTCCATCATGGATGATGACAGTCATCCTCTGAGCACTGTCATCAGTGAGCAGAGAAGCAGAATGAGTGCACAAATGCTCCTACCCAGGTGCAAAACAAATAGACTCAGGGACTCATTCATCCCTCGGGCTATTAAATTGTACAATTCTGAGTTCGGGGGCAGGAGTGGAGTGAGAGTATCTGGATGTTCTGTTCTGTTAGTCTTTGCATCCTTTGTCTTTGTTGTTTTTCTTTGACCTATGTTCTTTGTCTTTATCTTTAGACTTGGATTGTGTCATCTTGTTCTTCCTCTTTATGTTCTTCTTATTTTATTTTATTTTTTATGTATATATATATTTTTTATATTGTTTATGAAAAACTGCTGGCTAGTGGTAAAAAACAATTTCCCGAAGGAGACCAATAAAGTTTTACCTTACCTTACCTTACCTTTCCATTCTTTATAGTTCCGTTTCAATCACACAGCACAAGTTTTTCATTTTAAAGCAGGGGTCCCCAAACTTTTTCCAGTGAGGGCCACATCATTTTCCCTTCTCTGCAGGGGGTCACAGCCAGTTTGTAACAGAACAAGTGTTACGATCGCAGCGGTTCCTGAAGGTAAACATTTATTGTTTTGTTACAGAAATCCACACATAACCAAATAATAATGGCCCTTTCCAGGAAATTCACCGGAAAAAGAAGATTTAATTAGACCTGTAGACACCGTAGTTTGCAACTCTCATCAACTTCACTATGAAAAACACAAAGCAAGCCGGCTGAGAAACCAAATTAAGTGATACAGCACCTTCACAGCACAATACATTTCAGTACCAGTACGGTTGTGGAGATGGATTTTATGCCAGTACATTTTATTGTGATTATATTTGTTAACATCAGAATGACTCATTCAAGTCAGAAAAGTTAGCTTATCCAAGCATGTTCATCAGTGTGAACTGTGGGCCTTTTATCTGGCTGGTGAGCAGTTGAATGTCGGGTTCCATTTGAGTCAAAGCCAGTCTCAAACACTGATGCAGGTGTCTGTCACTTTTGATCTCATCTGAGTTTTCAGGCGTTTCATGCGTGAAAATGTTTGCTCGCAGATATACGTGCTCCAAAAAAATGAAGACATCTTCATTGCATGTTTTTTTTTAATGTTGGGGCATGTGTCGTTTGGGAGGGTGACATAGAAGTCAATGAGACTGTTTGGCTTGAATGCATCTTTCAGAACATCACAGTTCTGTAACAAAAGGGTTGTGGAAAAGACGGATTTCAATTGCATTACTTTGGAATTCACGGAATCGAACACTGAACTCCACCTTCAGCATTTCCAGTGCTGCCACACACTTTCCAGCTGAGAATGAGGCCGCTGGGTTCTCTGCAGAGAGGTTTTGGGTTGCATGAGATGGATGAAATTGTGCTTTTTTACATGTTCCAAAACCAGCGCTAGTTTCACCTCAAATGCTTTTATGTGGGAATACATATCACAAATGAGTTCCCCCTGGCCTTGTAACTGCAAGTTAAGGCTGTCAAATCTGTTAAAAATGTGAGCTGCCATTTCCATTCTTCTGGGTTGGTCAGCTCTGGGACCGTTTTGTTTTTTGAATTACGAAATGCTTTAATTTTCGGTAGCAGCTCTTAAACGCCTCAAAACTCCGCCCTGAACCATCGGACCTCTGTGTAGTAGAGCACATTGCTGTCTGCAGACTCCAGTTCAAGCATGAATTGTTGAAACTGCCTGTGTTTAAGTCCCTTTGCTCTGATGAAGTTTATGCATGACACCACAACCTTCATGACGGAATCCCACTTCAACACTTTGCAGCACAGTTCTTGCTGGTGGATTAGGCAGTGGACTTGAAGTGCGGCAGTGAGACCCCGTTCTCCCATCTCACGGTTATTGAGTCCTATTAGACCCTGAGAGGCGCCCACCATACTAAGAGCTCCATCAGTTGTGATGCTGGCAAGCTTTGACCAGTCTAGGTCCAACTGTTTCATGGTTTGGCATACTTTGCCGAAAATATCCTCCACTGTTGTAGTCCATTTGAGAGTTTTGAGGGCTGCAAGCTCCTTGCACATTTTAAAGTTTGTGCTAACTCCAAGAATAAAAATGAGCAGCTGAGCTGTGTCCAGCAAGTCTATGCTCTCATCCAGTGCCAATGAAAAAAAAAATCTTTCGTCTTCTGCTGCAGCTGGGCATATACATTACCACCAAGTGCTTCAATGCATCTAGTTAAAAATCATCTTTCTTCTCAGGACACACCTCCTCCACGACAGCATTCCAAACTTTTTTGACCAATTCTCCATCCGTGAATGATTTACTGCTGCCTCCCATCAGTTGTGCAACCCAAAAGCTAGCCCGCAGAGGTTCAGCTGAACTGAACAGACTGCAGAAGGATGGTTATGCCATGAGCACCTCGACCAATCAGGCACGTCCTTAAACATGTACTTCAACCAATCAGGTGCGACCTGCATGCACACTTCGACCAATCAGGCGCAACCTTGAATTCACGTAGTCACCAGATGCTGCTTCGCTATTGGCCAGAACCAGCACAGGCGTGTAGTAAACAAGAATGGCGGAAGATGAGGGAAATGCAGATAAAAGTTGTGAGCAACTTATACCAAGAAGACATGATATAACGGAGAATTGGAATTATTTTGGTTTCAATACAGACGACGAATCCTAAAAAAATGTACTCTGCCGAGGCAACACTACAAATCTACACAAACAACTTAAGAACCACCACACAGATATTTACGCATTAGTGTCGGTATCAGCATATTGTTTAATTATTAATACAACAACATGCAACTCAAAATGGTTAATATCAAACCATCATCATTCTCTTATAATGACACTTAAACACACACAAAGGATCACATTTGTTCAACAAACAACGTTTATTCAATTTCAACATTGTTGATCTAACGAAACTCCACACATACACCAACACTGACAAACAGTGAAAATAAAACTCATTGTCACAATAATGTCTAAATAAATCGTTTCTTGTACCTTCAAATCGCTTATAAAGTTGTATTTAAAAATGAATGCACTTGTGCAAAACGGTCGCCAAACACTATAAAAGAACGTTTTACTTTAAATTAAATCATCTTCAGTTTGTCAATACTGTAATGAAATCTTCACTGGGATCGGCTGTCTGTGCCTTGTTGCTGATAGAGTGAGAGGCCAGTGTGCATGTCTGATGGTGCCAATGTGCATGCTTGTGTTCAGTTCAGTTTTTTTAATAGGACAATGTGCAGTTACATTAAAAAGATGGCTGCACCAGATTTAGCACAATGCTACTTTCCATCTGTAGTCCTCAACAAAGATGCAGACAGTTTATATAATACATCAACATACAACAAAAAAAGAAGAAAAAAAACAATAATACACAAAAACACAGTACAATCTAATAAGGTCATCTGATGGCCAAATACCTGTCTGGTACTATTGGTGCGAGCAGGACTGGTGGTCTAAATACCAGTCTTTGAAAGTGAGAAGTGATGAAAATCTGCTTTGTTCCTTAGATTGCCTGGGAGCGTGTTCCATTCTTTGATTCCTTTGTATGAAAAGGCTGATTGAGAGAATGCAGACTTTCTTTTAGGAACATTGCAGTCGCCCCTGGACACTGACCTTAAAGCTCTGCTTGTTAGTTGAGCACTTGGCTGTATAAAGGTCTTTAGGGGAGGAGGGGCAGCATCATGCAGGACCTTATGTACCAGACGGATATTGGAGAACCTTATCAAGTTGTCAAAGCTCAAGATTTGATATTTTTCAAGTATGTTGCAATGGTTGTAACACCAAGATTTTTGATCAAGGATTTTTTAAGGCCTGGCTGTGCAAAGATCTAATTGAGTTTAAACTGTGGTTTTCGCTTGGGACCATGATGACAAAATGTGAAATTATCATTGCATGAAAATAACATTTTGCTGCTTCCAGTGTAGGGTATTTCACTTCCTCTACATTTTTGATCGTGTTATTATCCACATAGATATTTGGAAGGACACTTTGGATTTGTCTGTTCGAGAAGAACATTGAGACCATCTTCTCCATGTTCAGTGTAAAGCAGGACCTGTCAAGCCTCTCAGTTGCCTTCTTCATCGCTGTAGAGAGCCTAGCTGCTACAGAATTTGCGTCGGGCCGTGTGTAAAGAAGACCGTATCATCAGCGTACATCAAGATCTCCACATCGTCACAGTTGGAGGGTGGATTGTTGATGTACAAGCTGAATAGTAACAACCCTAGAATCAAACCTTGTGGGACGCCCGTTGTACAGGGTTTGAAAGGTGACGTTTTGTCGTTGATTCTAATGCACTGAGAAGGGTTAGCGAGGTACGACTGAAACCAACTGATAGTGTTTGCAGAAAGATTGAAATTAACATGTTTTTTCAGCAGCACTGAGTGGTTGAATGCCTTACAAGATTTCTGATTTAAAGATGGGTGTTACAATTGCAGGGGGAGGATGTGATGGCCACAAGTCCTAGTGCCCATAGATGCGTCTGGTGGCGTTGAAGGCAGCTCTAGGGTGTGGCTGCTCAGTTGTGTAATTGAAGAGATAAAAAAGTAATTCAAGAAATTGGCAACTTTTAAGATGTATTTGACAGGGTATCCAGGAGAAGACCTACTGTTAATGGAATTAATGTTAAGTTCTATAGTTTCATGTCTAGTCCGTTCCTTTCCCAAAAATGTCTGCTTTTGCTTTTCTCAGCTGTCCAGTGACTTTATTTCTGAGGCTTTTGAAAATCAGTTGATCAGTCCGCAACCTAGATTTGAGATACTTTTTTCTAGTGAACGCGGGCTATGATCGTGTTTAACCGGCATCCCTCCATTCTTTCATTTCTCCGCGAACTCGCCTCCAAGTCCTCGTATTTATTCTGAAGTTGGTCCACAAAGATAGTAGTTCCATCTTTAGCGATTCGGTGACCGATGCGTCGGGTGTCAAGACACTCCCTTTCAGGAAAGCAACTTCAATCGAGCTCGAGGCTAAGGTCGGCGTCTAAGGCCTCATGGCTTGAGTCGTTGTTTTCCTACCTTTGCTTGATTTACCAGCCATTTCGCAGTTTCGATTTTAAGGTATATGACTTAGCAAAGGTGAAATTCAAATATTGTCCAAAAAGTGCGGTGAAAAAATTACTTGAATTAGATATTCGTTCTGTGGAGCTCCAAAAAACACGTCTAGTCCATGCTATGCTCAGCAGCGCCCCCCCCATAAAACTACTTTTTAAATGCAACTTGAGGCGACAGGAACTTGTTTGGTCTCCAGAAATCAATTACCAGGTAGGAGTAGTGTGTGTGTGTGTAAACATACTTTTTCATAATCATTTTCATTTGTATGTTTCTTCACCTTTAATTTTGGGGTTTTGTTTTCACCGTAGTAATCTATGACATGGATGAGATGAACAAGCAGAAAAGAGTTTGGAAAGAAACTGCTTAAAAACCCAAACTACATTTTCAAGTGTAAGAATATTTGATGAACAAGTCAGTTTTCCGCCTTAGGTCGACTATCTTCTCTTGTGAACAATAGTTGGCTTCAAGGCGAGAAGAAAAAGACATGATCTGTTGTTCTGGAGCTTATTTTAATTAGCAACCACCATAGTTCTGACACAGCCAACTGTTGGTGTCCATCACATCCAGGAAGCAGGGCCGGATCTAGACAGGCATGTATGAGGGGGCAGCCACAAATCTTGAGGGGGCATTGTGCCAGGCCCCCTCTTGCCCCTGCCTAGACCCGGCCCAGGTTTGAGGGGGCATAACATTTATTTGAGGGGGCCAGGCCCCCTCTTGCCCCTGCCTAGACCCGGCCCTGCCAGGAAGTATCAGTGAAAACTGAGTTATTAAACTGTCAGTTGGAAATGAAGATGTTCGCGTCTTAGCTACGCTCAGAAGACAACCAGTTTGTTGGTGGAAAAATGACCAAGGAGACTCAATTCGTGAAAAGGAAGCTTCAGTCAATATTCAAAGGCGAAGCGTAGTGCACCCTCGGGGGAAAATCCATTCTAGTCAGAACCAAAGAGCATCCCGGGCTAAAAGGAGGTGCTCTATTTTGGTCGGTCAGTAAATGGAACAGACAAGAATAGCAGATAGAGGGTGGTCTTCTACAAATAGCACGTTCCCAGGGGATTTCAGTGACTATAGATGTCCAAAATATGCTGTGGTTATCAGTGAATCTTTAGTGAAAAGATCTGCATCAATGCTGAAGGAGAGGCAGGAGTGTCAGTGTAACTTTCTCACTCGGGGTGTATATACAGTATATACTGTATACAAGAAAAAACAATTACTGGAATTCCAGCCTATAAATAAAAATGGATATACAGTATATTAATCTGATGTTGCCATGTAGTAGAACATTTGTTACAGTCATCAGTCAAAAAATCTCAACAGGTGTGTGAGGTATTTTCAAGTGTCACTTTTTGTCTGGTTCACATATCTAAGCATCCTTGACTGCATGCAACAACTGCAGGTTAAACTGAGCAGCAGTCAGCTGTGATTATGTTCAACACGTGCCAAATTAATAAATAAGACAGTGTTTCCCTGGGTGTACTCTCTACATAAGACTCTTTCGTGTCTCTGGAGGCTGCAAAGCTTCATAAATTAGCTATACAGATGTTAGAAATAATGGGCAATGACAATAAGAAAAACTCATTAATGATTTACTCCAGGCTTTCACCGGATAGGGAACTTCATATAATGCACAAATCACAATCGGTGGAAAGTATATGTCGTTTTGAGAAAAAACATCAAGAGAAGTTGATGAGACTACAGAGATCATTTGAATAATTAACTCAATCAACTCCAGATCTCATTTTCTTTTTACTTATCATCATTTTATTTCTTTAATTTCCAATCAAATCCTCCACCATTATCCTCTCATCACACCTTCATCTCCTCACTCATTGCTTCCATCAACCTCACTGTAGTCTGATATTTTTTCATCTCCAAAAGTGTTTCACCTTTCCACGTGCCCCTTTTCTTTGTCTCCACACATGAGCTGAAGGAAAAAACCTTTGGGGTCATTTCCTGAGAAAACTTCAGTATCTTCAACTCTTACTCCCTGGACTCTGCTGCTTCTCTGAACAGAACAACAAACTTGCTTTCACAAATACTCAGGGTGAACAAAAGCCAATCTCTCTTGCTACAAAGCGGAACAATCTACACTGTCTGCACAATTAAACCATCAAATCTGAATATTTAAGGAAGTAAATTTAGGTTTTGGCTTTCTTAGGAAAATAACTATGTGTGCAAAATTATATGGGACCTATAAGTGTGCAGAAGTATTGTGCAACTGCATGAAAAACTAACATTTTCCAAACTCAATTGCTTATTTTCAACCAATTAAAGTGAGAATTTGTCCTTCCTCCCAATCCTCTTTGTCATAGTCCTGGATTATGCGCTCAGGAAAGCTATCGAGAGCAGGATCTTTAGCAGTGTAGAATCAGAATGTTCTAAGGTTGGCATTTGGCTGAGTGCCAACAAAACAAAACAAAAACATAGACCACCTATGACATTCAAATAGAACGCCCACCCCTCACAACAGCAGGAGGCACAGCTCTTCAGGAAGTCAACTACTTCGAGTACCTGGGCTCATGGGTCAACTCGACAGAGACTGACAGAAACAAGACTTGAAAGTGAGGAAGGCACTTGCATGGAGAGCCTTGAATGGCGTGGCCAGTGTATGAACCTCCAACCTCCCCCGAGAAATCAAACTTGGCTTCTTCTACGCTACGGTGGAATTTGTTCTCCTCTATGGCAACGATACAGAAGGGTTTAGACAGGTGCTACCCCAGAATTCTGCATGTAATGCTGAACATAGGCAAGAGCACACATATTTACAAAAGACCCTATATAGGAGAGTATCCAGGATGAGCAACAAAATAGCTGCCAGGAGAATGAGACTTGCAGGATACTTCCAAAGGCATATAGAACTGACGGCCAGCAAACTGGTGCTGTGGGAACCACCACATGGGCAATCGAGATGATTGGAAACAATAATGGAAGGCTGGTCTGAGGATGACCTAGAGAGAGAGATGGTTAAGGAGATGAAGCTGCTTCATAATTATGCACACCTTGATATAGGGTGGCTGTCTGAGACGAGAACCTCCCTTTTTACACAAACACACATTATTATAAATGCCCAAATACAATAGAAAATTAAGTTTCTAAAGCTTGTAATTGGCTTGCAGAGGTTAAATATTTACATTTATATCTTCAAAAATGATGTATTGTGTAATTACAGGACCCTGATGAATTTTATACAATTTTATTTAGAATTTGTTCATCATTAACAACTTTTTTTAACCAGTCAAGTGGTTCTATATCTCTTTTATAACTGAAATAATTAAGTCATTACCTTTTTTTTAATTAATAGTGAAATCACCCCTTTTTTTCTTTTCAGTCAGAGTAGTATGTAAGCCAACAAAAAATTCATCATCTGTTTTTTGTTTTTTATATATTTTGCAGACAGGCGATCACATTCTCAGATCACACTGTTGTTGGCAGAGGTAACAGTAAAAATGCTGACCCGCAAAAGTGCAGTAAAACTCTTTCACGCTCTTCAAGAGCAATTTTAACAGCTCATGAATAAAAGAACGCTCCGTACAAGACTCTCAAAGGCCAAACTGAGTAGAAAACCTAAAAATGTAAATGCTTCAAGCCATTAGAATTTGGGTCATACGTGCATATTTTACAAGCTAAACAAACAATGAATACATTTAAAGGCAAACTAATGTGTTGATTCAAGTTTCTCTTTAAGTGATCTTGGACATCAATTGTACTCATCAAAACCCTTAGCTCGAGATTTAATATTGTTTACTACAGCCACGCTGCTTTGATTGGTCGGGCATAGAGGTCATGACATGTCATCGATCCTGGAAGTAGCCACCTTGAAGGGACTTATTAGCTGCGGTTGTGTGAGATGTGTACGATTCATGAAACAATCCAGCCTCTTAAAGTTTGAAATGGTTGAAAAAGCTCCGATCCGCTGAGCTAATCTAAGCAGTTTAATAACTATATTTGCACTGACGTCACACGCTGGCACCGCTGAAGCAGCAACTCTGCTGCAGTGTTTGCAGACGTTTCAAGAAGTGGAAGTCCAACCCAAGATTCAACACCACTAACCTAATTTAATAAATATATAGAAGAATATGAGCAGTTCAATAAATCCACCACTAATGTAATTACTGAGCGTTTCATGCATTGCAATGCGTTTAAAGCCGGGATCATGAATGAAAGTCATCCAAACGTCCTCAGCGCTCCAATATATAGTTGAACTTGTTTGTTTCTTCTAGATCTCATTATATTGTGAGAGGACGTTAAGCGACAACATTCACCGAGTCTTGCGTTTCTTTGATATTTTTTTGAGGCACGTCATTCTCTACAAAAGGCTTTTGACATTCCTGTGTGTATTGACGGGTGCAGAAACAGTTCACTGTTCACTTCTGAAGACAAATATATTATACATGCTCAGTGACTAGTTTCAGTTGTTAGGCAAGTTCAATATGTTTAATTTGTAACTGATCAAAGGAAACACTTATTAAACCTGTTATTTTGTAACTGGGTGATGTAAATACGACAAAGACCAGATATGGATTTATTGATTTAATTTATTACAGAAACTTCTTCTTGTTACTCTTAACAACATCAGCTTCATTCATTTTGTTTAGTTCTGGAATATTTGTTTTAATTTAATGAGCTTGACGCATGAATAATTTTTGTTCTAAAATGGCACATTGCTAAAATATGTTGGGGGAATCTAAGGATACATGTTTATTTATTTAGTCCATCATTTCTTCACATTCCTAATTTGAAGTGGATGCAGAGAAAAACATCCTCTTTGACTATATCTTTTTGATCCACTGCTGAAACATAACACCCTTCAACACACACATTAAACACCCAACCCAAGTGTCTTCAAATCCAAGATCCCAAAGTGTGAGCTGGTGTCCCGCCGGATTATGCTTCATTTCCTCCACACTCCAAATATGCCCCGACAGCCGCCCCCCGCCATATTGTTCGAGTGATTACTGAGCCTTTGTTGGGCTCTTTCAGCGAGACGTCTTTCAACACGAAACAATGAGACTGAAGAAATGATGTCATCTTACCCTGATCCTCCTCATGGCCGCCACGATCTCCATACGACTGTTGGGCCTCGGCACGTCCAGACTCCCCACATACTGCAAACACAACATTGCTCGTTTTTTGTTTGGTTTATTTTCTTTCGTCTTAGTATCACACTTCAAATATACTGTATGTGTATATATATTTATTTAAATACACTCCTTAATAACACAAAAAGTGAAACACAACTCAAAGGCTAACCAGGCTAAATTTGACAAGATGAGTTACTCACAACACACTCTGTTAACTCACAAGACAACCGAGTAAATGAATCACAGCAAAGTTAATGTTGATAAGAATTAAGTGAGCTCATGTGACATTGACGGAATTGAGTGTCCAAATGACTTAAAATAAATAGATAAAAACGATAATTTATTTTTAAGTTTTTTTTACACTTAAATGAACAGTACACAGCCTTAATAAAAAGTAATCTGGGGTGACCTTTATTTTTCTTAAAATGTATACATTTACTTAATATTAAAAATGTTTAACACATATATTTTAGGTAAGTAGACCGACTTGAAAGGTGCATCATAATTGTATTCTATAATGATAGTTTCTCCCTCAGAGGCAGTTGCAATATCCACTTTTAACATGAAAACCATATAGCTGAATTAACATTTATACAGACATAACCCATTTAATAATAGTATACCACTGCTTAATATTTGAGTCAAAAATTGAGGGATTTTTTTTCCTAACAAAAGCTAAGGCCGGGCAGTTGCCCATTATAAGGATAAAATAGTATAAACCGTAGCTGCTGGTTTGCATAGAGGAGTTAGCTTTCTGCTTATTGAGAAAAAATGATCTTAACTCCTGCAAGAGTCCATCTTGAGTGTAGTGTGCCTAGGCCGTACTCAGAGTCCCTGAAGGATGAATTTCCGTAACATAGTAGCTCGAAGCTGTCAGAGTCTCTTTGCGATCAGCCTTGGTTCGCCGTGCACACCTGTGGCTTCAAAAGTGTCCCTTTTGTAGGAAGAAGGGTCCTGGTTTTCCGACTCAGAAGTCGCTGGGTTGGACTTGATTCGAGTCCTTGGCTTGGTGTGTTGCAATGGTCCTGTATCGCCTAGTATGGATCCTGTCCTGCTGATGCGGCTTTCTGCATAAGGCTTTTAGTAGTTTTGACAGCCGATTCCGCCTTCCCATTACTTTGTGGCTATCCTGGTGAAGTCGTCCGGTCCTCAAATTCCCACTTTTTGCTGAATGTCTTAAACTCCTGTGACGTATATTGCGGTCCGTTATCAGAAATGAGCACATCTGGTATCCCAATAATCAACTTCCCAGAAGTGAAAGAATTAATCCACGGTCACCATGCAGGACTTGTGCCATGAGAACAGATCAGTTCCCAGCTTGTGGCTGTTATGTCTCTTTCTGCCGTTTAGGGTCTACTGATCTGTAGATGTCACATTTGGCAACAAAGTTCTTGATTTGTTCAGTCATTTCTTACCAATGAACACACTCGCATGCCTGTCTGAGGCATCCTCCCAGATGGGACGAACATATACAGCGAGTGATGTCAGCTCTGAACGCATCAGGGATAACAGCTCTCTCTCCCCTAAACACAACGCCGTCCTGAAAACTCGTGGCATTTCTTATAATGAACCATTAACCGACTCTAGCTCTGTGTCCAATCAAATGACCAAATGACCCCCGGGCCTCACTTTGCCCAGGTGTATTTTAGATAATCCAAATAAGTTCCCTATATCTTGCTCGACACATGTACAGAAAAGCCCTCCAAGCTGACGCTGTGAGATCCAGGACTTTTTTTCTGCGACGTCTTTCTTCCACAACAAGAAGACCAAGGGCTGACAATGCCAGTCGCTTCATTTTCGTGTCGTATTTTTATTTTATCTTTTGTTCAACGGGTGAAAACACCGACCGTTCTCGACTAGTCTCAGAGCATTTCCATAAGTAAACTAGTGCATATTTTTTCTCTCTTAAGGTATACATGTTGATGAGTTACCTAGTTACAGTCTATTTTTGCTTAACCTGTAAACTAGTTGGACTAAAAAATGTTTGCTGTGTCACAAGGAAATCTCATTGTTGCCGAGGAAAACTATAAGGACCTCACTGGATGAATTTTAACTAGTCAACTAGTTCCACTGAACATCTTCATTACATAAGCTCAGGTGTGGACTTCAGTAGTGGCACATGTAGTTGTTCCTCATTTGATCTCACTAGAGAACATGCGTACCAATATTTTAAAAGTGAACAAATAAATGTCTTAATATCATATCCTTCAATAGCTTTGGTTTACTGGAACTAGTAACACTAGTTACACAAATATTTGACTTGCTTGTTAAATAGTGAGACAAAAAAGACGAGACTAGTTAAATCCTGTGTCTGCCATACATGTTGACTAGTTGACTAGTTTGTTTTGCATGACTAGTTAACTAGTGATTAAAAATGTTTCCCAATAGTAATTATGAACAAGTCAATGAAATCTCTGTGCTACTGGTAAACTTGTTCATTTTACTAAACACAACTACCGGTAGTTTACTAGTAAGACAAAATGCACATACACGTTAACAGTTACAATTTAAAAGTCTTACATGTATACATGTAAAAGTATCAATGTACCCTAACTAGTTAACTAGTGAGTTATGTTTTCTTTACTTGTTAACATGTATATACTGAATTGCCCTTTCACGTTTACTTGCTGCATTTTTGAGCCAGCATGCACTAGTAATCCTCAGTTCATGCTCTTCTAATAGGTTATTATTTTGTAACTAGTTAACTAGAGAGCGTTTTGGTAATGTAAAACTGCAGGACTAGATCACTAGTAAGTTTAATTTTGGTCTAACTAGTTAACATGTCAGCATTTTTGGAACTCACAAGTGAACTAGTGTGTGCTTTTGACATGTGATATCAAGGATATGGAATAAATCCTCACTTGGCTTCCTATAGCCGTCGGCAAATTAACAAGATTCTGTCCTTCTTACATTGCGTTTCAGGGTTGTGGGGGAGATTCCTGGAACAATTTATGTGGCATTGGATTAGATCGGGTCTACTCATCATGATGGCAAGACTTTGTGAAAGCCGTTATGCCAAAATGCTGGTCAACCCAGCTTCTTCTTATTTTCCAGCTTCTCAATAAAATGGACTAAATGGAATCTGTGAGTATATTTTAGTGAGTGCAGCCACAATAAGCAAAGGTGTATTGTGCAAGGGTACTACTATACAGTATCTGAAGCAACTGCTGCATTTATGTTCAATAGTTTAATCCTGTTCTTGGATCAAACTCAACGAGGGGGAACAAGTGATGGAAACACATAGGATTGACTGGAAGTTAATTTGGAATGAACTGAAAACGAATTCCTTTCTCAATTCCACTTAACGTGGTTGTGAGAAAGGAGTTTCAGTAAGTTTGACACTGATCTGTGGCGACAGAAAAGCTTGACTTTGAATCAGAGTCACACATCTAAACATGCAAATGCGTCATGAACTGTTGCTAGTTCAGCTCATAAATAACACATTTTCAATGTTGTCTCCGTCTGCTGAAGCCATTGATGATCGCGCTGCACCTGGTGTTTTGTAGCCAAACTTCCTGCTCGACCTCCTGACAGACGAGCTTGTTTACCTTGGCGACGAAGCAGATGCCGTGCGTGTAAGCCTCCTCGTTGTGCAGCGGGAGCCTGGAGTCCGCAGCATCGTCCACCAGGTTGTATCGGTTCCTGGACGGCATCCCCAGAAAAACAACGTCTGCGCTTTAAAATCCGAAAGCAGGACGACGAAGCTCCGTTTCACACACTCTGTCCATGGTGTCTGTTTTAGGAGGAGGCGAGAGAACTCAGCGTCTCCCTGGGAGGTTCGGATCCGTGAACGCCTCAGCAGCCCGTGAACGCCTCAGCAGCCCGGGGGTTGTGCGCCGCAGGTGATGCGGCTCTTGTGTTTGTGTCACTCACCCCCCCTCCATCCTGCCAGTCACTCATTGGAGTAAAGTTTCCCGGGATGATGCAACCAGGGGGGGCGAGGAAGACCACAAAAGCGACCCCTCCCCCTGACCCAGCCCCCTCCCCCCCAGAGAGTCCTCCAATACCAGACCCTCAATAATACATGGTCTGAAGAACCTTTGAGGAACGGGTGTTAAACTAGTCTCTCTCCAAAGAACGGTTCCTTCAATAACAATATGGTTAGAGCCAGACCGAGCCAAGCTTGTACCCCGAGGACACTTGTTCTTAACTGAAGCTTCCACCCCGTTTAAGTATAAATTGGATAAATCCTTTATTTTAGAATTTATAGTAAGTAGTAATGAGTGGCAGACATATTGGTTTTATTTGTGTTGACAATTTGTACATTATCATAACATTGGAACACATCTCATCACCTCCTTCCAGTTTCTTTCAGGATCAACTTTAAAATTCTGGTTCTTACTTTCAGAGCTATTCATGGTCAGGCTCAGGGCCGGGTCTAGACAGGCATGTATGAGGGGCAGCCACAAATCTTGAGGGGGCATTGTGCTGTTACTTACTTACTTACATGTAAGTTTGAGGGGGCACAACTTTTATTTGAGGGGGCCAGGCCCCCTCTTGCCCCTGCCTAGACCCGGCCCTGGTCAGGCTCCTCCTTACATCACTGATCCGATCCAGCCTTACACCCCAGCTCGGGCTCTGAGGTCTGTGGATCAGAATCTACTGATGGTTCCACGCACACCGTTCAGGACCAGAGGAGAGAAACTCTCCAGGCTGTTGCTCCTAAGCTTTGGAACGATCTTCCTCTCTCTTTGTGTTAGATGGATCTACTGACTCCTTTAAGAAACATCTTAAGACGTTTTTATTTGTTCAGGCTTTTCCTTGATTTTCTGGAACTCCTGTTGTGTTATCAGTTTTTTATCTTGATCTTTAAAATGTATACTTTATTGAATATTGTTTTGATTGTTTAAGCGCTTTGTGACCCTGGTCTGGAAAAGCGCTATACAAATAAAAATTACTTACTTACTCCTGCTCCATGAACTCATTAATTTACATTAATGTCTTGAATTGTTGTCCTATTCACATGTGAGTTATCTTCATCTCAACATTTGTACATTATCACAGGTCTGATTCTTGGTCATTTTGTGCTAATAATCATAAGGAAACACAATATTGTTGACATGACTTTAATGATCATTCTAGATCAGGGGTGCGCAATTAAATTTTCTCTGGGGCCACATTATTTACTGTGACTAGTGTGAGGGGCCGTCAATCCAAAGGAGAGGAGAGAAGAGCTTAAATATGACAGAAAAACTTTGAAAAAACAAAGCAAGTAAGAATGGTAAAGAAAGAAATATCAGCATACAATCTGGCTATGTCAAAACACTTTTATAAACCTTTCATGTTAAAGAAACTGATGGGAAAATAACTTATTTCTCTAAGTATGATGTCAATAATTTCTATGGGCAAGACATTTTCATAAAAGTAAACAAATCAGAAAAATATATATATATATATATATTTAGAGTTAATACAATAATAAAACGCAATATTAAATTGTAAGCTGTTGGAAATAACTTCTATGTTCTACGCTGACCGCATGAATACAGTCAAAGTGCCACATGTGGCCCCCGGGTCGCACTGTGCTCAGATGTATTTTAGTATATCTTTATCAAAATAAGTTCCCTATATCTTGCTCGACATATATGTACAGAAAAGCACTCCGAGCTGCCGCTGTGAGATCCAGGACTTCACCCACTTTCACCTGCTGAACAGAACAACGTTTTTATAAAAAGAAAGTACAAGATGACACAATCTAAGTCTAAAGATAAAGAACATAGATCAAAGACCAATAACAAAGACGAAGGATACAAAGATAAACATGGAATAGAATGTCATGATACTTTATACTTTCGCTCCACTCCTAACCCCAAAAGTAAGGAAATGCGGAACAACGACGTCAATGGATAAAGACGAGTTCAGTTTTGTAGTTTAAATCGTGAGCCGTCCTCCAACTTCTGCATTCTACACGCAACCTCCTCCAAATCCCCGGATGTTGTCTTCACACTCAGTAACCCAGAGCTACAGCTGTGCTCACGTTCTGAAGTAGGCTTGGTCGCTTACAGCCACGAATCAAAATAAACACACAACATTGACAGGTTTAGGAACTGGCGAGTTACGAGGGCAAACAAACAACTAAATGCTTTTAAACAATGAAATAAACTTACCTAAAAAAGTTGCGTATTTTGCAATTTTTTTTCCCAACAGCCTGTAATTCCTCGTCTTTCCTTTTTTCACCCTTTCATTGCTCGGCATTTTTAAAGTTCGCTGCGTTTCCGTCGTCAGTTAACCTTTGACACAAGCTTCCAAAATGGCTGTACCCATGTTGTTTACCTTTTACTGTTAAATATTGAACAGTTAAAAATAACAGTCAAGTTGGGACGATTTTATTATGTTCATTCAACGAAACAATTACGCTATTTCAGTATTTATTAACAAATTAAAAGCCAAGGGCAGTCACGGAAAGTCGTTGCCGTAAACATTGGTACATTTTTCAGGGCATTACGGCAAGTGTGAAGGGTGGTCACAGCAAGTTACATAGATAGATAGATAGATACTTTATTCATCTCCTTAGAGAATGGTTGCAACGGTTAAATTCGAAACCTTCCACTGTGATCTTTTAGCTTTTCATTGTCAAGAGCTTTCTGCTGAGTTTAAAATGAATAAAATAGAATACAATAGAATAGAAAAGAATGCCTTTATTTGTCATTATAAACAGTACAACGCAATTAGAACCCCCCCCCCCCCTTCAGTCCAGCAATACAGTAAAAGCAATATAAATACATTCTCAACAGTGCAAGTAAAATAGATAAAATGTATTCATTTAAAAGTATGTGCATTAGTCCATGTTTGAATTTAAAGTGACAACGGCTGTAGGGAAGAAACTGTTTTTAAATCTATTTGTTCTGGACTTGCATCTGTACCGCCTTCCCGATGGCAACAGGGCAAAAAGAGTTGAGCCAGGGTGGGAATGGTCCTTGGTTATTGGTCTTTGCTCTGGTGCGGCAGCAAAATGTCCTTCATGGGGGGAAGGGGGCGGCCGATGATTTTTTGGGCTGCCTTAATGATTTTCTCGAGGCTCTCTCTGTCTGCCATGGTGCAGCTGCTGTACCAGACTGTGATGCAGTATGTTAGGATGCTCTCAATGGTAGAAAGACAGCAGCAGGGAGGAGTTCAGGTTGTATTTCCTGAGTATCCTCATGAGGTGTAGCCGCTGCTGCGCCTTCTTAACGATTGCTGTGGTGTTCTCAGTCCAGGTGCAGTCTGCGGAGATGGGGACACCAAGATACCGGAAGGTGTGAACCCTCTCCACCCACTCACCGTTAATGTAGAGTGGGTGAGGTTCGGTGCTGAGCTTCCAGAAGTTGACGATGATCTGATGATCTCTTTGGTTTTCCTGGTGTTCATGGATGCCAGCTTCAGGACCTCCTCTCTGTACGCCGTCTACGCCCCCGAGATGAGTCCTACCACGGTGGTGTCATCCGCAAACTTATCAAGTTATTGTTGTTGGCTGGGCGGCAGTCGTGGGTGTAGAGACAGTACAGGAGGGGGCTCAGCACGCAGCCCTGTGGGGATCCGGTGCTCAGTGTCCGTGTGGTGGAAAGGTGGGGGCCGAGTCTGACAGTCTGGGGCCGATTTGTGAGGAAGTCCTTTATCCAGACACGTGTCAGGGGGGGGAGGCCGAGAGTGGTGAGTTTGGAGATGAAAATGTCCGGTATTATCGTATTGAAATAGCATGCAGATGTAGCTCTGCGGCTCCTCCAGGTGTGACAGCACTGAGTGGAGGGCTATGGCGATGGCGTCTTTAGTGGATCTGTTTGCCGGGTATGCAAATTGGTAAGGATCGAAGCCTGGGGGCAGATAGTCCTTGATGTGCTGGAGGACCAATCACTCCAAACACTTCATGATTACCGGAGTGAGGGCCACAGGGCAGTAGTCATTTAGGCTGGTGGAAGGAGACTTCTTGGGTACTGGGATGATCGTGGCAGATTTTAAGCAGGGCGGGATCTCTGCCTGGGCTAGGGAGAGGTTGAAAATTGTGATGAAGATGGGTGTTAGCTGGAGGGCATATGCTCTGAGCACCTTCCCAGGGACCCTGTCTGGACCAGTAGCCTTCTTGGAGTTCACTGCCCAGAGCACCTGTCTGACCTCGTGCTCGTTGACAGTGAGTCCGGAGGAACTGGAACAGGAGGGAGGAGAAGGAGCGAGAGCAGGGACTGAACACTCTTGCTGTGATGTCTCAAAGCGAGCAAAGAAGCAGTTCAGCTCCTCTGCTAGCACCTCACTCTGGTCTCCTGTGGTTGAGGTAGAGCAGCCTCTGTAGTTGGTGATGTCATAAATACTCTGCCACACTGCCAGTGTGTTGTTGCTGGACAGATGGGACTCGGTCTTTCTCTCTTGGTCCGCTTTCGCTTTCTTAATGCCTCTCTTCAGGCCCGCTCGAGCAGATCGTGTATAGGGCTTCATCTCCGGACCTGAAGGCAGCATCGCGGGTCTTGAGGAGTATCCAAACCTGACTGGTCGGCCAGGGTTTCTGGTTGGGAAACACTCAGATGTTTTTTTCCACAGTCACATTACTGATGCAGAGCTTGATATAGTCCAGTAATGTACTAGTGAAAGTTTCCAGCTACTGATGTTGAAAAAGGTCCGGGTCAGTCTCTGTGAAGCAGTCCTGCAGCCTGGGTTGTAATGGTCCTGGTGGTGGGTCTCGTACTCCACCTGAGGGGGCTGTAGGCTGGGGAGAGCAGGAGGGAGATGGAGGGTTAAGGCTGTATGCATGTTTTATGTTTAAATAAACATGATCCAAGGTGCTTTCCCCCCTGGTGGCACACTTGACGTGTTGGTAGAATTTTGGGAATACAGTCTTTAGGTTGGCCTTGTTGCAGTCTCCTGCAATTATGTGGACACCCTCCAGGTAAACTCGCTCATCTCCTTTGGTTATGTTTAGCCGGAGGGAGAGCGCAGTTTTCACATTGGCGTGGGGTGGGATATACACAGCTATGATGGTCACTACTGTTTGCTCTCTTGGTAGAAAAAACGTCCGACATCTTACAGACTGCAAAATGAGGAAGTGTGGAGGGTATTTCCCGCCTTTATAGGAAGTGGACTGCACCCAGCTGGGTGGTGAGTTCATTAAGCTTTCTCAGAGACGAGGTAGGGCCTCGAGGATAAACCAATAGCAAAGTGGTTGGAGGGCGGAGCACCAAATAAAGTAGAACATGAATGTAAACTGGATTAACCGTTTATATTCGTTCATTTATACCTTTCTCACATGGATCACATATTTACATTTAAACAGTGCAGACGAGCTCCTATGTAAATATTAATTTTTTATATACACGGTTATTAATGCAAATACTTTATTTACAGACGAATAAGGGCTTATTTTAAACGTCTCAAAATGAGTTTAACAAGAATAAAACTGTAAATCAGTAACTTAAAGTGCTGAGTATTGATGATGATGATGATGAAGATGATCTGATTGTCCAAGTTACATTTAATTGAGTGTTGCAACTGCAACACACATGCAAGTTCTTATTACATTAATAAAATAAAAACGTTTTGTGTACAAATGACAAATTAACAAATAATGTGACAGTGTATATTTTTTTCTGAATAGCGTAAAATAGCGGATTAAAATATTCATTATAAAATGATTGATGTTGTCTTAATAAACACAGATCATCAATTTGGTGAATAAGAACATATGAATAACTTTGTGAAAAATGTAATATCCACTCGTGTAACTACAACTACTGTGTGTTAATTTATGATCAATATTGATCGTCAGAGCATAAACAAAGCATTTTTTCATAAGTCTTGCTCTTTTGCTCTTATTTGACCTCTTTGACCCTTAGGCATATAAAACTTGGTTTGATTTGGACCAAATGTGTCATTAAAATGTTATCCTTCTAGCTTTTCAAGGGCCAAGAGGCCAGTCATTCATTTCATGAACCCTGTTAGTCTTTTAGTATTTGTTGTTGCTGTGTGTAGTTTTCTGATGTGTGCATAACACCAGTCTTGAGTCACATAACAATAACATATATATGTATATTTTAAAGTGCAAACATGTACTGTGGGTCTAACAAAGCTTTTAGACGTTTCATTTACGTCTAATTTACAAAAAGTCTCTTTAGTTGCTATTTTAAACAATGATGATGTTTCTGTTTAAAAAACAAAACAAAGCATGTTCATCAACAATAGATTACTGATTAATTAAATCAATAATAACTGCTTACCCATATCACTGGGAATGGCGCCTGAAATTATGAAAGCTATACAACTATTTTTTGTTGTTGAGTTATTTGTGAATGAGTTTTGACCAAAGTTATAATGCATAGTTAGCTGATACTTTTGTAAGTGTGGTTATTTCAAGAAAGCAGTGGTTTGTCTCTACTTATTTTAAATAGCTCCACTGTGTTTTGCTGAATGTTCGTTTGTTTATGTTTGTATTTTGTTGATGGTTGGGTGTTAATAATTGAGTAGTGGAGATCATTCATCCTACTTACTTTTTGGTCCTGTAATATGTGATGATGATTATTGTTTGACTAATGACCAATTGTTTTATTTGTTTGTTTTAAGTTTACTTTCTTATGTAACATGTTTGAAATAAAGCATTCCGAAAATATGGCCTCCTAAAAAACATAACTTATGCATTTGGTTAACTTGATTTTAAAATTATATTTGTAAAGCAATATCAGCACTAATTGCAATAAAACACGAGAATATAGAGTGAAAACTGAGTTAGCAGGATTCACTGTTGTTCTATAAAGGCCTCAGGCTTCACTCAATGTGAATATTGTACATAAGCTGCTCTATGGGACCATTATTTAAAATGACATACATCAAATTGGGCTTCATTACAGGTTTCATATCAAACAATTGTTCATAAATCATCACAAATATCACTGTCCGACTAACCATCAGAGTCAACCTGCACAGTGTTGATGGTCACATCCTCAGCGAAAACATGCGTGTAGTAGTTTCTGGTCCGAGTCATGGTTCGAGTGATGTCATGCTGCCTTGCTCCTGCTCCTAAAATGCTCTGAAGATCCTTCAAAGCCTCATCAGTCAAGCCCAGCGGTGTATCTTAAAAGGACACAAGGAGCTGTACATAGAGTAGTTCTTTTATTCACTTGCTAAATTATCTCTTACCTTGCGCTGACGCTGCCATGTGAGACTACTCTTTCAGGAAATCACAACGACTTGACATGGACTTCCAGTATTAATTAATACCTTTCGAAATTATTGTTGTGTTATTCTCTTCCTCAACTCTCCTTACTTTCTTAACAACATCGAATCCTCTATCCGAAATTCAAAAGAACCTGGGAAACATTGTGGTACAACATACGTTTTAATAAATTTGTATGGTTATGATCATTTAAAGCTTGAAATCTATTGAAAAAGTGTTTCCAACAACAGAACCCAGAAAACCTTTTTTCTAATTCTACCCTTGGCCATAAGCGTCAGTGTGTCAGTGCGTCCGGCCACAGAAATGTATTTATCATTTTTACCAAACATGACTATTTTAATTACCAAAGTGTGTATGATGTAATCATCTCACTTGCTTTTGACATCTGTTTGGCGGTCACTACTATTCCAGAGAGGAAGGATTTGACGTTTTCCACCTCTTCTCCCATGGTTAGTCCAGCACCTGTCTGATATGCAGCACTCCATCTCACCTAGAAGAGAACATAGAATTGCTTTTTAGATCATTTACATGATGGGATGTTCTGTAGGTTTACAAGTTTGTGTTCACTATGCTTACTTCACATTTGAAGTCATGGGCTTTGGCATTAACCACAGAGAGAGTGGTTTCATGTCAAGCAGGTCTGTAGTTCTGGGCAGTTCTTGTAGGTCACTTCCATACAAAAATACAAAAAACATTCTAGTGTTTCTTTTGCAGGTACAAGGTATAGGCAAAGATATCCCCCTGTACATGTTGAGGGCACAAAGGAGCACTCCATGGGGACAGACTGCAAGTTCCAATCCCTTCTCATCTATGGGAGGTCTCTCTGGCTGCAGACCAAAATTATGATGTTTAGATCACTTTTAAATATGAATTAAGATTTTCATTACATAATTACTTTCTTAATTTTGCTGTCGATGAAGTTCACGAAACCTGTGACGTCATCATCCTTTGCTATGAAGACACCGTCGAGAATGGGTTGTTCCTCTTCTGCTCCAGTTTGAAGAAGCCCGATCTGAAGGTCCCGGAGTTTCTACCACATAGTCGATGTTTTCTAGTTCAAAGTTTGCTGGAGTTCTTGTAGAAACGCTTCTATTAAATTAGTAGTGAAGAAAGTTTGTAACCTTAATTTTTCATTATTAGTAGTCAAAATGCTAGAATGAGACTTGCAGATTCAGACAAAGTATACAAGTATGACAGCCTCAAGAACTACTAAACTGACTACACGCGCAAGTATACTTGATGAGATAAGCTCTCCATGTTTCATTCATCCATTGTTTTATTGTGTTTCCCATCTGGTTTACCTCTGTTTTTTTGGAATTTAAAATACATTTCAATATTATTTCATAATGTTTTTTTATTTATCGAAAACAACAACATATCAAATCCTTCATCCAAAAGGGTTAAAATAAACTCCCTGATAACATGCGTTAAATATCTTATCTGTATTAATATGCAGAAGTGCCTGGAATAAATTTAATCAAAACTTGAATATTAATCAAATAAACCACCTACCATGACCTACCAGGAACAATAGACAAACACAAGAGTCTCAGAAAATCAAGGAAAAGCCTTGCAAAATGCCGTAGCTCTGGGTTACTGAGTGTGAAGTCATCCGTGGGTTTGGAGGAAGTTGCGTGTAGAATGCAGAAGTTGAAAGACGGCTATGCTTTAAACTACAAAACTGGACTCGGTCTTATCCATTGATGTCATTGTTCGGCATTTCCTTCTATGGCTCTTTTAAACAAACAAACGTATGTTGTGTCGAGCGCAGCTGTTATGTGGCAATATGATCATTAAGTTAAATAAATTGAACGTTTAACAAATAACTGGATCATGACTTTGTCAATGTTTGTTTTTATACCCTTTTTTATTAGTGTGTGTATCGCGGCAGGATCGCGTTTAGTGTTGAAAACTGTCATGTAGATCGCTGATAATCGCAGGGGTTCATTGTGTTGTTATCTTGATTTTCTGAGACTCTTGTGTTTGTCTCGGTGTTGTCTTGACCTTTTAAGTTTTTATTATATTGGGGATTTTTTGATTGTTTAAGTGCTTTGTGACCCTGGTTGAAAAGAAAAGTGCTCTGTAAATACTAATTACTTACTTACTTACTATTTATTGGGGCTGATGAACCAGAATCCACTCACATTAGTGACCGGTATGAGAGGCTGCAGATGTGCTGCCCAGCGGGAGAGAGGGAGAGAGGTAGGAGATGCTGGTATCGTAATAATACGACACTAATGGACAGCCGTGGCGTCAACATGAGACGCCGAGGGCCACCCAAAAATCTTCAATATATTACGCTTTGGAAGCGAGACTGTGTTTTTCCGGACCAGAGGAGAAAAATCCTTCCAGGCTGTTGCTCCTCAGCTCTGGAACAATACTACTGCATATTAATTCATTATTTGATCAGTTTTATTGACGGAACAGAGCTTCTGTGATGAGTTTCACTTCTTGGGATTCACAACTTAGAGTAGAGATTGACGTCACTCGTGACAGCAAACCTGAAGGCTATCCAGTTGCATCCCAAGTGAGTCATTTCAGGAACAAGACTAACACATTTGATGTTGTGACACAGCCAAGGCCTTATTTTTTTGTCTCGTGTTTGAATAATAATCAACATACAGTATGAAGTTGAATGCACCAACAGTGATGTCCAACGTGTGTCAAGGAGAAGAATTGGGCAGTAAAGAGACGACTGGGTTAGACAGTGTCAGAGCAAATGAACTCAGGCTCTGAGCTTCAACAGAATCAGTAACATCTTCCTCAAAAGTTGAGGTTCAGCATCTGTGATCGTTAGGTTTGAAACAATCATTCATTCACTCATTTTATAATCACCCTCATAGCGAATAATGGTTTGGATTGTTTTCATAGCAATCCATTCCTATCCGCAAATGACACTCAGTGGTCTTCGTCTTCGTCTTCATCTTCCTCCAAATTGACACACTTTAAAAAAGTCATATAACTCCAGGTAAATATTAGTGTCTGTATCACTTGTTATTCTTTAAACTAGGAATATATTTTAACAGTGTATTGTTTGTGACTGTAAAGAGCTTTGTGACCCTGGTATAGAGGAGCGCTCTATAAATAATCATTACTTATTTACTTAGCTAAGCTTAAAATATAGAGTTATTTACATTTTTCCGGAATAATTCCTCTCGTTGAGGTTGGAAGTGTGTCATTTTGGATGAAGATGAAGACGAAGACAACTGAGCCTGATTACTTTGACATTATACTATGAATTATATTACACTGAAAATAAACCCAACCCTAGGTTGACATTAGGGTGACTAGAAAATGGGTGAAATTTGAATTTTGGGTGAACAATCACTTTACTTTTAGATGTAAATATGTCTGCTTCTTTTTGTGATAGTATTAATAGTGAGACTTTGTCCTCTAGTGGTGTTTTCAACTTCTGTATAGTTGCCTAAAACCGAAAGAGTTTTATACATAAATACACATTTTGCCGCCGGAAAATTCTTCTACGTGTTTTTGGTCATTTATTTATGATAGTCGGATTCCATCCTTCAAAATTAATGTATATACAGAAGCCAATTTAATTTTCACCAAGCAAGGGAAAAACAATTATTGTGACAGTATCATGTGTGAAACACTAACATACCTGTCTCAAACCACATGTGTTGTGCTTGAACAAGTTAATTAAATGATAGTTAATTTACTGATTCATATTTTATTACTAATGAACGCGTTCAATCTGGTGTCTTCGGATGTCACACTCTCTCAGGTCATCTATGTTCATTGAAAACTTCAGTTATTTCATTTTGATATTTAAAGCCCATTTAATGTTCGAGTAACTTTTTATTCTTATTTTATTAATCTAATTTGTTTTATTTAAATAATTCAGTATAGTCTATATTATATTCAACAACCGCATAAACTTGTCTGTAGTTTTTAACAACACTGAAAATAAATTATTTCTGATTGTTCTGATGTGAAAATCAAATATGATGCTTACATCTTATGTAAAGCAAATCAAATAATTGATGTCTGTTGTGACGTATAGGCTTTGGCAATCATTTTATGATATAATAGCTTGTAGCAAAATAGAAAGAAAGGACTATGAACTACTTCCTTTTTGTAGCATACATTTTGTATTATGAACAATGAACTGAGCTTGTTCATTTTAAAATTTGTGAACTGAACTTTGAACTAGTTCACTTAGAAAGTGAACTTTCCCAAAAGGGCAAACTACGTTCATGAGACATGTTAAGAGTTAAATTTCTGCTCAAATATATGATGAATAATGAGTTTAGTAACGTGATATGAAGCCACTCCATAAGTGACATGTATTTGGTGATCATCAGAGTTGTAATTAGGAAGTTATTACAAAATGTTTTTAAAGAATTAAGATAGATGGATAAACTCTATATTGATGGTCAGCTGTTCCACGATACAAATCTGACCCTGTGGTTTATTCTGAATGAATGCAACTGCTAATGCTAAACGACAACACATAAATAATAATACTCACACGTCTCTTGCGTCTCACCCACGTTTAGTGTTTTTGTTGTATTAATATGTTCTCAACACCCTACTTCTTTTCTTTCTTCACACAATGTTTCAGCTTTCACCCACAAACTCACTTGCACATATGCACACACATCAGGAAGAGAATTTAGACCTACTGTTTGATGGACATGATTAGGTTTACTAGCTGGGATGTTTGTGGACTTGGAAATCAGGCAAAAGTCATACAGACTAAACACAGACGTCTGTCTATTACAGGAAACTCACCTGGTTGATTTAATAAAGGCAGTATTGCGATCTCCTAACTTGGAAGTAACATCTTTTTCGCAAATTTCAACTCTAGACAAAGAGGGACTGAGATCTTAATAAATAATAAAATTAAATTCACACTTAAAACTTAAATCTCAGACCCAGAAGGTAGATATGTCATAACTAATATCACCCTAGATAACGAACAAAATATGACCATAGTTTGTGTGTATGGGCCAAACAAGGACGACACATATTTCTTCAAAACCTTATTCTCAAATCTAATTGACTCACCCAGTTCTGATCTGATTATAGGAGGTGACTTTAATACTGTGGTATTACAGAACAGACCTTCGCTATCATCGTCAGTTCTAAAACAGTACTTGGAAGAGTTTGGACTGGCTGATAGCTGGAGACTGAAACATCAGGATGAGAGAGGATTCACATACTTCTCACAGGTACATCACACTTCATCTAGAATAGATTGAATTGCTCTCCACTACTTAAAGGATACAGGATGACCTGAATTGTTGGACAAAAGTACCCTTATCACTTATAGAAAGAATAGAAACAGTCAAAATGTCAATTCTGCCAAAAATCAATTATCTATTCACAATGATTCCCATCACTCCAAACTGTTCTTGGTTCAAAGCTTTAAACTCTGCAGTTAATAAATTCTATTGGAAAAATAAAACTAAAACAAGAATAAAATGAAGTACATTGCAAAAACCAAAGACACAAGGTTGACTTGAAGCTCCAAAAATGTTGAACTTTTTCATCTATCCTAGCAGCTAAAATATCTAACCCAGTGGCTAAAAGATCCAAAGTCTGACTCTTCCTGGCTTGACACAGAACAAGCTCATTGTAACAACCTACTGCTATCAGATCTTCCATTTATCACTCAAACTATTAAAAATCACTAAGGTTTTAAAACTCTGACCATAATTAAAACCTCAAAGGCTTGGTGGAGAACCTTAAAAATCACAAACTCACCAAAAAAAATGGCCCCTTCAATCCGCTCACCCAGAAGATTCCATTCCAGTGAACAAAACACTAAACATCCGCAGCACAAAGAAAATAATATCCAAAATATATTCGGTGATAAACCAGGCAGACACTTCTATGTGCATACCAACCTCAAAAATGTGATGAAAATCTCTCCATGAGCACCAACTCCGACTTTTAGAGTCACATTTGTAACAAAATTTTCACTAAGAATATAAACAAACATTTACAGCCTATTCAATATAAAGTTATTCATAGAACTCACTATACTGCTTCAAGACTACACCGGATGGGATTCACTGAATCAGACGGATGCACCAGCCTGGACACAAAAGATGTTTACTTCCACTGACTGTGGACATGCACACCAGTCAAGTTATTTTGGCTTAATGTAACAACTAATGTATCATCATTTCTGAACTTCATGGTTCCATGCTGTCCAAAGATTTGTATCTTGGGAGACACTTCTCATCTCCCCCTACTGAGACCATATTGTTAACTTGTCTAAATATATCCAAGAAAACGATCCTTCTGAACTAGAAGACTAAGGAAATGTTCAACATCCATATTTGGAAAGGCCTTTTAATGGATTATATCAAATGAAAAACTGTTAGCGTCTCTTAATGAACAAATTTCTCATTTTGATCTGACCTGGACCCATCATCTCACTTTTAACCACGTCAACTGCCTGAGTTCCAACCCTATACAAACAAATGACTCTGCTGGGGACTCGGCTGGCCGGCTGGGGACGGCACGTGGACTGTTGGGGGTGGGGCTTGGGGTTTGCTAGTTGTTCTAGATGGCCCTCTGGCCTGGGTGGCCTTCCACCTTGTCCATGATGGGGGGCCGTGGGTGGGCTGGTCTTGGGATGGATGCCCACTGCAGTTGTGGCTGTGACTCTCTGCGTGTGCCCTTTGTGGCACGTGCTGGGTTGGGGGCGTTTGCCTCGCTGGCTGCGGGGCAGTGCATGGCCTGGTTGGTCCCTCTTTTGGGGGCTACCCGGGTGGTGGGGCCGCCAAATGGGAAGGGACAAGGCGGGGGGGGGGTGGGCGGCGGGAGTGATGGGCGGACCCTTGGTACCGAAGAGACCGTGGACCACCACGCTGACCGCTGTTGAACAAATGTGATCCTGTGTGTGTTTGTTTAAGTGTCATTATAAGAGAATGATGATGGTTTAATATTAAGCAATACGAGTTGCATTTTGTTGGATGAATAATTAAATAATATGCTATTTTACCTTCTAATAATTGACGTCATTCATGAACCTCACTGCACGTCATTAAGTATTTAAAATGTTATAATAAAGCTACTGGTTCAGTTAATAGTTTGTCATATCTTCCAATCTCTTTGAAAGTTGTGTTTTGTAGATGAATAAACTTGAACAAACAATTGCTGATCACCATAAAACAACGTTTACTTGTTTTTACAATTAAGTTATATTTTTGAATGTGATCCGTCAAATCCGTCAAAACATCCTCACATCACGTTTGTGAATACTGTAGTGGCGATCTAAACTGTGATCGATTGTTTCTGCCTGTTTGCTGACGGAGTTAGAGACGCCAGTGCGCATGCGTATGGGTGGTAGTGTGCATGATCTTGTGAATACTGTAATTGTGTTAATCCTGTACTGACACTGCTGTCCCGCCTGGTGCCGCATAGTAAGCGGGGACATGGGCTGGGGGCTGGGGGCTGGCGGCTGTGATGGGGGGACCTTAGCACCACAGAGACCGTGGACCGCCCATGTAATGCTGCTGTCCCCCCTGGTGCTCATGACGAGGAGGAGGGCTGTGGTGGTCACAGGGATTATCCCTGATATGAGGTTTTATGGTTTCCCTGCCCATTCAGCCATGGCCTCCCTGTGACACGGGCGACACTCACCGGAAGTCCTGGACTGGTACCTGGCCGTGCTGCTCCCCGGCTCCTGGGGTGGTACTCTCCCCAACTACTGACTGTGTTATTGCGTGGCATGCGTGGACCTCTGCTGCTGTGGTAGCTTTCCGTCCCTCTGGCATGTTTTCCTATTGTTCTCTGTTGTGGGCGGTGTGGTGGCCTGGTGGCCAGGGGGGCTTCTGGGGCATGGGCTTGCTCTCACTTGGTGTCCGTCGCAGGTTGGCCCTCCGGCCCCTCTGTCCCGGCGTCTGCTCCTGGTGCTTCCCCTCTTCACTTCCTCCGCCATCTCCTCGCTGGTCCTTTCCTCTGAGAGCCACCGGGGGTCTCCTGGGGGTGGTCCACTTTTTCGCCGGTGTTCAGGCTCATGGCTCCCCCCGGTGGTTATCTTGCCTGCCGTGCCTCGACCATTGCTGGGGCACTCGCGCCTGGATCTTGCCGGGCTAGGCATGGGCCCCCATGCTTGGTTGGGGGCAACGTGGCTGCTCTGGTGTCACTGGGTCCCTCTTGCCCCTCCTGCAGATGAGTACAGCTGGCGCTTCTTGGTCTCTGTGCACACTCAGACACACACACTCACACACACCTGAACACACACCTCACCTTCTCTCCCCTCACTATCCTCTGTATCTTCTCCCCCCACTTGAGTCTGTTTCCTTGTTTATTATATACATTTGTAATCGACTTGATCAGTTGTGAAGGAGACTGTCTGTCGGGAGCCTGGTCCTTTCAAGGTTTCTGCCGCCTAGAGGCAGTTTTTCCTTTCCACAGTGATGTTGTCATAAGCTCTTGGCAGGGAACTAGAGCTGCACTGCTAGCATAGAGCAAGTTTAAACCAACAATGTAAATAATAAACCATGAATCCACAGATTAAATCTTTGTAAAAAATGCAAAGATTACTCACTTATACACAGATACATGTAGGCTGTGCAGCTCTGGTCCTAACAGGTCCAATATTTAATGAACCACAACAACAACTAAGCTTAAATTTGCCATCTATGAAAAACTGTTGTTGGACAATGATACCTCACCACAGGATGAACACAATGCTATTACTGTTATTTTGGTTTTTCTTATATCTGTTTGTAACTGGTGAAGGTATGCTAATAAAAAAGAAAGATTTTTTTTTTTAAATTAAACCAACTTAAAAAGTAATGAGTGTAGTAACATGATATTAAGCTGCTCCATAAGTGATATGAATTTGTTAACTGTCAGAGTTGTAATTACGAAGTTATTACAAAATGTTTATGACAAATGGAATGGAAATATTGATTTAAAATATTTCAAAGAGAAATTTGGAAAAGTAACGAGTGATATAACCTGATAGGAAGATTCTTCATAAGTGACATACATTTGGTGACCATCAGACCTGTAATTACGAAGGTATTACAAAATAATTATGAAAAATTGTATGAAAATATTGATATAAAGAAATATAGAGGAACATTAAAAAAATGAGTAAATTAACTTTATATAAAGCTATTCCATAAGTGACATAAATTAGGTGAACATCAGAGTTGTAACTAGTAGGAGTTATTACAAAATGGGTAATGAATATTGCATGAACCTTTTTCTAATAACTAAAACAATACACTAAATGTTTAAAACTAACGATTAGAATGATAATATATGAAAGTTAGTTATTTGTGAAAGTAAGACGTTTAAAACAATTATTCTGGATAAAATCAGTCATTATTTTTCAATATTACGTTTTGTTTCCTTGTAAGTCATTTGTAGACGGTCCCTCATTTGATGCCGCGGCTGGGTAGGCTCTTTGACACTATTTTTGCTGCTCACGTGCGATCAAAACATGTTTTCTTCTAAAAAAAAAAGGCATAAAATAAAGCTGATTTAGTTCTGTGATCTCACACCGAATTTGAGTGATTTAATCCCAACATTTAGAAGATATTGAGGAAAAAACACAAATATTTACATACAAATATATATTTTAAATATTTTGAGAGGTGTATAGTAAAAACGATGATGACATATTATAAATCTGATTTAGTTCTATGATCTCATACTTGATTTGAGTGATCCCATCCCAACACCTGAGAGCTATTGAGAAGAAACACAAATATTTACATATAAATATCTATTTTAAATATTTTGAGCGGTGCATAGTTAAGACAATGATAACATATTATAAATCTGATTTAATTCCATGATCCCACACTGAATTTGAGAGATTTCATCCCAACATCTGGAAGCTATTGAAAAATAAATAAATAATAATTACATATACATATATATACTTAAAATATTTTGAGCGGTGCATAGTAAAAACAATGAATACATATTATAAATCTGATTTATTTCTATGATCTCACATTGAATTTGAGTGATTTCACCCCAACATTTGGAAGCTATTGAGAAAAATCATCACTAATATTTAAATATGTTATCATTGTTTTCTCTATGCACTGCTCAGAAATATTTTAAGTATATATTTATATGTAGATTTTGTTTTTCTCTCAATAGCTTCCAGATGTTGGGATGTAATCACTCAAATCCATTGTGAGATCGTAGAACTAAATTGTATTCATAATATGCAGTCATTATTTATACTATGCACCTCTCAAAATATTTTAAATATATATTTATATGTAAATATTAAAGTTTTTTCTCAATAGCTTCCAGATGTTGGGATGAAATCACTCAAAATCAGTCATAACTTCTTTCATTTGTTTTGAAACCAAAATATTTCCAAACATCAGCTTTAAAAGCTGCTGGAGTCAACTGTATCTTCTCGTCCTCATTCTCACAGAATTTGAGTGTTAATTTGTCTGGGGATGACTGCTGCTGGAAGTTTAATTGTAATAGAAAAATGTTAAAAAAAATGTGAATGTTAAATGTATTTTGAAATAATTGATACAGTGCCGTCGAATATCAATACAGTATTGTTGAAAATTGGGATTTAACAACCCTTGTTCTGAAGTCTTTTGTCCAATCGTCTCACTTTGAACATAAGAAATGCAGAGCTGTTGGTAAAAAATCGTATTATTATTTTAAAAATGTTTTTAAGTATGGTTCTCATTAGTTAAAATGATTAAATAAGATGGTGAAAAAACATTGTCACATTTTTTTTAATTAACAAGAGGCTTAGTTTTCATGTCACAAAACACAAACACACACACACACACACACACACACAGTGTTACCAACGTGTGAATTTGATGAAGGAAAAGTCTAAGGCGTCAGAGATGTGACAGCTGGTGTCGAACCATGTGTGCTAGTTTCTATGTCTATTGACCAAAGCCACAAATGGATTCCCTACTCCGATACCTGAGAGCTGCAGCGATTTGATTATCACCGATGGACACATTAGATACCAGGAAGTGTAAACATTGGCTTATGAGACATGAATAAATGACAGCAGAAGGAAACAAAAGCACAGGTAACAGCATGCTTTGCTTGAGTGATAAGGCAAACTGTGGCTGTGTAGCTAGTGAGGAAAATACATCAGTAGTTCTGTGACTCAATCATTGACATCATTTTATACATTCTCAACACAAATTCAAAGCAAAGGAGAGGTTGCCACCTCCCCCACAACACACATTACAAACACGTGCTGCTCAAACTAACAAACAACAGATGCATATACTGTAGAGAAAACGACAAGAGACAAACAGCACACAGAAGTAAACTTCACTGGATCATTTGGTATTTAACGGTCATCCTGTTCCTTTGCCCTCACTCTGCAGCTCGAGAGCAGTGAAGATTGATGATTTTTAAATGTATCTAATCAAATATAAATCAAGAAATATTAGCTCAATGGAGTTTAATTATTGTTATTATTTTTTAATTTAAACAGTGAACAAAAACAGAACAGAATGCATTTAAATGTATATCTAAACAATTAATTATTTAAAAATTGTTTTCCAAACAACTTGCATAAGAACAGGTACTAAACTATTACCAAGAAAATAGATTCCAGGAAGTACCTGTTCTTCAAATAAAGTAATCCCTCACATTACTGCCATGCTTCACTGGATTTAGGGATTTGGTTTATTCATTCATTTTGGTATTAAAATGAGCATTTTCTGGCCTAAGATTGGAAGATAATGAAAAAATTAATTTAATTAATTCATGATCGAGTCATACTTTCTGAATTAAGCCTGATGGCACTGAGAACAACTCAGACTTTAACAGGGACACATGCATCAACACAATCTGGAAAAGTGTATTTTCTGAAGCATTCTGGGCCATGTTGTCAATAAATAACAAGAGGAACGTGTTCCAAAAAAATATTGCTACAGGTATCTGCGGTCCTCAGCAGGTCAAAAATAGTGTTCGGAACAGCTTCAGTTTGTTTCATGAGCTTTCGGTGAACTAGATGAGATGGGTAAACCAGTAACAACATTGGAATGCTGAAATTGATTTACTAACTTACTTATCCAAGGAACATTCAAATGGAGTCAACATTAAAAAGATGGCCTGAGGTCCTAACTGTAATAGTCACTTCAATTTAAAGGGCCAGTTGATATCATTAGACTCAGGATCTGCTAACTTTGTAACTCAGACAGGGTCAGGTGTTGGAGGATGGATGGATGATCTTTACTCGTTCACTCTAGGGTTCCAGTCATCTTCTCTTCATCTCCTTGCTTCCCGTGCTGCAGTCTGGCGTAGGTGACAGCGTCACCCCTAAGGACACATGAGAGTAGAGGGGAGGCAGCAGGAGAGAGAAGTTAGTGTTATGAGAGGTGAGAGGAAATACTGTCAATCCAAGGGTTAGGTAGACTTGTTAACGGGCTTGTTAGGTTTTAAGCTTTCCGTAGTTATTGCGCCGTGTGACAAGTTAAGCGCCTGGAAGGTTGAGAAGGAGACAAGAAGTGAAATGTGTATAAATATTACTTTAAATCAATTACATAGTCCTTCTGAGTCCCTGCCAATTACTGCATTTTCTTTTTAACACATACTATTTATACTTGTACACAATGACGGAAAGTTAGAACCTTATGTTATCATATTTTTGTGAAGATTAAATTATTTCACGTCGTCTGCACTTACTTAATTTAGTTTCCAAGTCATGATTTTATTTAATATATTACTTTTAGGTTAAATACTGTGTTGTTCAGTTTTAATGTTGTTATTTAATAGGGTTCAGTGATCAATAATAAAAAAAAAAAAAAATATGAAATAGTTTTGTGTGTTTAAGTTTCCTAGGTGAAAATAAAATGTGCAAACATCGGAACCAGACTGTTGAGAGTCTCCAAAAAATTAGAGATCTGTAGTGGCCGCCATCTCTTTATTTCATATATTGTTCTTACCTCTTTTCTGAATTGTTTAATCACAGAATCCAATCTGACACTGGTCTGTGCACTTGACAATGAAACTCCGCCTATTAAGTTGAGGCTACGACAGCTAATATACAAGTATATAAGCTAAAAATATATTAATATATAAGCTAAGTATATACTTTATTTAGTATTGTTTTGATTGTTTAAGCGCTTTGTGACCCTGGTCTGGAAAAGCGCTATACAAATATAAATTACTTACTTACTTACTAACACTCGCTCAAGTCCATCAGTCGAGTCAATTAGACCCCCTGATATGCAACAGACTTTTAATATTTTTAAGTGACGTAAAAACTTTAGTTACTTTGGCTCGGTGTATATTTGACTTAAACCCTTTTTACAGCCAGCCTCAAGTGGACAGTAGGGAAACTGCAGCTTTTTGAACTACCTTATTGACCTAACGACGTCGCTGACTGAGAGATAACGTTGAGTTTCAAACCTAATCCACATAGACATTTTCCTCCTTGTGAATAATCATAGTTTGTTTGGGGATGCACGCATGCACCAGATGAGATAGAAACATATATTTGAGCAGTCTCACTTTTTGCCTAAAGACGCCAGGCCGTACAGAACTCCAGTAGCGAAGGCGATGGCGTTTCCAAACAAGGTGGTGAAGGAGAATTTCAGGACGACGGGGAAAAGAGCCAACCTGACAACAAGACCAAAGTCACATGCTTGTGTTTGCAACAATAAACACACAAATAAACAATCTAGAGAGCGTGAGAGAGAGAGAGAGAACGCGAGCTTCATCCTTACCCGCAGTAGAAGAGAGATTTCTGCCAGGGTCGGAACTTGTCTGTTCTTGCTGCCACTGCGTTGGCGAACTCAATGAACTGGCAGCAGAACGGTACTTCACACAGGAAGAGCACGAAGGCGGTCAACCTGGAGACATCAGCCATCAAGACACACGTGAGTCACACATGCTGGATGGCTGAGGACGGAATGAATCAAATATTTCATGCAACAAAGACCTACACCATCCAGACTCCTGCTGCGATGTTTAGAGGATTGACGGTTACACAATTCCACACTCCTGCGATGGCACATGCTGGGAAGTTCAGACACACACATCGTTATCATATTATTGTCATGTCCAGGATAACAAACAGGTCTTAATGGTTCATCCATCAGTTGTGTATCAAATCCAAGCTCAGGTCACAAGCCCACAGAACCTCCATCAAAGCTCTCCCAGGCCAACACCAGAATACTCCAAAAAGATTTAGGAAAGACTCTTAAAGAATATCAGCTCAGATCAAAAGGCTAGTGGTTAACAGTTTTAGTCCCAGTCTCAGACTTCAGATTTTTATAAAGACTGAATCTTTGAGGGTCACTTATTACAAGTCTACACATACAATTTTTTGGCCAGAAAAATACAAGATATAAGGTATTTATCATGCATTATCTTTTTATCAGTATTATTTTTAGTAGTAATTAAAAATACAGTTAGTTATTTTTGATTTATAGTTTTTTTTATATAATAATCAAAATAAAGGCTGTCAATGATGTAATTAATGGAAATGATTTATTTGGTTAATTTTAAACTTGCCATTTTAAATAATCAGAAACCCTATTAACAAGTAGAAAATCTCTTTTTGTGAATGAAATTTGTTTTCTCCTTCTGCACGATGCTTCGGCATTTACTGTAAAGTTTAGTGAGAATGCTCCAGATTGTGCAGCTCAAGAATGTTGTCAATTTACGAGGACTTAAGCAAGCACTGTTGTATAAAAACTACAGGATTTTTTGTGGTTTCAGTACAGAATAAAATAATCAAATGTGTACGTAATGTTTTCTTCAATTTGCATCGTTTATAAAAGAAAATAATGACAAACTATAAAAGCTATAAAAACACACACATTCCTGTATCATGAAAAAAACACCTTTGAGACAAATTGCAATGGTTTTGTTTGTCTGTAAACTTTAAACCATCTTTCCACTAAGAGTGCTAAATAATCCAGGCGTCATTGAAGATGCAGGGGTTCATGTGACACTCAATGGTCCTGCAGTAGGAACAGTGCTTCTTGAGAGAGAGCGAGGATCTACTCGTAACATCTAAGCAGAATTATTGAGGTGGTAAGACAGGCGGTCCCCAGATGCTGCACAGGCGGAACAAAAGAGAGGGATAACATAACCTGTCCATCTTGTTTACATTGTGCTGTCAAACTGCAAATACATCTTCAACCACTTATTTATCCGCTGACACGACCATAACAAGGATACAACACTTGATCTTTTGAGTAGAAATTAATGAATGTCAGACATAAAACGCATGAGAACGCTCTTGTGAAGTAAAAAAACAAATCTTTATCATAAACTTACATATTCCGCCCAGTACCCCCGCGGTTTTGCAGAGCCATCGGTACCACCAGGTCATGCCATCGTCCTCCGGCGCCGCTTTGCTGGAGGCGTCGTTCTCCTCGGAGCTCATCGTGTTTTTAGCGAAGATAGCTACACAAGCTGCCGAGGAACTGACAACAAAATGTCAAACTTGTTTAAGGGACTCGATGGCTGTTATTGGCGGACGTGGTGAGGATTAATTAAGAAGAAATAAGTCTGTCCTTTGTCTCGATATCGGCAGAGACTGATGTTGACGACAGCCTCGTCTGTCGTCACCCGAGCGGCTAACCAGCTAGCTCATGCTAACCAGCTAGTTCATGCTAACAGACGCGCTCCTGCCAATGGAGTGAAGGCGTTAGCAATACAACCATCCAAGTAAACACTGTGTAAAGTGTATAGAATATAAATGATACTATATCATTGTGATCGCCCGACTTGACTGAGCGCATGCTCAGTATTACTTTATGAAAACGAACGAGTGAACGTGTCGTATGTCTCAAAAGATCATTTGGTTATAGTTGCATTGAATGCTATTCTCGTTTTGTCCACAAGATGGCAAGAAAGGTACAGCGCAGGCGGAAAGAAATAATAACAAAACCAAGGCTTCTGCAATTAAATTAAAAAGTAAAAGTAAATTAAAAATAAAAATTGTTAAAAAAAAAAAAAGAGAAGAAGAGCGTTTCAAGAATCACTGGATGTTGGATTTTCGATGCGAGAACAGATATTTAAGGTAAACAAACAAAATAAATTGCTGAAGCACTGAAACAGAATAACGGGCCTTTTTTGTATTCCCCTGAACAGGATGTCTGGATTTTGAAAACAAGAGAGCACCATAAAGTTAGTCAGACGCGCTAAACAAGGCCACATTTCGCCGCATCGCCAATGATAAGCTGGAACATGGAGATGATGGACCAGTACATCGTTTTCCGAGGTGGCAAACGGCTGTGCCTTAAGGAAGAATATGACTGCAAAAGTTATTAGCTGTAGCGCGGATTATAGTTATTAGCTAGTCAGTGCTACCTTTACATTTTGTTGAAAAGACAGTTATTTATTTATTTACTAGCAATGTGATAAAAACATTGTTCATGTTTAAGATTTATGTATATAACTCAATTTATTTATTTCTCAGTCAGTGAACAAAGTTCAGTTAAAGAAATGGAAATAATTTCATTGTCCCTAATTAACATTTTTTCATTTTGGTCCATCTGAACCTTGTGACCCATGTAGTCAGCTTGATAGGGTGTGGGATTAAGACTGCATGCACCCTGAAAGAGAGGGGGGGGGGTTAGAATAGTAGGAATAATGGACTGGTCAGTGGGTCTTTGTCAATGTCTGTTTCTGTCTGGCTGTGTCTATGTCTTACTATATGTGTCTCTGCCGTTCTGTCTGTGGTTCTGTCTGTCTGTGACTCTGTCTGTCAACTTGCCTGTGTGTTTGTGTGTCTCTTTCTATCCATTCCCTATACTTTTCAACTATCTGGCCAAGTTTCTTCATAATGATTTTTCATAAACCGCCTCTCTAAAATATACTAAATATACATTATAGTTGGTGTGTTTTCTTAAAAGCGATTCAATGACAAAGTCACTAACACAACATTGATGTAACAACTGAAGGCTGAGAAAAAAGTAATACCTGACACCTTGATTTAGGTTGATGAATAGTTCTTAGCAAAGATCCAATACAAGTTTCTGATGCACCTTTTGTGGCAAGATACCCCTTCATCATCCTTCTACCGTATGTAGGTCCCGTCTAGATGTAACTAAATTCACAATTGCAATTACCACTTTAGATTTTTATAAAAAAATGTATTTGATACTTTGTTTATCATTTCATTTATACACATTTTCATTTAAGCATTTGCACAAGCAAAAAACACATACAAAAAAAAATATGCAGAATGTTCTTTTTTTTTTTACCTCAGTGATAGCTTTTGCTAACTCTATCTCCAGGTGTGAGTCAGACGCCCCCATTAAAATAGCACCATTTTCAGCAAAAAATCTTCTTATGCTTCTGGCTGAAAATCCTCTTTGGGCTCCACTTTCAAGCAATATGTGTGCAGAAATCACACTTTATTTTGTCTTTAAAAAATCTTTCCTAAAAGCTCATTTGACTTCTTAAATGATATGTGTGTGAGTCTAGGACAAATGCGAAGTCCGCCTATTCTGAATGGTTGGAGGGTAATTTCAGCCTAAATAATGACTCTACCCAGTATTACGAGACGTGCTTCTACTTCCACCGGAGGATTAGATGTTTATGAATACTTTACTTTTTAGTTATTTTATTTAACCAGATAAAGACCCATTCAGATAAAGATCTCTTTCACAGGGTGACCTGGCCAAGAAAGGCAGCATCACACATAACAGTTGTAAAAAAGGAAGGGAAATTTAAATTAACTACACCTTGCATCAACTTTTGGGTTTTTGGAGTTGCTGGTGTAGAGCTTTTTAACTTCTTTAGGCATTGATTCGACTTGCATTCCGTTTCTCGTGCATCTTAAATCTTCAGATTGATTTGGAAACAACTACAAGTGCTTTAAACTAGAGCTGGTTAAGTGATTGAGAGGGAATCAGATTTGTTTGTGAACCACTAAAAAAATTAAAGTGTTGTTTGACACGATTAATTCTCTTGTGTCTCCTGCTCCTCAAATCACGCCCGTCTTCTGTGAAGCTGACAGCAATGCATTGTTGAGATTTTTCATTGACAAAATTAAATTGATCTAAGAGAAAATCTCTCCCCCTTTGTGTGGAACTCCTGCTGTTCCTGAGCATGTCTCCTCCTCTTGGTCTTCCTTCAGTGCTGTATCTCTGGGGGATATTTCGGCACTTGTGAACAAGATGAAACCCTCCTCTTGCTCAGATGACGTCCTTCCTTGTGGGCTGTTTATCAAAGTATTTGATGTAATTGGGCCCTGGGTTACCAATATAGTTAACCTCTCCCTTTCCACAGGGGATTTCCTCAATGCATTTAAACATGCCATTGTGGAGCCTTTGCTCAAAAAGCCAGGATAATTTATTAGATCCAACTGACCTCAGTAATTTCAGGCCTATTTCTAAATGTGGACAACACTGAAACTCTGGTGATTGCTCCTGATGATAAGGTTCCAGGGTTGAGTCAGTACTTGGGTGACTTAGGTCAGTCTGTCAAACTGAGCCTGAGAAACCTGGGTGTTGTGTTTGTACATGTCTTTACATGTCTCTAGTTCAACACTGCAGAAAACTGACCAGGAACTGTTTCCTTAAACTGAGAAAAATCTCTAAACTTCTCTAAACCTTCTTCTAAACCATGCGTTTGTGTCTTCTTGTCTGGACTATTGCAAAAGTTTTTTTTCATGTCTTAACAGGAAGGAGCTGTCTCGCCTGCAGTTGATTCAGAACTCTGCAGCGAGAATTTTGACCCGCTCTAGTAGAAGAACTCAAATTTCTCTGATCCTTAAAACTCTTCTCTGGCTTCCAGTTTCTTTCAGGATCAACTTTAAAATTCTGGTTCTTACTTTCAGAGCTATTCATGGTCAAGCTCCTCCTTACATCACTGATCTGATCCAGCCTTACACCTCAGCTTGGGCTCTGAGGTCTGTGGATCAGAATCTTCTGATGGTTCCTCTCCCACGGTTCAGGACCAGAGGAGAGAAATCCTTCCAGGCTGTTACTCGGAACGATCTTCCTCTCTCTTTGCGCTTGATGGAGTCTACTGATTCCTTAAAGAAACATCTTAAGACATATTTATTCGTGCAGGCTTTTCCTTGATTTTCTGGAACTCTTGTGTTGTTCTCAGTATTATCTTGAACTTTAAAGTATATATTTTATTGAGTATTGTTTTGATTGTTTAAGCGCTTTGTGACCCTGGTCTTGAAAAGCGCTCTATAAATACAAATTACTAACTTACTTACTTACTATTTATGTGTTCGCCTTCCCCGCCCCTCCCGTCGCTTTCATTTGGGCCTCCTCGCTCTCCGTCACAGGCCAATAAACCAGCGACGGTTGTGAGCGGAGCCACAGCTGATGCACCGCAGGCTCCACCATGGACGCTGACAACGCCGTGCGGAGGCACAAACCGATACAAAACCTCCACAGTTACTCGGGGCCGGACGTCGGCGGCGGCCTGCGGTACCGCTGCGAGAACAACGGCTACAACGAAGACCCGAAGCGAAAGCCCGAAGTGAGGCTGAACCTGCTTCGAGAAGGACTGGCGGCGACCCTCGTCACCGTGTTTATTCTGCTGCTGTGGGGGCTCGTGCGTGTGTCGCTGCGACACCTGGTCATTGGACAGTCCACCGGGGAGTTCAATGCTATCAGAGCCAGGTGAGTTTGGCCACTGGAGACTTTTAAAATGGTTTGTTTGTGCCGATCCGCTTCCAACCTTTCCTCTAGTTCGGTAACGGACCCGCCTGACTACCGGGTGTTCCTCCTCCTCCTCCTCCTCCACTTCCTCATCTTTCTCTTCCTCATCCACCTGCTGCTCACCTGTGTCAATACATACTAGACATGTCGCTGTCATGGATCAACAGCTGTAAAAGTACCGGTTCAAGATAACACCAGGAAAGGTGAAGTTATATTGCAGGCACACCATCAGTGTTGTCTCAGGCAGATGTTGCTGAGTTCAACTTTCCCCATAACTACATCATCTAATAATCATTTTGGATTATTTCAACTTGTTAAGGCTTATGCCTAACTTGGTCTACATGGCTCTGGGGTTCCCTTTGGTCATGTAGTTTGTTATGTAAGTAAGTAATTTTTATTTGTATAGCGCTTTTCCAGACCAGGGTCACAAAGCGCTTAAATAATCAAAACAATATTCAATAAATATAGTAGTATATAATAGTATATATTTTAAAGATCAAGATAACACTGATAACACAACAGGAGTTCCAGAAAATCAAGGAAAAGCCTGAACAAATAGAAACGTCTTAAGATGTTTCTTAAAGGAGTCAGTAGACTCCATCAAGGGCAAAGAGAGAGGAAGATTGTTCCAAAGCTTAGGAACAACAGCCTGGAAGGATTTCTCTCCTCTGGTCCTGAACCGTGTGTGAGGAACCATCATTAGCTTCTGATCCACAGACCTCAGAGCCCGAGCTGGGGTGTAAGGCTGGATCAGATCAGTGATGTAAGGAGGAGTCTGACCATGAATAGCTCTGAAAGTAAGAACCAGAATTTTAAAGTTGATCCTGAAAGAAACTGGAAACCAGTGAAGAGTTTTAAGTTCATGCCCATAATCTTTAACCTGTTAGTCAGAATTTAGAGTTATACTTGGCTACACAGGGTTGCAGCGAAGGAGCTATCTAAAAGTGTAAAGTCCACATCTGGTCTTGGTTTGTTGAAGGCAACTTGTTATGGAATTGTGTATGTTGCAGTTCTATCGTGTCATTTGCTGCAGTTGTAGTTATGACCTGCTCTAATATAATGGTGTTGGCATTGAAAAAAGTATCAGGTTGTTGTCGCAAACAGAGGATGGAGATGCCTGGTTAGATTTCTCTTTCATATGAGAAAAGAATCGACAAGATGTAATCTACCAAAAAGGACCTCAAAACTGAGCCCTGCTCAAAGTAACTAAATGCTTGTCCTCAGAGTTTCTATAGTTCCAATGATCTATTGTTCAGAGGTGAAGTGGGCCCATTTATGTTAAATTAAATTTAGGTGATTTGGAAAGTTAAAAGGTCTACGTCAAACGACACCAGCAATGAAATAACTAAAAAAAACAAAACAATGAAGTCTTTGAGAAATGAGTGCCTTAGCCTTAAGTCTCCTTCCACATATCCATGGTCTTCACAAAGTTTTTTTGGAAAGTAATCTGTGTGCGTCTTAGCTTCAACAGAGTCAATGGTTTTCTTTTTAAGGTCTCTTTTTATAGAGCAAAAATGTATGAAAGACTCCGAGCTTATCTGATTTGATATTGATTCCCATTGATGTACCTCTGTGCCGCCTAATCACCGTCTGGCCAGAAGATTGTTTTGATATTACATCATTTTCATATTAACTTTGGGAGCAGCATCTTTTGAGCCCACTGGAAATACAGTTTGAAAGACCAATTCAGGTGAGCGTACTTCGTCATTTTCGCTTTACTGTAGCCTCTCCTACCTCCCTGCTCGGCATTTCAGATGTTCCATTACTCTTCTGCCTACTTTTATGATGGTAGCTTTACAAAATGTAGCCTGTGTCTATGTTGGAAAGCTCATCAGTTTAGAAATTCTGCCTGGCATCATCGTAACTAAACTTCTAGCTACATAGCTGAGCTCTTGGCTCTTCTCCGACAATTTCGCAGCCCGTGTACTGTCAGCACGTGATTTGGGAAATGTGTGCATCAGCTGACACATGTCCAATCTCAATACGCCATTTAGCCGATAATGTTATGCCTCTAGTCTCAAAGTATCCATTTTATGAAGGATTAAGTGGAAAATGGAAGGCAAAACATCCGGTAGTTAATGACTATTATATTATTTGAAACCTTACACAATTACTCTATTCAAATTCTTCATTAAGTTTAGTAGTACAACACAACTGTGGTGTTTTGGCATATGCCCTGTGATCTCCTGGGGGCTTCCAAGAACAACCATTGTTTTGCAAGAACTATTTTATTACGAGTAGATGGCAAATTACCATTAAAGTACATGTCCATTCGCCAAACTGACAAAATTATGTTTTCATCGCATAGTTTGACTGTTACTAGTGCAATCGTTGGGAATTATATAATACATTTATGTCTAAATCGGGTTGTTATAAAAAGATGGCGAAACGTGATGGGCCATTACGTCTGAGTCCATATGTCCACAGATGGTGCAGATTTCCCAGATCATGTACCAACTGCCATGACCTACTTTGGTCCACCTTATCGATTCCGTCATTTTTCAGATCCTCGCGAGTATGGCTTATGATCAGTTTTATATTGTTTTCTATTCCATATAAGAAACAATGGATCTCTGGAGTGTTGATGAGGCGGCGTGTCGTGACAGGAATTGAGAAATTATCATGGTACATTATTATAAGCCACTATCATGGCGCCCAGCAAGATGGAAAGAACCTGAGACCAAGACCACAGTGTGAGTGGGATGGTGGCATGGCGACTATGATGGGATGGATGCTGAGTTTGCATGAGAAGTGAAACATAAGCTTCCCTCTCCTTTGAGTTTAGATGCCTGACCATTTGAGAGCCAGTTTAGGATGGGTTAAGTCAAGTCAGCCTGCAGATGTTGACCTAAACTTTGTTGAAATGTCTATCTTGTCACCCTGAGAGCTAAAGTGCTGTTCAAGAAGAGTACAAGGTTGCTACATGTAATCTGAGTTCACAAACACAATCACAACAGATCTGAAAAGATGAAACTTGATGAGTGAGTAAAGCGAGTTCCCTGTACTTAACCGTTCCCACTGGGAGAAGGAAAGTGGGATTAAGCATTTCAATCTGAGGTCAACGGGGCTATACTCGAGCCACTGAGAGTGCTGGATTTACCTTAATTTAACTGATTTTAAACTTAAGTGAGTTGAATGCATTGAGGCTCTGGCCACCACAATCCATCTTCATGTGCCCATGACCTTGTAGATTCAATTACAGAAATTAAAGAGGCTCTAAAAAACAACCTCAAAATAAATGAGTTGAAAAGTAATTTTCTTTCTGCTTTAAAGTATTTTTAGTATGCTCATGTTGAGCATGTAAGTGATCAATGTGAGTGATAAAGTCTTTCATTCCACATCATGTGTAGTACAATTAATCATTTATCTCACTGAGAATTAAATCTTTCTCAAATGAAACTACCAATAAATGACCTTGACTATGTAAATTCCTGCTAACCATCGGGTAAATGAATCGGTGTCACGATCATAAACGGAGCTGTGATTGAACCGGTAACTTTTTAAATGTCTTTAGTGTGTTTATATACTGTATATGGCCGGAGACTCATTACAAAAATGTATGAAACGTGTCTTAAAGGGACTTCCAATCATTCCATTCAATTTGAATGACAGCAATGCAACAGAATCAATCTATTCATCATGTATTTCTTTGTTTCTCTTTAGACAACATCTGGAGAGGATAACCAGTGTGGGTCCCCGGCCGGCCGGCAGCCAAGAGAACGAGGTATTAACGGTTGGCTACCTGCTAGACCAGATACATAAAATTCAGTTGGAGACTGCACATGGACCTCACAAGCTTTCAGTGGATGTGCAACGGCCCACCGGGTCTTTCTCCATCGACTTTCTTGGAGGCTTCACCAGCTTCTACAACAGAGTCACCAACATCGTCGTCAGGCTGGAGCCCAAGAGCGGGGCGCAGCACCTCATGCTGGCCAACTGCCACTTTGACACAGTGGCTCACAGTCCAGGTATGAAACTGATGCAGGTCCTGTAATTGGTTAGTGTTTCTCTCATTAAATGAATTCATTGATTTATTCATTTATTCACCCATTAATTGTAAAAGGTCTGCACACATCGCGGACCTCACTAGAGGAAAAGTGTTTCCAGGAGGACACGCATGTTCACATGGCTTCTTGTGTGGAGCATATTTAAACATACCAAAGATTGATTGAAAGAATGATTTTAATTTATTGGATGAGAATTCCTGGTCTTGCACAACTTACACAAGTTGCAATAGTCTGAATGGAGAGGATGTGAAACCACCCCACTCTCCCTCCCCCCACTCCCCTCCCTGAACACCCTGTATCCTAAAAGCTGGAGCACATGATGTCTGCATTTGCCTCTCTGATCTTTTGGGTAATTTTCCCTTGTGTGAGTTTTTTCTCAGCTGACCGTCATCATGAACAAGACCTTTGTCACCTGCCTGGCTCGCGTGTTTTCTTCTGTTCAACTTCTGTCTTTCTTGACCTTCTCACCACCAGGGTGTACCAGTTTACACATTCCTTGAATGTTTGATCTGACAGCCCACTTCTATCATTGCTACGCCTGAAATGAAGGATTGCTCAGTGGCTGTCAGGCCCACATCCACCTGTCGCCCACCTGTGTGAAGGTTTCAACAAACAACATTTTGTTGTACAGGTGCCAGTGATGATGCGGTGAGCTGTGCAGTGATGCTGGAGGTTCTACATTCGCTCGCCAACCAGTCAACACCTCTACGGCACGGTGTGGTTTTCCTCTTTAATGGAGCCGAGGAGAACATTCTGCAGGTGAGATCACATGGTTCGGATTTTGTTCTGACCATTTACTTTTAAAAGTTTTCCAGCGTCACTTTTGTTAGATGGTTTAAACCAGTATGTCTTCTAAACAAATGAAAAGGCCCCTATACTTTCTTAACCCAACTACCCAGCTGACTATAGCCCCATTTGCACGGGATAAGTATTATCTGGGGACCTCTGGTCATTTGTAGTAATTACAGTGAACGTCTGAGTTTTAATCCTGTGCGAATGCGCCATGTCTCTGATTTGTATTGTAATAATTCTGCCCAAATTACCTACTGTTATTTGCCAAACACAGACATCGGGTGATAATACTGATCCCGTGTGAATCCGAATGTGTAATTCTGAATGCCGCATATATGCCACTGTAACGCACTTCTAGGCACTCGCCATTGTATTAATATTTAAGGTAAGGTAAGGTAAGGTAAAACTTTATTGATCCCTCAGGAGGTCTCCTTTGGGAAATTATTTTTTACCAATAGCCAGCAATTTTTCATAAACAGTAAAAAAAAAAATAATACATAAAAAATAAAATAAGAAGAACATAAAGAGGAAGAACAAGATGACACAATCTAAGTCTAAAGACAAAGACAAAGGACATAGGTCAAGGAAAGAAAAACAACAAAGACAAAGATACAAAGACTAACATGGAACAGAACATCCAGATACTTTCACTCCACTCCTGCCCCCGAACTCAGAATTGTACAATTTAATAGCCCGAGGGATGAATGAGTCCCTGAGTCTATTTGTTTTGCACCTGGGTAGGAGCATTCGTGCACTCATTCTGCTTCTCTGCTCACTGATGAAAGTGTTCAGAGGATGACTGTCATCATCCATGATGGACAGTAGTTTGTTCAATGATATCCTCTCAGCAACTGTCACCAGTGAGTCCAGCTTCATTCCAACCACAGAACCAGCCCTCCTGATCAACCTGTCCAACCTGTTGACACTCCTCTTGGACACATTTCCACCCCAACACACCACAGCATAGAACAGGACACTGGCCACCACAGACTGGTAGAACATGCAGAGGAGCTTCTTGCAGATGTTAAATGATCGAAGCCTCCTCAGAAAGTACAGTCTACTCTGAACCTTCTTATACACATGGTCTGTGTTGCAGGACCAGTCCAGTTTACTGTCCATCCACACACCGAGGTACTTATAGTTGTCCACTATCTCCACCTCGTCGCCTCTGATGGACACTGGACGTGGCTTTGTCCTGGACCTCCCGAAATCCAAGACCAGCTCCTTGGTTTTTGAGGTGTTCAGCTGCAAGTGATTCCTCTCACTCCAGTCCACAAAGTCACGTATCAGACTCCTGTACTCGTCTTCGCTGTTGTCCCTGATGCATCCAACAATGGCAGTGTCGTCAGCATACTTCTGGACGAGACTCAGCTCTGAGTTGTAGCAGAAGTCTGAAGTGTAGATGGTGAAGAGGAGAGGGGCCAGTACTGTCCCCTGAGGTGCTCCTGTACTGCACACCATAGTGTCAGACTTGATGTCCTTCAGCCTGACATACTGTGGTCGATCAGTAAGATAGTCCGTAATCCAGGAGACCAGACCAGGGTCCACATGCATCTTAGTCAGTTTGTCCTGCAGCAGAGTGGGTTGGATAGTGTTGAAGGCACTAGAAAAGTCCAGGAACAGGATTCTCACTGAACCGCTTCCTTTATCCAAGTGGGAGTAGGTCCGATGCAGGAGGTGAAGGATGGCATCTTCCACACCAACTGCTGGCTGGTAGGCAAACTGCAGGGGGTCTTGCGCGTGCTGGACTTGTGGCGTGAGATGTTTGAGGACCAGCCGCTCCAGTGTCTTCATCAGCTGCGAAGTCAGTGCCACCGGTCTGTAATCGTTCAGCACACTCGGTCGGATCTTTTTAGGGACTGGAACGATACAGGAAGTCTTCCACAGAGTTGGTACTTTCCCCAGCCGTAGACTGAGGTTGAAGACATGCTGGAGTGGCTCAGCTAGTTCAGCAGCGCAGGTCTTTAGCAGTCGAGCAGACACCTTATCAGGACCAGCAGCCTTCCCTGGACGAATCCTCCGAAGTACATCCTGTACCTGGAGTGAGGTGAAGCTGGGAAGTGGTTCTGTGGAGCTGGGGGGGGCACAAGAAGGTGGGGCAGGTCCTGAGGCGGGCAGCAGTGAGGGTGAGGTGACCTGCTCAAACCTGTTGAAAAAGTTGTTCAGTCCATTTGCCTCATCCACCGTGTCCACTGCAGTCAGAGAGGCCTTGGTCTTGTGTCCAGTGATGGTTTTAACACCATCCCAGACCTCTCTTATTTCTTCTCGGCTCAGCTTCTCCTCCAACCTCCTCCTGTAGGTGTCCTTTGCCTCCTTCAAGCATCGCTTCACCTCCTGCTGAGCTGACCTCATGGCGTCCCTGTCTCTGCTCCTGAAAGCCACTTTCTTCCTGTTAAGGACATCCTTGACCTCCTTTGTTACCCACGGTTTATTATTAGGGTAACAGCGGACAGTCTTAGTAGGGGCGACAACGTCCAAGCAGAAATTTAAATAATCTGTTAGACAGTGTGTCTGTCCCTCGATGTCCTCACCATGAGACCTCAGCAGCACATCCCAGTCTGTTGTTTCAAAGCAGTCTCTGATGGCGTCCTCCACAGCTGGTGTCCACTTTCTGATTGTCTTAGTGGTCACAGTCTGTCTCTGCACCAGAGGAGTGTACTGTGACTGAAGGTGGACCAGGTTGTGATCGGACCTTCCAAGTGGAGGAAGAGGTTTGGCTCTGTAGGCGTCCTTCAAGTTGGAATAAAGAAGGTCAATTGTCCTGTTATTCCTGGTGGGACAATCCACGGCCTGATGGAAAGTAGGCAGAGTAGAGTCCAGGTTGGCATGATTAAAGTCTCCAGAGATGATGATAAACGCGTCAGGATGTTGATTCTGAAGTCGAGCTGTCATTGTGTGGATCTTCTCACAGGTCACTTCAGCGACAGTAGATCCTCTCTTGAGTAAACAAGACGATTCCTTCCATGTTCAAAAGTATCCATTTAAAAAGATTATAGTAAAAAATTAATAAAAAAACAGAAAATTATAGAAATTGCTGCGGAGCTACTGGAAGAGGCAGCCGTCCTCGTCGGCGCCTTTAATGTCTCCGCCTTTAGCTGTAGCTAAAACTCGCTTTATTGTTCTTCCAAACTATTCTTTTGCTGAATTTGCAACGGAGTGTGTTTTTGTTACGTAAGTCTGAAGCATAAAAGGCTACATCTGGATCTATCCTGAAATATATGAAAATGGTTACTAACGTCTCTTAATGTTGACATATTAACTTTGAACCACTCAAAACGAAAAGATTATCCGTTTATTTTTGTGGGCACCCAATTTTGCACACTTCTTGCCACTACAGCACAAAAAAGTGTTTGCGCACACAAAAGAACAAGAAAGTGTGTGTGTGTGTGTGTATATATATATCTATATCTATCCATCTCTTTCGTGAAAGCTGAACTCCCTGCTTAAAAATGCATTTTTAATGGTCTGTTAAATTTCCCTTCATTTGGGCCTTGTGTCTTTCATTGTTTTCCGCAGGCCAGTCATGGCTTCATCACTCAGCATCCGTGGGCCAAACAAGTAAGAGCCTTTATCAACCTGGAGGCGGCTGGTGTTGGCGGGAAGGAGATTGTCTTCCAGACAGGTATTCTGCCGCCAAAGTAAAAATAAGACTGAATGTCGTGTGTCGAGTTGATGTTAACAGTGCAGCAGTGATGTACCACACATAAGGGTCCCTCTGCGTGACTCTAGCCTTTAGCTGTAGCTAAAACTCGCTTTATTGTTCTTCCAAACTATTCTTTTGCTGAATTTGCAACGGAGTGTGTTTTTGTTACGTAAGTCTGAAGCATAAAAGGCTACATCTGGATCTATCCTGAAATATATGAAAATGGTTACTAACGTCTCTTAATGTTGACATATTAACTTTGAACCACTCAAAACGAAAAGATTATCCGTTTATTTTTGTCAGTGTAGAAGTGGGCCAATCAAAAATAAAGTTGGATCTTTTTCCACTTTAGCACTTTACCTTTAGCAGAGAATGGAAAGGAATGCAAGGTGGGAATTGGCTGGAGAATTGGCATAGGTGAGAAAGATTTTATATATTGCATAAATGACTGTTGGTCATAGCCTGAGAGTAGGAAAATTTAGGGCGCGGTGAAGTTGTTGAAAAAGTTTGCGTGATGCGCATACTGTGCTCGCACATGGTGCACAAAAACAACTGGATCCTGGGAAAAGGTCAAACTTCGGCACCACACTGGGTGACTAAGTTTACAGGAAAGCCAAAGATCCAACATTCTTTCTAGACCTCAACAATCGTTGTTTCCTCTTGTGCTTCTGATGGACTAGTGATAAGAACTATCATTCAATCCTGTTTTCTCATAAAATAATGTAACCACTCGTTTCCCTGTAAAGGTCCAGAGAACCCATGGCTAGTTCAGGCTTATGTTAAAGCGGCCAAACACCCCTTTGCCTCGGTGGTGGGCCAAGAGGTTTTTCAGAGTGGAGTCATACCCTCTGATACAGACTTTCGAATTTACAGGGACTTTGGTGACATACCAGGTGAGAATACGCTTAAAAGCCAATGAAAGATTTCCCATCTATAATGTTAATTTTTTATTCACAGGCATTGACTTGGCTTTTATTGAGAACGGCTTTATCTACCATACCAACTATGACACCGCTGACAGAATCCTGACTGACTCCATACAGAGAGCAGGTATGTGACCTTTCATAAAACAAATATTTTAATCTTTGTGAAAGGAACATAGGCTGCAAATGCCTTACAAATATTGATCTGTTCCAGAGAGGTCATGTGGTTATCTTATTTCTCCGTCCGTCACTTGGTAAAGTAGTTCAAAAACTGATTAATATTTAAATAAAACTTTAAGAAAATGTTGATAATGTCAGGAAATGGTTGTTCCATCAAGTAACTAATGTTGGAGGATGTCCTTACAATGTATGCACGGCCTCAGTTCTTGTTTACATGTTTTTATTTAAATGTATTACATTATTATTACAGGGTCACCTCTCCAGTATTACATTTCACCTGGTCTCATTCCCTTATAAAAATAGTTAGTAAATTGGATGGTACATTTCTAATTGAAATGGTCCATATACTCCCCATTGGTTTCCTCCAGACTTTGTGACTTATGATTTACAGATGGGACTTTTGTATTCTTTCACATTTGTCAGCTTTTTCTTTAAGCATATATATGTTTTTTTTTTCTTCTTGTTTTTCCCTTGGTAAAATTTCATTCAGACCACGAAGCCATCAAGCAGTGCTTGTTGCGGCCATATCTACAGTTTATGCTTCTTGTTTGTAGAAAACACACCTTCGAAATGTGCTTGTTGTTTTTTGATTAATGCAATTTTATCAATATCCAACACCATGTTTTTCCACAATCTGAGAACATTTAAAAATACACCGAACATATCAGCACCTTTCTTCTCAACAGTTATCTTAGAAATCCAGTATATTTGAGTTAAATCTATGTATGGTAATATTTAGTGTTATGTATATTCTGACTGCTCATTAAAGGCGCCGACAAGGACGGCTGCCTCTCCAGTAGCTCCGCAGCAATTTTCTATAATTTTCTGTTTTTTATTATTTTTTTACTATAATTTTTTTTTAATGGATACTTTTGAATATGGAGAGAATCGTCTTGTTTACTCAAGAGAGGATCTACTGTTGCTGAAGTCAATGGCACGGGCTGGAGATCGCCACGAGATCCCGATCGAACTTCAGCGCCAGTACAGAGGCTGTCGGGCAGGGAAGCGGCTAAAGGCTAAGCTAAAGGACAATCGGAGACGTCACAGACCAACGATCACGATGGGGAACGTCAATTCACTGACGAATAAGATCGACGAGCTGTCTGCCCTCAACAACGAGCGGATCTACAGAGAGAGCAGCTTGTTGATCTTCACGGAGACGTGGCTCACGCAGCTGACTCCGGACTCACATGTGGAGCTGCCTGGTTTCAGAGCGGACAGAGACGCAGACGCCTGTGGGAAGGGCAGAGGAGGAGGTCTGATCATGTACGTGAATAAACGCTGGTGTAGTCCGGGACACGTTACTGTGAAGAAAGTCTCGTGTTGTCAAGATTTAGAACTGTTGGCTGTCAGCATGCGTCCATATTATCTACCGCGTGAGTTCACGTGATCTCACTGTGCGTTTACATTCCTCCGAGCGCTGCGGCTGCATCTGCCTGTGAGAAGATCCACACAATGACAGCTCGACTTCAGAATCAACATCCTGACGCGTTTATCATCATCTCTGGAGACTTTAATCATGCCAACCTGGACTCTACTCTGCCTACTTTCCATCAGGCCGTGGATTGTCCCACCAGGAATAACGGGACAATTGACCTTCTTTATTCCAACTTGAAGGATGCCTACAGAGCCAAACCTCTTTCTCCACTTGGAAGGTCCGATCATAACCTGGTCCACCTTCAGTCACAGTACATTCCTCTGGTGCAGAGACAGACTGTGACCACTAAGACAATCAGAAAGTGGACACCAGCTGTGGAGAACGCCATCAGAGACTGCTTTGAAACAACAGACTGGGATGTGCTTCTGAAGTCTCATGGTGAGGACATCGAGGGACAGACACACTGTCTAACAGATTATTTAAATTTCTGCTTGGACGTTGTCGCCCCTACTAAGACTGTCCGCTGTTACCCTAATAATAAACCGTGGGTAACAAAGGAGGTCAAGGATGTCCTTAACAGGAAGAAAGTGGCTTTCAGGAGCAGAGACAGGGACGCCATGAGATCAGGTCAGCAGGAGGTGAAGCGATGCTTGAGGGAGGCAAAGGACACCTACAGGAGGAGGTTGGAGGAGAAGCTTAGCCGAGAAGAAATAAGAGAGGTCTGGGATGGTGTTAAAACCATCACTGGACACAAGACCAAGGCCTCTCTGACTGCAGTGGACACGGTGGAGGAGGCAAATGGACTGAACAACTTTTTCAACAGGTTTGAGCAGGTCACCTTACCCTCACTGCTGCCCGCCTCAGGACCTGCCCCACCTTCTTGTGCTCCACACAACCACTTCCCAGCTTCACCTCACTCCAGGTACAGGATGTACTTCGGAGGATTTGTCCAGGGAAGGCTGCTGGTCCTGATAAGGTGTCTGCTCGACTGCTAAAGACCTGCGCTGCTGAACTAGCTGAGCCGCTCCAGCATGTCTTCAACCTCAGTCTACGGCTGGGGAAAGTACCAACTCTGTGGAAGACTTCCTGTATCGTTCCAGTCCCTAAAAAGATCCGACCGAGTGTGCTGAACGATTACAGACCGGTGGCACTGACTTCGCAGCTGATGAAGACACTGGAGCGGCTGATCCTCAAACATCTCAGGCCACAAGTCCAGCACGCGCAAGACCCCCTGCAGTTTGCCTACCAGCCAGCAGTTGGTGTGGAAGATGCCATCCTTCACCTCCTGCATCGGACCTACTCCCTCTTGGATAAAGGAAGCGGTTCAGTGAGAATCCTGTTCCTGGACTTTTCTAGTGCCTTCAACACTATCCAACCAACTCTGCTGCAGGACAAACTGACTAAGATGCATGTGGACCCTGGTCTGGTCTCCTGGATTACGGACTATCTTACTGATCGACCACAGTATGTCAGGCTGAAGGACATCAAGTCTGACACTGGTGTGTGCAGTACAGGAGCACCTCAGGGGACAGTACTGGCCCCTCTCCTCTTCACCATCTACACTTCAGACTTCTGCTACAACTCAGAGCTGAGTCTCGTCCAGAAGTATGCTGATGACACTGCCATTGTTGGATTTATCAGGGACAACAGCGAAGACGAGTATAGGAGTCTGATACATGACTTTGTGGACTGGAGTGAGAGGAACCACTTGCAGCTGAACACCTCAAAGACCAAGGAGCTGGTCTTGGACTTCGGGAGGTCCAGGACAAAGCCATGTCCAGTGTCCATCAGAGGTGACGAGGTGGAGATAGTGGACAACTATAGGTACCTCGGTGTGTGGATGGACAGTAAACTGGACTGGTCCTGCAATACAGACCATGTATATAAGAAGGTTCAGAGTAGAGTGTACTTTCTGAGCAGGCTTCGATCATTTAACATCTGCAAGAAGCTCCTCTGCATGTTCTACCAGTCTGTGGTGGCCAGTGTCATGTTCTATGCTGTGGTGTGTTGGGGTGGAAATGTGTCCAAGAGAAGTGTCAACAGGTTGGACAGATTGATCAGGAGGGCTGGCTCTGTGGTTGGAATGAAGCCATACTCACTGGTGACAGTTGCTGAGAGGAGATCATTGAACAAACTACTGTCCATCATGGATGATGACAGTCATCCTCTCAGCACTGTCATCAGTGAGCAGAGAAGCAGAATGAGTGCACGGATGCTCCTACCCAGGTGCAAAACAAATAGACTCAGGGACTCATTCATCCCTCTGGCTATTAAATTGTACAATTCTGAGTTTGGGGGCAGGAGTGGAGTGAGAGTATCTGGATGTTCTGTTCCATGTTGTTGTTTTTCTTTGACCTATGTTCTTTGTCTTTATCTTTATACTTAGATTGTGTCATCTTGTTCTTCCTCTTATGTTCTTTTCTTATTTTATTTTTTATGTATTATTTTTTATTGTTTATGAAAAATTGCTGGCTACTGGAAAAAACAATTTCCCGAAGGAGACCTCCTGAGGGATCAATAAAGTTTTACCTTACCTTACCTTACCTTATTCTCATTAGCCAATATAAAAAAAAGTTGTCACCGCAGATTCGATTGAATCAAATAGGACAATACGAGTCCCTTTGAAGTATTCCTTACCTTTTATTCCCATGATCTACCATATTTCTGAAAATTGGGTTGTCTGTTAACTTTTTGGTTTTCCGTGGCCATCTGAGTAAACATAGTCTGGCATTTGTCATTTAAGAGAATTTGCTTAAATGTCTGTTCAAAAAGGATGATTGCCTGTTGGATAATAAAACCTCATCGTTCCAAATTGTACTGCCCAAAAATACCATAAGGGGTGTTGTGTGAATTTTATTTTTTTTTAATCTACCAAACATTCCATCAGCTGGTGGTATTTGCATATTTTGAGAAAAATGTTTGATTATTACAAGTTTTTATTTTTAGTATGTTCATTCGCTCACTCTAAGAAATGGGGAGTGATACCCATCTTTAATTACTAAGCTAATAGATACTGAAGCATGTGTGTAATTGAGTTGTACAACATCTGACTTCTGTATTTTGTGATCCGCCACTGCATATGTATTTCTGTAAGCCAGGGAGGTCGTTCACCTTGACCCAAAAGCAACACTAAGGATACTTCAAAGATGTTTTCGGGCCTCCGGGTCACGCTGAACCAGAGGCCGTACAAATGTTAAACTAAGCTTGCTGAAACTAGCGTTAAATAAATTCTTGAATACTATTTATTTGTATTTAGAGAAACAAGAATGAGCCACTGCAGTTTAACTTCTATCCATCCATATTTCTCTTAAATTGATTTCATGAACTTATATATGAGACTAGTTACAGATGTCCAGTCTTTCTTTGCCTCCAAAGTGTGAAAATCTCCTGTAATAAGGGCCGTTATATTTAAGAAGGAGCTAAAAACATGGGATCATTATTATTGTGTAGATAAAATAAATTGAGAAATTCTGTTCATAAAGTTCCTTTAACTATTAAATATCTAACAGCCTAATCAGGAATCGCTTTTATAACATTGAATGGAACAGATTTGCGAATAAGTTTCATCAAACCTCTGGCTAGTCTGTTAAAGGGTGCTGAAAGAATCTCACCTTGGCATCTCAGCTCAATTTGTGTATCCTCTTTTTTAATAATATAAAAAAGCCTGCCCAATTACTTTAATCAAGATTCTCTCTGGCATTTTTTACTCATTTTAATTGTTAATGATTTTTAGAAAATGTTGTGTCAATTATTTTTCTATAGTAAGTCTGAACCAAATCCAGGAAGAACGTTTGCCCTTTATTTGTTCTCTCATTTTATTGTTTCCGAGTTAGGATATACAGGCCACATGCTGTATAGACATGAGACCACTCACACATACAAATGAATCAATTTACCTGTGCATGAGCCTGCATGGTGAGAACGCACTGTACTTAACTAAAGGAGTCCCACGGAGCATGTCCCGCAAGAATGTGTTTGAGTAGAGGGAAAACTGTATGCTTCTCTAAACAAAACCTTGAGTTTCTTTTCAAACATTATGTTCATTCCATCTATGCACCTGTCATGCTGAATGGTTTTGCTTTGTAGACAAAAGTGGTCTCTCAGCACTAGAAAAAATAACCTTCCTTGCTCAGCAGCAACCAGACATCTGGAGTTCTGTTGTAGAGGATGCTGCAACGTGTGATTTCAAAGCGGCTATATCTGGTGAGGTTCTCTGAAGTCAGGGCCGCCAGAAGATGCAAAGCAGAGAAGCCGAGCAGAATGTTCGGTCCAAGTGGTGGACAAATAGAAGTTGTATTGTGGCTTGTTTACAAATCAGAGGCTGAGGCAGAAGAACAATAGTAAGTAAGTAAGTAAGTTATCTGTAAAGCACCTATCTAGACCAGGGTCACAAAGCGCTTTAAAAATCAAAAACGATACAGATTTAAAATATATACTTTAATAGGCCAAGACACATAAAACAAACACAGGAGTCCTAGAAAATCAAGGAAAAGCCTGCACAAATAAGAATGTCTTAAGAATAATATCTTAATGGCAATAGATGTAGTGTTCGTGGGCGTGTTTGTGTGTCCTCTATTGACTGTGCAGACATGCAGGCAGCAGCACTTTGATCGAAGCCTCAGGTCATAGTAACTGATGTGGTGACAACATACTAATTCTCCATGTGACCAGCATCGAACTGTGACACTCTCACTGACGGCCTCTGACTGTTGAGTTGAACTGTTGGCCACACCCCAGCCTGAGTGCATGGAGCTGAGTCCACCAGCTAAAGGTGATCTGGTAATCCTGGTCTGGGAGTCATGCAGAGCAGCGGTGGGAGCAGCATTATGCGCAAACCATTGCAAAAATGACTGAGAAATGGCAATGGCAGAAGATCCAAAGCACTATGTGCAAATAAGGCTTGTTCAAAGAAGGAAGAAGCAGCCGGTGAGAGTTTTGCATGATTTCAAGAGTGGAGATGGGATTTTTGCTCATGTTGTAGTTGCCATTTTGTGTTAAAGAGCTATTTAAGTTGAAAATGTGTGAAGAAAGTAAACTTTGTTCATTTAAATAATGAAGCATTTAAAGGAATTTGATTAAAGTGCAGAAAGACTTCAACTCAATTTTATTTATCATAACAAAGTTATCTCAAGACACTATACAGTTGAAGTAAGACTATCCTTACAACATTTATTTTACTGGTTGATTTTGTAATTAAATTTGTTAAATTGTTAACTATATTTTAAAAGTGTATTTATTCATACTTATATAATGCTATGTGATTGTGCATGATGCATATTTCTTGGGAATGACCTGTTTATTTTAAATGCGCTAAAGCAATTGTATTTGTTGGTTTTCACCTAATAATTGATTCACATGTCGTGATCCTGCTCTAGTAAGTTTGAAGGATTCAAACCATTCAACAATTTAGTTGCAGTTATAAAGAAATAATCATCCAAAGTTGGATCAAAAATAAACTTGCTTAAAAGACTAATGCAAACAAACCACCCCCACTTAATTTTAAATTAGAATGTTACTCTATAACGAAGTTCAAACTTTGAAATCGACCAGTTCGTCCATTAATAATAAAAATAATCAATTGTTGGTCCGTTGCAGTGAACCAAAAAAGCTGATGCCTCTTTGCTGCAGAGAGCAGGTTAATAAAAAAGAAGTTGAGCGGCTGAGGAATGAGCGCTGGTCCCGTGAGTGTCGGGTGTGGATCCGCAGGGTTCAGGTGGTGCCGCAGCATGTCCGGGAATGTAGCAATTTAGCTGTGATTGTGCAAGCAGGACACATCTCTGGCAAACTTGTTCAACTCTGGGCTGGAGTTGGGAATCAAATCACCTTCCAGCTTTTCATGGTTCATCTATCTGAAGCCACACACGTATGACCTCCATCCGTGCTACCATGAAGATAGTAAATCTCACAAATGTAACAAACTTTCACGTTGACTTAATCTGGGAGCTAATTATTTTCAGCGAGGAACGTTGCTAAAGGTGTTTTTGGGTGAAAAAACATGTGAAGTATTTCTACTCCCTCCAAAAGCACAACATAAATTGTAAAGTGCTGAAATCACCTGCAGGGTCCAAACTTGATAATGGTTTGGAGTGAATGTGTTCCGAGCATGATTGAGCAAACATTCAGTCCTCAACACACCAGTCATTTCTGTTTCTCTTCCTGCTTCCAGGTGACAATATCCTGGCTGTCCTTAAGCATCTGGTGATGTCTGAGAAGTTGGCCGACTCCTCTGAGTATCGGCATGGCAACATGGTCTTTTTCGACCTCCTCGGGGTGGTGATGGTGGCCTACCCCGCCCGTGTTGGCAGCATCCTCAACTACCTAGTAGCCACAGCGACGTTCCTCTACCTGGCCAAGAAAGCCTCGCAGCGTGGCGATGGTGGGGACATTTTTCCTTAATGTACAGAAGATGTGGAATGTTAACCATTTTCTTTCTGCTTAGGGTTGCGTTATGTGCGCAGTCTGGCATGTGCAACAGGGGTCGCAGTGGTGAGCTGGTTCGTGGCCCTTCTGTCGGTGCTGATCGTTGCTCTGGCTGTCACTCTCCTGGGCCAGTCTATGTTCTGGTACAACCACTTCTATACTGCAGTCTGTTTGTATGGAGCTGCGGCCACAGGGAAGATGATTCTGGTCCACACGCTGGCCAAGAACCTTTACTATGGGGTAAGTTTTTGGCAAAAAATAGTCAGAAGTGGTGCTCTTGAGGGATTGACTGATGCGGTCAGTATCAGAAACGGTTCAGGGCAGTTGAAAAATTCTTTAGACATAAAATCAAAATTGGTCCAGGTGATGTTGGAGGGCTAATGATATCATCGCTCTAGGTTGTGGAATTCTTGCTGACATGGATGCCTATTCCTCATCTATACAACAAATATCCTGCTGAAGCGGTGAATTTTAGTTGATTTAATGGTCAACCTAAATGTCAAAAGACAAAGATGTCTAAGAATTGCTTGTGTGGGACAATCATTTGAGTCAAAGAATATTTTGAGATGCTGGAGGAATGTTAACCGCTTGACGAAGTTTATCTCTAAAATATTGTAACTTGTGGTACAAGAAGTTTCACTCAAGTGGTTTTATAACCAGAAGCAAACACTTATTCAGTGCCCTGGATTTCACATAAATTGACAGCTGTAAAGACAAGGCTGCTTTTATTCAAAGTTTCTGTTTACAACTTGCAGGTCCATCACAGTTAGTGATCATCACAAGAGTGAGGCCGACAGTTATTTACTGCTGAGAACGTGTTGACCTGCCTGGCCGGGGTTTTAATAGTTTGATCGTCAGGACGGGTTTCCCCTGCTAATCTCACTTAGGGCTTTTCTTCCTTAGTAGACCTTACTGGAAGCTTAACAATTGTTCTCTGCATATCAGAAGAAAACTAATAGATTTTTTAACTAGTTAAAATGAAGAAAAAATGAGTAGTTGGCCTTTTAGAATAATGTATGCATTCATCACAATTAACTATAAAATCAATTGTATTACCTGGAAAATCTGATGATATATATATTTAATTAATTAATTCATTGACTAATAATTGGTTGTTTAAATAGTTTCTGAAAACTGCTTTACATCTGTGTTACATGGAGTCGACCAACTTCCCACTTGTGAATTCCTCTGCATTTCTTTTTTTTTTATCTCATAAATGGGACTTGAGCTTCGGGACTGGGGTTAGGCTGCCAATTTAATGTTGTTGGTCTGGAAGCGAGATGTTGCTTTCTGGTTTGTTTGGGGTCGTGGTCTTGTTTTATTTTAAGGGCATAAGACAAAATGAAGTATTTTTTATTTAGGTAAACTGATCCATGATTATGCGATACATAAACCAGGCTCCTTTTAGTAAAAGAAACATCCCCATATAGTATTGCCTGCACCACCATGTTTCACTGATTCAGAGAGAAAAAAAAGAAGGGTGCTCCATGCAGTACATGATCTTCACACAGGCCTCTTCTATTGTCACTGTACTCGCAGGGTAACTTTGTCATTTTGGCTCTTCGTCGATCCGTTTGAATGCAATCCTTAATACGTGTTCTCCTCACAATCCATTTTATCATATGTTGGCTGTTCTTCTAAAACAAAAAGTCAATTGTCAGAGATGCATCTAAAACATGTTGGATAAGGGGCCCCCATAGTTTTATTTTCCTCACCATAATCTCCATTTACTACGTCAACAAAATGGATGAACAAGTATTTCCGTGAAGAAGCCTTAATCATGTGTAAAAGACGAGGCGCAACATAGAAGATTGTGTAGTGAAGACGAGACTAAGCCTAGTTCACAAAATAGAACCATGCTAAAATCATCCAAGTTGATTTATATTATTTAATTTTCTTCCTCTGCATTATGGTGGCTGGGGTGCTTCATATAGTAAAAAGGGTTATGGTGCATTCAATAGATTGGGACAAATACCATTTAACAGTAAAACAAACCTAATTAAATGAACATCCACGAAAAGGCCATTCTTGTTTAGATAGGCTTTGAACACTGGATATTTGGTTTAAAGCGGATCTTACTCTCTAAAACGTCAATGTTTCCTCTCAGGGTGTCCAGTTGGTGGAGCTGGGCGATCGTTTCTTCGATGTGAGTCTGCTGCTGTGGTGTCTCAGCCTGGTGTGGTTGACTCAGCGAGGCCTGTGTTCTGCATACGTGCCCATGCTCATGGTGGCGTTCCCCCTCACCACCAAACTGCTGCTCACCAATGAGTTCAAACACAGAGGTGAGCGCTGCTTCTAATAAGAATGGAAATGTGGGAACAAGCGTTTCACACAGGAGGACTGTTTTCTTCCAGCATTGAAAGTCAAACACCAGCACTGTTCATCTCAGTTGGACATACTTGTGCAGCAGCCAGACATGATCCCATTTCTTTTCATCTCCCTGCAGGGGCGTCGGTGAAGTACAGCGTGTTCTATTTGCTGGGCCTGGCGTTGCCTTATGTCCACTTCATGTTTCTAATCTGGGTAGTGTTTGAGATTTTTACGCCCATCATGGGTCGCAGTGGCACGGAGATCCCCCCGGAAGTGGTCTTGGCCACACTGGTAACCCTGGCGATGGTTTTCCTCTCCTCATTTTTTGTAAGTGAAGCGTGCTGTAAGGTGAGTCCACTTCATAAACACGGTGTCTTGTCTTCCTCAGCTTCATTTCATCTACCTGGTTCGGAGCACCAAGTGGATTTTAGCAGCTCTGGGGTCAGTGTTCTGCATCATGTTCCTGTTAGTCTCCTGCAGCGTGTTCTTTCCCTACTCGGGCAGTTCTGAACACCCCAGACCCAAGCGAGTCTTCCTGCAGGTTTGTTACACAACACACACCTGGATGTGATTAAACTGAAGAGGAACCCTCCATGACACATTACCTGTCTGAAAAATGGCTGGAGTCGGACTGCCGTCATAGATCGGTCTTGTTAGAGCCAGCATGTGCTAAAGATGAATGCACTCTCTGTGCAGCACACCACACGGACCTTCCACAACCTGCAGGGCCTGGTAGAAGCCCGGGACTCGGGCATTTGGATCAACAGCTTTGACTTCACAGCAATACAGCACATCACGCCGCACATACCTGAACTCAACGACAGCGTGAGCACCTTCTGTCGCAGCGACCGCCCGTTCTGTGGCTACCCCTGGTTCCTGCCCGTCAAGTTCCTCAGCAAGTGTGTAGGACTACCCTAAGTGTGTCAATGAAAGTGGGTTCATGTTGTGTTGTGTTTCCAGAAAGAACTGGTACCTTCCAGCCCCTCAAGTCGCTCCCAGCTCTCCCATGGAATTCAGTCTACTGTCCCAAGAGGAGACCAGCTGGGGAACATTAAAGATGACTTTCAGTGTGAAAGGTAAGGATCATCAGGTCACAGAGTCATGTTAGCACACCATAGAACACCCTGATTGTATCTTTAAAAGGACGAGACAACACAGTGACAAAAATGACAGTCACAGATAAATAAGAAAACGCTTGCGAGTTGGGGAAGTTTCTTTTGAGTAGTTACTTGGTTATGGTTACTAGTTGCTTCTTTTTCAAAGTAACTCAGTTACTTTACATTACTCATTACTTTAACTACTTTTTGTAGCAGAGGGATACTGGCAAATGTAGTGTACGGGCAATTGTAAGGATTGATGCTGTGATTAATTAAAGCCATTCCATTTTTAATGAATGTATCATTTGTGTGTCATGAGAGAGAAAGCTAACAGACATGTTTCTTCCAGTCTACCTCATCGACGTTTATATGTATATATGTGTCGTTACTTTATGTCTTCACAAATCAATTAAGTTACTTGGCAGATCAACTTCCATGTGGATGGTTGTGGCTTTAAGACCCGCGTAATCTGGATATATATAATGATTTAAGAAGATGCTAATATGACTGCTTTTGGTCTGCAGGTCCGAGTCACATGTCTCTCTACCTGATGCCTCATAACGGGTCGAGTTTGTCCACCTGGTCCTTTGGTGAGGGAACGCCTCACTATGAACCCAGTGGAGAGTATTTTATCTTCTACTTCCATGGCCTCGATGCTCCTTCATCCACCTTCTGGTTTGAAATCCAGGTACTGGCCAAGAGTCAGAACAGTTATTTTATTTCTCTATATAAATAGTGATGTCTTGGCTGTGATTCAATTATTTATGCAGCCTTCTGGTTTGGTAAGAGGACTGGAGTGATTTGTGGAGTGCATCCACATTGAACAAGGACGGGAGAGAATATTGGAACACGAGATTAACCCCTGAAAAAAAGTCACTTAACCCGCACATCTTCTTTTTGGATGATTAATTGGTTCACAAATATTTAGTATAGTTTGGATTTTATGTAAATACATATATAACATTTCAATGTTGGTGATTTTTAAAATGTTTTTTAGCCACTCCCTCTGCTCTGTTAGAAAAATGGGTGTGGTTATGTGATTGTTTCATTTGGTAAAATGTCTGACTTTGTCTTCAAAACTATTTTTTTTATAATCTTCATAAAACAAAGTAGTATTAAAACATAGGAGGTGAGGACACCCTAACATGAGGGAAGTTCAGTGTATTTTTGGGTTACTTCTTTTATTTGCTCCAGCTCTTACCATTTTTATACGCCAGTGATATATTTATATAATAGCGCCCTACCTGTAAATTATATGCTGTTAACAAATGCATAATATTCTTGGGTGAAAAAAGTGAGCTGAGCTCTGAATCTCTCCTTAAATAATAATTAGTTGTTTTTACCAATTCTATAAAATTCAGTCTCATTAGTATAAATTAGCATACAGCTGTTACTCCATTGGCAAATGGACAAAAACCCTCCCACTAAAATGAATATCAAACTTTATACTACTTTTAAATTCATTATTGGGTTTTGCATATACAATGTGATCAATTGTGGTTCATACACGTATGTGTGTTTGTGTGTGTGTATATATATATATATATATATATATTAATTAGTGTTGTGTCAATCTTTGTATCCTTTTCTATGTTATTTTTCTTTGATCTTGATCGATAGATGGATCCATCTATTGGATTTGATATAAAGTACAATTTAAAGAGGCCATATTTATAAAAATTCACGCTATACCCAACTTAGACTCAGGAAAATATACTATATTAAGAAAAATGAGGAACTGTATATTTTCTTCAATAATTAGAAACATAAAAGATACGAAAGGCACATATTGTTTCCCTTAAAGCAGGGCATGTTGCAAGTCAACCTACGCTTGAATGACACTTGTTTCCTCTCAGCCTCCCAGAGATCCGGATCCGTTGGGACCCGAGGGAATCATCTCGGTTGCCATCGCCTCTCACTATTTCTTTGGTGAGAGCAGAAGGACTGTTCAGCTGGAAGAAATTGTTCGTCGGTTTCCCCCATGGTCTTTCCCCTCCTATTGGGTCAGCACCTATGACATGTACAGATACTGACCACGTTTGACCAGAAGCTAAGGACAACTTGGGGGCTGCAGAGGTCTTGAGGATCACCGCTGGAGAATAACAGCCCGCCTCCTTCAGGATCCTGCACATGCGCTCACACCCTGTCACTGTGTCAGTAGGAATGGTAGCAGAACAACATGCTGAGCCACGCCAGAGGTCAGCTGACCAGCCCTCACTACCAACACGCGTGAACTCCTTGTGCTCTCCGTGGTCGTGATGAAAGGGTAACTTTTTTTATTTAATCTTTAGTGCCTTCGCTTAACTAACTTCTGTACACAGATTCTGTCGCCCTCAAAGGCATCCCTCAACTTTCTTTTCCAGTTGTGCCGCAACTCCAGGTTGCTAGCTTTCACGTACTTGACGAAAAAGTGTAGCAAAAACCGGTACTTTCTCCCACGGTGTCTGAAACAAAATTTGTCCAGCTTACTTTTCATACTTGATGTTGGATTTCAAAAGACATTTTCCAAACCAAAAAGTCTTGCATAAACAAGCAGATTTATGGTCAACCAACAATTCCGCTTGATGCGTTTGAGATTGACTTTTTGCTAACGATAGCAATACGAAAATGAATTTACCTGAATTTAGTTAGTTTGACCTTGTATTTTGTAATTAAAGAATTAATCATTTTTAATTCTCAGATTTATCATTTTTAATTCTCAGATTTATCCAAATTCTGGTTTCATTTCAGATTCTTAAATAAATACAAACTCCATGCGGGTTGCCTCAAGGAAATGTGTTACCATCTTGATGTCAAGGGGGCGCTCTAATCTCTCAATTAATCTTTGTAAATGGACACAATAGATTACATGTTCTTTCTACATGTAAATAATAAATGAGTCTGGAGTAGGTTTTTTAGCAGCGTAGCCCTTTATGTGAAAATTTAAGCTGAGATTTACTCTCGTTTCATGAATGAGATCCACTGCGTGTAGACGGACTAATAAAAGTGCTCCACAAGCTCTTGACGTCTGCATTTCAAATCGGATAAAGTCGATTTTGCTCAGTGATATTCTGGGTGATGTCTTGCTACATCACGTCATCAGCGTCTGGTTCATCGCTGCAAGGTCGCATTTGTCACACAAATTGCTTTTGTAAGATCCTGTTGGCTGCAGCCAGGTGACTTTTTAATGTCCTCTCACAGTGAGGATCACAGTCTCACAACAACATTTACAATGGGACGTCTCCTGGGTTTATCCCTGGTGGAGACTGAGGGTAAAGCCTGAGAGGTTCTAATTGTACAGTATGTGGGAGGAGTCACACTCGTGTGTCACATGAACCTCAAACCGTGTCTGTAATCCAGAGCGGAATGTGACCAGAGGATTACCCTGGAGATTCTTGAGAAATGTGCACTTTCTTTCAGGGGAACACTGATATGAGTTTGCTTCTACATATTAACTGTCGTGAAGATAGACATGGAGTGAATGATTTGCTTGTGATTACAGATCAAATCTTCAACAAGCTTTCCTTGCAAACATGCGTCCTTCATTTTTTTTTTCCTTGGACTCAAGGAAAAAGAGTAACTGTGAAATGTAATGATGCTACTGACCTGGCAAATGAAATTAATTCTTGGCCAACACTGTCAACGCTACATTTGTTCATACAACTCGATGGGTTAGACACACAGGCAGTTCATAACGCTATGATTCTTAACAGGATGGTTTCTCAGATTCTCAAGAACTTTAATTCCTCCTACCGGTGGAGTCCGCATCTTGAACTTTGTCTCCACATTTCTCCATATTATTTTTCCCTTTGAAGGACAAGATCAGAAACGATCAAATCACATCAGGGTTCCTTCAAGTCCCAGCACTGCTATGAATGGTTACATCCCATCTACATGCTCTGTCACACCGACACTAGGCTCTGTACCTGATCAAATGATAGGTGATTGCACAAAACTTTCAGGAAAAGACAGAAATATTTCTTTGATTTTTATGAGGGTTTTCGAAATCCTACCTCATTGGCCAAGACTGTCGCTCAAAGAGCACATTTAAGTCAAAGTTTGTTACTTTTATTTTACCCATTAAATCATCAACCATGCAGTCAAATATAAAAATCTTCGGAGTTCACCTTTTCATGTTAGTAAACATTTGTCTACTTCCTTTAAGACTTAACTTTTATCTTTTTAATGAGTTTGATGTTTTAATAAATTGACTTCTACAGTACTTTGAATGTTGATTTAAGACACTGATGCCGTTTTTCTCCCTTTAACAATGGTTTTGTACTACCTGTAGTGTGAGCGGCAGGTGTGACACTGACGGAATGATTTTACATTATGCAAAGAGAAGCTTGAATTTAACTTTGAATCAAATAAAAAATGTTTGTTTTAACACTTTTGTCTCACTTCACTCCAAGCCAGGTAGTATATAGCAATATCTAGCTAATGCTAATGCATCATTTCCATTCAACCTTTGAGCTAATGATTCAAGACAGCGCCATGGAGAGGAATCTGTTGGCTCTGTCATTACAGGGTGAAGGAGGTCCTGGATCCAGCAGCAGCCTCAGGAGGTACTGGGTATGGAGGTGGAGCAGGGGGAAGGAGGAGGAGATTGAGTTAGGAGTACAGATCATGAGACTTGATGCAGGAAAGAAAGTCACTGTTATTCTTATTTGTAAAGATTGCTTGAGGAAATTTTAAAACACTGACTTCTCTCTCTCTAAGACTGTGTCTGGACCTGCTCTAAATCAAACCCAACTAAGCTTTATTAAGTAGAGAGTCTGCCCTCTAGACTGAAACTGGTGGTTGGTTCCACAGCAGTGGCGCTTGAGAACTGAATGCTTGGATTGTAACATCCTAGAAGGTTATGTTTGGATCTATCCATGATGCGTGTTGGAGCTAGAACATGTTTATAGGGTAAGAGAAGGATTTTAAATTGTCTTCTAAATTCTACTGCAAGTCAATGTAAAGAGGACAGCACAGAGGAAATGTGTTTGCACCTCTTAGTCTTAGTCAGGACACGAGCTGCAGAGTACTGAATGAGCTGAAGAGTTCTGAGAGACTTCTTAGAACATCCTGACAGAAGAGACGGTGGGAAAAGGATCACTTATAACAGGTTGATAACCAAGCAATAAAGTTTTAATTGAAAAGTTGCGCGTTTGCAGTTCTGGTAAGAGTAATCATGCATTTGAAACCACAGTCTGGCCAAATGATGTTACAGATCGGCTTGATACGTTTACATTTTACTTTTTCTTTAAAGTGTATTGTTGATTAAATAAAGGTGATCGACTCACTACAATTGTTTAACTGCTAGCCGGTACAAAATGAGGCTCATAAAATGTAGGTGTAAAGCGATGCTGATGTGCATCTCATCACTCCCAGTGGGAAACATTGATGGTCTGGAACCATTTCAATTGTGTTGAAAAATAATTTATTGTCCATCGTTATGTACAAGAAAATATGCAACACTTAAGTAATACAAATGTACAGGAAAGCTTTTTTACATGTTTGCTGCGTCAGAAAGAAACATTCAGTCAAACAAATACTGTCCACCTCCGCAGTACCACTGCTGACACCCACAGAAGTGACATATTTCATTTCCCGAGGAAAGTTTCACCTTTGTTGTTAATGAGATAAAAAGGGTGCGCTTGTGTTCCCTCTGTAGATCCACAGTTAAAACTGAAGGCCTCTGGACATCTTTGGTTCACCAAGTTAAGCATCTGAGCTGAAGTCTTAGCGTAAGCCTCAAGGTCGGACTGCTCTTCAACACTAAAATACCGAGGAGGACCTGCAACATGAACTTTTTGGTTGACACGCAAAAGCAAAGCAGACAGAACGAATAAAGCTGAGGAACTTTTCAAATCATTGCACAAGATAATACTGACCTGAACCTGTAGTGCTCTAGCAAGACGGTGAACTATCACTCTTCCGCTTCCTTCCTCACGCCGCTATGATGCCAATACATAATCATAATAACAAAAGTTCATCCGCAGCAAGAAAACAGAACTAACGCCTTTCCATCATGATGAAACGTCCCATCAAGTCAAGGCTGTGACGGCACATGTTGGACTAGATGTCAAATCTTGGGCTGTAATGACCCGAAAAAATAATTAAATGGAGCCTCACAGCTTTCTCCAAGACAAAGGCAGTTTTTCACCCAAAAGCTTTGAAAAATACACAGTTTCAAACTCACAATAGGTCAAGAATGGATAAGAAATGGGTCAACACTCGTTCTAAGTGGATTTATAGACAGGCATGTATTTCTCTGCACTGATAGAAAAATAACACCATTACTTTAGAAAAAGTGATCACAAAATTGTTTAAAATCTAAAATCAATGAGGTATGAAAGTATGAAACACCGCAGTTCCACGTCAGCCTGAGAGGCTGATGAAACACAAACACTGGTGTTGGACTCACACACTTCTTCGCTGGTCAACAGCTTTTTGAAGGAGCTCCTCCAAACATGTGACATTTAGTTGTCCACCAGTGTTCTGCTCCACATCAGATAAGGTGTGAGAATGACTGGACTTGCATAAGAGTTGTATTTGCACACAGGTCCCAGGTTTGGCTTTAGGACAAAGTGCAGTCGTAGGTTCCCTCCTCCTCTCCTTGGTCCTCCACCTCTTCTGGCAGCCCTTCCTCAGTGGGGGGTCTGGGAAACGATCCTGTGGACTCCAAAGGGGGCAAAGCAAGCCCCAGAGAGGCTGCTGCACTCCGGCTGTCCTCAGAACGAGGAGATGTGGACACCCCCAGGACTTCAGAGACACCCAGCTTGGTATTCTGACTAGCTGGCTGGAAGGCTTCAGGCTGAACCGGCTCCATCACAGACTCCACCAGTTGCTGGAGCTGAGGCTGGATCAGACCCAGGAAGGGTTTGTAGCCTAGACTGCAGGCGGACAAAAAAGAGGTTCAGCTCAGTCCAGACCAACACGTCACACTTGCCGATATAAGATTCATGGACGCTTAACAATGATTCTTAATTAACTTCATGGATACATGTCAGATATTTTGAACATCTGCGTCTGAAGGACATTCAAGACGAGGTAACATTCAATCACTCACCAGTCTGTGGACACCCAAGAGCTGACTGCCAGGAGTCCTTTACGGACACTCTGCACCGTCTCTGGAGGGACCTCTGGACTGTCCATGAAGCTGATGACCTGCTTGATGACGTTCGCATCTCGAAGAATCAAGCCGACAACCACGCACCACTCCAAACAGCCCGCCTCCATGAAAACGTGCAGGAGGTATCTGAAGGTCACAGACGGGCCATGAAAACCACCATCTTGTGTCATGATGTGAATGTGCGGATCAGATTCCTCACCTGAGCTGCACCTGAGACTTGTGAGGACCTTTGTTGGCCAGCTCCATGGAGATGTGCTCCAGCTTGGCCTGAGTCAGACTCAGCGTGGATGAATTCTCGTCCACCATGGTCCAGTCGCCGTCCACCACCGAGCTGGTCTCGGTGAGGTCTGTGGCCGAGCCGATGCTGTACTCCTCCACTGCGAAGAGAGACACGTCAGTGATGTCAGTTAGCTGGGCGAGGGCGAGAGTTCGGCGCTCGCACCACCTTTACTGGTGAGCAGAGACAGGAAAGCGTCGTAGGTCTGAGGAGAGTGTGGGTCGGAGTTGGACACGGCGTCCATGTCTTTGGTGCCCTGCGCGTCCATCCAGGTGTGGTCGCTGCGAGCCGCCTGGGAGGGCGACGTGTCCATGTTCATCAGGCTGTCGGCGGACTGAGACTTGAGCAGGCGAGAGCTCAGCACTGTGAGCAGGAAAAACAATATTTCACTCAAAGAAATAATCTCTGAACGATTTGACCCTTTGTTTCCTCCATTGTATTATGTTTTCAGTGTCGTCAGTAATAATATGATGTAAAAAAAAAAGAAGAGAGCCGAGATCGGCTGCTCTGCATGTCAATAAAATGGTTATTGCGCCGATTGGTTGACGATGTGATTGACATGCAGAGCAGACATATTTAAATGATGGCGTGGAAAGGGATGAACTTGTCTGAATTCTACTTTAAATTTGGATGAAAAAAAGGAAAAGTTATTGGATTCGTGTCACGCACAGATTCATGCATCTGAATATGAATATGGGTTTCAGTGTTTTTAATAGAAAATCCATGCAATTCTTGGAACATAATGCTCTTGAACTTGTCTGCAGTGGAGGATGATATTTTAACAATACAGGCCGACACTGAGCATTAAGGCCAGGTCTCATGGAGTGTTATCTTGATCTTTAAAGTTTATACTTTATTGAATATTGTTTTGATTGTTTAAGCGCTTTGTGACCCTGGTCTGGAAAAGCGCTATACAAATAAAAATTACTTACTTACTTACATTCTTGGAAGTTTCTTACGAAGGAAAAGTGTGCAAATATGAGTAAACATGCTACTTTCTTGACTCAACTACTTATTCAAGTAACTTTTCTTTTAAAATAATTAAATCCACACATCCTTTCATCATGACTGATTAACAGTCTATTCAGTGAGAGTCATCCGAGTAAAGTGTGTACTTACTTATGTTGAGCATATTTGAGAAAAGTAGACATTTTGGACTTTTTGAACGGAAAAAGTGTGGGCACCCCTGTTTCAGCTCCTCAAACGCAGTAATCATTATTAAATAGGTCAAATATATATCGTAGAAAAATACACACACCTGTGCATCTAATAAAGATCATTAAACAGTCGTTTCGTCAGAATGTGTGTGGCACACATTTACAACAGCATTAAAGTCAGACTAAAAAAAGGTATTTTTATTTATGTTGGAATGACTCTTCCTCAAACACCATCACACTAAGAAAGCCAAGCAGCACCGGAGCGGGTAAAGTGTATTTCTTACCTGTCCGACACTGTCCATTCTTGTATGGTGAGTTGATGTTCCCCACAGGTAGAACGGGGAACGGCCAAAGGAAGTCTTTGTGTAGTTTCTTCAATGCCGAAACAAAATCGTCAACACGTGCCACGCGGTTTCGCTCACGATTCAGCCAGCCGATCAGCTCGAAGCCCAGTTGAGCTGAGAAACACCCGAGTTCTCGAAGGCGCACCTGCTCCACTAGGTGGCGGGCGTGTCGCCACAACATCATATCAATATACATGTGTTCAGGACATTCGCCATCCCGCCTGGCAGGAACAAACACAAAAATGTCAAGTAAAAATATCCATTATAAGACACTCCTAAGTGTTCCGGCTCACCCTTTAGACGAGGGTCCGGCTGGCATACTGAAAGTCTTCTGCAGGTTGCATTTTCCTGTGGTGATGGATTCTGCGGACTGAGACAAGCTGATGCTGCGAGTCCTAAAGATCTCAAATCCCGGACTGGAGGACGGCTCCTATCGAGTCAGACAAGATCATCAATACCTTGAAGTTCAGGAGGCTTTTAAATGAAGCTCCTGCCTGTGTGGTCGGTGTTGGAGGGGGCGTCTCCATCTCCCCGGTGCCGATAGCTTTAAGGAAGCGAATCATGTGACGGCAGAGATCCCACTTTCCCTGTTCCAGGGCCGTGTTGAAGAGCAATGTGGCGTGTTGTCTGCTGACAGCCGGAACCTCCATATTCTTTTAAAGAAATCAACATTTTAAAGGCTGTGAATTTTGAAAGTGGCCATCAATTCCATAAAGTTTAACCATTTCATTATGAATATTTCACGATTTTTTCAATAATCATTTGACAATAAAGGACTCCATTTTATTAACTTTTTTGGTAGCTTAAATTCACACACAACAATCAATACTATAACAGTCAAACCCTGGGCTGCTCTACTCTTCATAATTTACTCTTCTCTTCTAGTTTATTTTATCAGTTTTTGCTTCATCTGTAGTTCACTTTTATCCATAGGCTTGTGCCAATTGTGAAGATGTGCTTGCCTGCAGAATAATGAGATAGGAGGCCGCGGTGTCCAGATCCTGAGCCACGAGACATTCTTCAAACAGATCCTTAGGGTTCCCCACAGCAGCGAAAAGGTAGTTCCACAGGGCGTATTCCGTCTTCCTGGCACAGTGGACGATGGTCTGGAGGAAGAGCGGGAACTCTGTGATGAACTTGGCCACAGTCGGCAGCAGAGGGTCAGGGATGGGCTCTCGGGATGTGGCCTCTTCTTCAAGCACCACATGCACCATGAGCTCCATGACGTGGGGAAAGTAGGGGAGCGAGGCACAGGACTGAGCCAACATCAGGGCCTGAAAGAAAAATTATTCATGGAATTTACATGAAGAGCATTTGACTCAGATACAGGTGTAGATATATGGGCAATCCTGGATTTCATGCTTTTATGGATAATTGATGGTTTCTCTTGGAGAGAAGTTTATAATTATTCAAAAGATAGTTTCTATAATGATGAGCGATCAAACTCTACGTTAAGCGACAATGAAACCGGTTTATAATTATTGGTACTGGACAATTTTTTTTCTCCTCAGGAATCATTTCTAAAACATTTGTCACTCGTGGGCACATACCTGTTCACCCAGGTTTCTAACCAGCAGCTGCCTCAGGATGTGGTGAAGATAGATCTGTGAGGTCCTCTCAACAGTACAGAAAGGGAAAAGCGCCTCCAGTGGCTCTAAGGAACCCTGCAGTCCATCATATAACACTGTCTCGTTAGTGGCGCCAAGTACAAGTGCGTCCTCAAAAAGCACGGCCAATGGATATATGTTAATGTGGAAGGGCAGCATGATGCGTCTTGAGAGGAAGGAGTGAGGTTTCCGGTGGTCTCGGGGGAACAGGGGAAGCCAGACCTTCATGCCTGCCTCGCCGCATGACAACCACAGTGCTTCCAGTAGGTGTCGTTTCTTCCTGTCAGTGCGGCAGGTAGTCCAGACGTTCTCCACACATTGAGCCAGCACCACCGGAGGACAAAAGGGGAGCTGCAGAGAAAAAAAAAGAATTTCCTCTGTATTTAAATGACATAATAAATCTAGATGAATTGAGGCATTTACTGAATGGTAGTGAGGAAATGATAGAACAGTGATGGAAAAAGATTGATCACAAAGTGTTCCTTTATCATGAAGCGAGTTGATTCAGAGTGATTGGATTTTAGTGAGAAGGCTTTTTGGTAGATAACATTTGACATTTTTAACAAGAGTCTCACTGAGAGTCAGACAAGCTTAGTTTACTTGTGGAAATGTCCTAATAAATATCGACTCTTCCAGTGGCAGAAATATGTCCAGGAGTGAAAGTTTGTCATAGCAAATGGGGATATTTTAAATGTATAAAGTATATGATGATACTGAGATTTTCCTTACTCTAGGTTTCCAATTGATGTCTTAGTGTAAACAGTTTTATCCACACAAATGTTGAATAACGTTTGATAAATGAAATAAAGAAAAAATAACCGATTTCAATCCAACTATTAGAAATTCGAATGACCAACAAAAATCTTAGTTTGAGTTAAAATTAACTTACCAACTTCTTTTTGTTGCCTCCCGTCTCCTTCTCTCGTACCTGTGGACCTGAATGGTCCCTCTGCAGCATGATCAACTGGCCGGCTAGATTCAACATAATGCTTTCTGCCATGCAGGCCTGAGAGACAAACACAGGGAAATGTTTCTTTTTCACAGCTGGCATCATTGTTCATTTGAGTGTATTACCTGCTGTGGGGCTTTCAGTGTAATGCCGGTCTCTGTGCGCACTGAAGTGAGTGTGACGGAGACCACAAGGGCAGGGTGAGGGATGTAGCGAGACATGGAGACTTCCTGCAGCAACTCCACACTGACTGAAGGTTTTGGTCTGAAACATCCAATTTTTCATTAAAAAAAAATCATTTTATGATGGTTTGAATTGGATTTATCTTAACAGCTCATCTTTGGTTAAGATTCCAAACACACACCCGTCGTTTCTCCTCTCTATACTGTACAGGCAGATGGAGCAGTCGGCTCTGAACATGATGACCATGTCTCTGAACACGTTGAGCAGTAGAGTGTCCGAGTGCAGCTTTGTGACCGAGGCGAAGGTGTTGTCCAAATTAGAAGAGCGTTGATAGAGTCTTAGCTGGAAACAGAAAATACTAAACAAGGAGACAGACGAGGGAGGAAAAGTTGATTGTATATGAATGTAATAATAAACCTGCTCCTGCTGTTCAATAAAGTTGTAACAGGCCACCACCACATAGTCACTCCACCAGGCCAGACCCCCGGTCACTGTCATGTTCTGCTCCTGCGAAAACAGATCTGCTTACCGCAAGTAACACAACCTCTTAGGCAAGTCATTACTAAACAAGACTTGATCAGACCACATCAACATGTTGTTCTGCATCAGTGAAAGGTCACAAGACAGAGGTTTTTCTGTAAATATTATTACCTGGGTGATGTTTCCGAACAGTTTCCACTTGCGTGTGAACAAGGAGTAGTGTGCAAATCCTCGCTTTCCTGCTACAGCCATAAACTGACCTGTAGTGTCGATGGCTGCAAACTACAACCAAAGAAAACATGCAGATGAGCCTTTCTTCTTTACGACTAGCTTACGTGCAGGCTACACATCAGTTTGTCATGTGTGTTTATAGATAATGAAAACACTGTTATTATGATGTTATAACTGATGCGGTCCTTATCATTTGTTACTGTAAAACCTTGAAAAACCAACTTAAACTCACAAACTAAGGTTTACTTTAACTTCCAACCACTGCAGTGTACACAGCTAGAAGGGTGCAGGTTCAATAGCAGTTGGATGCAACCCGTTATATTTTTTCAGTCTGTTAACCTTTTATGTGCTTTACTCTAGTTTCCTCCCACAGCAAATTTAGGTGAATTGATCATTATAAAAGTTCAATAAGTGAACTGTGATGTGTAATGCCACTGTGATAAATAATGATAGCACATGCCTCAACTCCAAAAATCAATAAGCCCAAACAAACAACAGATTCAACACAATCAAATATAAAGAGATCATTCTGAAACACTTACCCGGATGGGCCAGTTGCTCTCCAGGTATGTGCTGTGAATCTACGATGAAAGAATACAAAGACAAAAAATGACAAAAGGCCTCTTTGTGTCATGGATAATTCTCGCCTGCTGACCTGCACCACGTGCCAGTGCTTGTGTCCGAGTAAAGTGCTGAGACCCTGAGAGAGAGACGAGCTGGGTTTGGGCGGACGATGCACAGGGCTGCTGTCGTGTGAGTGAAGGTGTGGCTGTGCGTCGCTGGTGCTGTGGACCTGCTGCATGGGGTCACCGCAGGTAAGGTAGAGCCGGTCTTCGCCGTGAAGCAGCACTTGCTCCTGATTACTCTGCACAAAGTCCGGGTTCATTAGCAGGCTCAGTGGATAACTGTAACGCTCACTCTCACCGTGCAGGGGTTGACTGTGAGTGCACTCTTGATGAAGTGGAACTGGAGTATCCCAGTCTGTGGGGATGCTGGAGGAGGTAAAGTCATATCCACTTCCTGCTGCTCCTCCTGCAGCTTCCTCCTTTCCTGCTTGCACAGAACAACCCAGAGATGGTAGCCTTCCGCTCCCCAGCTCTGGGAATGATAAACAATCAAGTTCATGCTTTTGAATAAATTGGAGCTGGTGAGAGGCAAGCAAACACTTAGGAAAGGGCAGTTTATATGCTATTTTCTTCAGCTCCAAAATGAGTCATAATTTTAGATGTTCACATGCTGAGCAGAAGTGATATTTGGACAAAATATTACCCGTCCTTCTTTAAACTTTTGGCTGAGGAATGTCACATTCACTCTTACTCCAGTAAGATTTTACACATTTGTATTGGTATAAAGGAGGGCAGGGAGACTTGAAACCATGGATACATGGTGTGTTTTTATATATTTATTTTTTCAATTCATATAATTAAATCTTATATTTAATCATTTTAATGCTACAAACTGTATTCTGGAGGACGTTTGCTTGACTGATTATTTTGGAAACCAAATTAAAATGTTTCTAAACTTCCAGGACACGTTTTACTTTTTAAGAAGGATGTCTATTCCTGAAAGAAAAATATAGGTAAACAAATAAAACAAATGGTAAAGCGATGAAAGATGTCAAATATTTACACATGATACCTCACACTGCTTGAAAATTACATTTAAGCACGAACTAAGATCAGATCTAACAATGCATCAGCAGTATTGAGCCCAAAACGGAACTGACCATAGAGCTGATTTTAATGGGATCCTTCTTGGTTCCGTCTGAGCGGTACCTGAGGGACAGAAGGAAAAAAAAGGCAGATCAGTGAGATGAACGTGAATGCACTTTAGATGAGAGGTGAAGCATGTAAGTTAATGATTCCACCCACGCAAAATCCTCTCCCAGAGTGCAGATGAGGTGAGCTCCAAATACACTCCACAGTGATAGGCCGCCGCACTCCCAGGTAACCATGGCAACACTGTAGTCAGGTGACCAGCAGATCAGCTTGACTGGCCCCGTCTTATTATAGATGTCTGAAAAATCATATACAGTTGATTAGATTAATGGGGAATTGGAATTCTAATATTCTCTCATGACTACATTTAGTGAAAAGTCTTATAATTATGACAACTATTTTCCGGTGAAAACACTGATACGTTCTGCACTGCATTTTCTTTTTTTCTTGCCAAATTAAAAATCACATTGAGGTAAATGCTCCCGTCTTTCCAGTTGGCTACCTTTGGATTGTTCGCTTGAACTTGACAAATGTTTACAAGCAGTGCAACTAAAGGGTATAAAGATGAAAACCAAAACCCAAAAAAGGGACATACAAGAAATGTATTCACTAGTGATGGTTAACCAAATATTCAAATTTTACATATTTTTGAAGACTAGGACAACTGGATTCCAGTTGCTACATTAAAATCACTCAGCCTGTCCTTGCGCAAAGGCTCAAGGAACGACACCACCATCTTTGTTGCAGGAGGCGAGCAAATCCCCCATCTGGCCAACCAGCACATCCAAAGCCTAGGGAGGCAGTACAATGCGGCTCTGTCGGACAAACACGCAAGCAAGGTAGCACAGAAGTAACTCTCCAACACATTGTACCAAAGGGTTATGTGGCCACTAAAGATGAGCCAAATTACATCCTCAATAGTAAACGCATTGGAAAGCCTAGCCAACTCCTACATACGAAAGTGGCAGGGACTATTGCCACAGCTGCCCATCCAGTCCATCACCCTGGGCTATAAGCAAGAAAGGCGAGATTGGTCCTGGAGCTAAAATAATCCTTGCACCCTACAGTGAGGAATGCACCTTTACCACAAGTGGCAAGCAGAGCCAGAGGTTTCTAAGGCCACTGGCTCCAGAACTAGGAGATAGTTGGAAGGGTGTGCAATATGACTTTAATGATCATTCTAGATAATCACAATTATTTCCCTATATCTTGCACGACACATACGGAAAAGCCCTCAGAGCTGCGTTTTTTCTGCGACGTCTTTCTTCCACAACAAGAAGACCAAGGGCTGAAAAATACCAGTCGCTTCATTTTCGTGTTGTTATCCATCGTATTTTTATTTTATCTTTCGTTTAACGGGTGAAAACACCGACTGTTCTCGACAAGTGTCAGAGAATTTCCGGTTTTCACTTCTCTCTGAAGTCACGTGCTGCAGCGTCATTGGCTGTCGCACATGCGCAGAAGGTACACTTTTGCCAACAGTCTATTTGGGGTGTCGTGGGCATTAGGTAGGTGCGGTGTGTCAAAGCCTTTAGGAGGCCCATCAGCTGGACTGACTGTGGAAGATGCCCAAGGCCATGGCCCCTTGCCATGTACGGGAAACCTCCACCAGTGGTTCGGCAAGGAGGAGAGCTGCACTCTATGCAGCATACTCAACGCAAGCCTACAGCACTTGTTGTCAGGTTACAGAGTTGCTCTGACGCAGGGTCGGTACAGATGGTGCCAAGACCAAGTCCTAACAAAACTTGCCAAAATTCTAGAGTGCTGCATACCCAAACAACCAACTCAAAAACCTGCACCACCCCGGCCCTTTGAGGACCGGTTTACCCACCCCTTGACTAGAGAATAAGGTCAACGTTGGCGATATTACCACCACCTCATTCAGGCCAGACATCATGCTTTGGTCTACAGCAGCAAAGTCTGCCATGCTTATAGAGCTCCCTGTAAAAGATTCAACCCGAAACGTTTATATTCGATTTCTTTTGATTTCTGGTCTTTTAATTTAAATTTAAGTTAATACCAGCCAAACGAATGATAACACATTAAAAGCCACTCGTATTTCTTCTACGATAGCGTCTGACTGAGCAGGGCAAAAGGTTTGCGAAGAATGTATATAATATGAGAATGTTTTATTTAGAATATATATTCACATATATATGCATGTATATATATCCACATTTATATGTATCTATATTTATTCACGTATATATGTATAAAAAACGTGTGTAGTATTTAGACTGATTTGGGCTGCTAATACAGTTTTGGAAATGAAAATGTTTTCTTTGTTTAAATATTATTGTATATATTTTGTGATGCAGTTTCTTTTCAGCTCTTACGGTGATCACACCTTAGATCTATTTATAGATCAAATTGTCAACATAAATAAACGAGGTGCTCATCATCAGTTAAAGAGATGGCTCGTCAATATCAGTCAGTGTTGCTACACTCACTATCCCCTGGGAGGAGGGAATCCAAGCCTCCCACAAGCGCAGTGCAACAAAGTTCTCCGACTTGGCTGCTGAGTCAACTATCATCTACCCTGTGGAAATAGACTGAACCTGTCGGAACCTCAGCAACCAGGCTGCTTCAGGACATTCCTGAGCTAAGCTTGAAAGGGAAACCAAGGCCCTTGATGAGGAAGCAGAAAACGCAAGCAGGAAAAGGACAATAATAGCGGTCAAGACAGTAACATGGGTCAGCTTCAGGGGGTGGCAGAGAGATGTCCCCGTCATAAAAGAAACTCTTAAGAGAAACAGATTACTCTGATAATAATACCAGCCCTTAGTCGACATGAGGGTGAGTAGAAAATGAGTGAAGTTTGAATGTTGAGTGAATAATCACCAGAATTGTATTTATAGTATATTTATATATAGCATAAAGGCAAACAGAGAAAGTTAACATTATATGGAATTATTATTATTTATTTTTTAAGTCAAAAGGGTTTTGTGGCTCCCAGGGTTTTCTTTCCTGTAGGCAAAGGGCCCAAATGGCTCTTTGAGTGGTACAGGTTGCCAACCCCTGTAATAGATGATAAGTTCAATTGTCACCACCCAGCCTTGGAAAAGTGGAGTGGCAACCAGTGTCACTCAAACCCTTTTAGTGACTCCATGATGCCCAGAAGGAGGTGCTATGACATAAAACAGACAGTCCTCAAAGACAAAATAAATACAGAAGGGGGAGGGGAGTTACCTGGGTAGTGTTTGGGGGTGAGTTCCAGTCTGTGAGAGAGCTGCATAGTTCCTGTTGTAGTGTCAATCATGTAGACCAGGACGGAGCCACTGGAAATACAGCACAAAGGTGAGATTCAGTAGACATTTACAAATATTAATTCTTCTCCCCATTGTTTTTGGAGTACGCCTTGTTACTAAAATGACACCTTTTAAAGTCTTCTGCTCCATTAAGTTATTGTTTTAGTCAATCCGGTTCATCTTGCGCCATGGCATTGCAGATCTTCTGATGGGGTGTTCAAAGAGTTCTCTGTGACAAATGGTGGTGTCATGGATCCCGCAATGTGAAGTTTAAACAAGAGTGACATTTTAGTTCTATCAGTAATTGAAACAATTTCACCGGGATCCAAATGTTGCAGAATCCTCTTCATGTCTTGTTCGGAATGTTTGAAGACCAGTCCGTTAGAATCTTCTTAATCATTTCTTATTTCTTATCAAAGAAATGTGTCAACCAAACAACGCCCTGATATGACATGATATGATATGATCGCAGTCAATTCCAAAATTTTCTTGGACACGTCAATAAAAACATTTTAAATAAGCAGCAAGTATTTTTGTATACACAATGTATATTAACCGGCCTGCAAATTATTTTCAGTTTCTTCTGCAGTGTTTTGCATGAATAAAAAGACCCAAAGATTATTAGGTGTGACAAGACCCTCAGATTTTAGAAATGTGTGTGAAGGGTAGCTGCCAGTTGTGGAATAAACATATAAAATGCAAAAAACACATGCACACTCTGACAAACCCAGTAGATGTTACTCCTCAAAATTGAATGCTCATGGAGGCCAACCTTGACCAAACACACTCCCAATACAAAGGTTGTGACACTATGCAGCTGCAAGCAAAAACAGTCAGGGAATCCTTGAGATGTTACTATCAAGCACACATTAGGTGGCCTCAGCAAACACAAACTGACAGATTCCCTCACTTGACAAACACCACAGGGGTGGCAGAAGATCTCTTGAACACACAGCTTACTCCCAAACTCTATTAAAAAAATAGTTCCACATACATGCACCATCTTAACATACCTGGCTGTACCGAAGGCCATCAGTCTGTACTTGTTGTTGACCGCCACACAGGTGCCATCAATCACGTCTGCTGCCCAAACGGCCTGGAGCTGCACAATACACATACAGGAGAGGAGGATCCAGGAATTACAAAAGAATGAAAGGCTGAAAAGGGGGTTTCAAATTCATAAGATACTTTTTCTTTGTACAATGTCAGATATAAGGACATTTTTAAAAATGTATATAAGATGCAGAAAGATCTTTGCACTGGCTGCTACTCCTGCGATCAGACAAGAGGTGAATTATAAAATAGATATAAAAAAAAAGGTCAAACTTCTGATTATGTGGATTCATTGAATACTTCTATCAATTGACAATAAAAAAAATATAATATTGAAAACTAATGAGGGGAAAAATATAAAAGCAGCTCTTCAAGCAATTTGTCAAATCAATTCCAAACAAAAAACAGCATAAATACTATAAGCAGGTTTTTGCGACTGTGTGCACTTGTAGCATGCCATGTAGCAGTGGACAGTTGATGAATAATGTGTGATATAATGTTATTATGATGTTTAGAAAAAAAACAAAACTTACTTCTCACACAACATGTGCCACTAAAGTAAGTTTGATTCAATTAATTAGGTCCAACAAGACACACTTTACAGAGCTCAAAAAAATCATTCTTCATAATCAGCATCATTCTGAGTATTGTCCGAGTTAGCTCTTGTGTGCATATGTATAAGCCTTCTCACGTCTGCTGTGATGGTGTTGCTGAGAGGCGTGATGAAACCCAGGTGACCGTCACTCAAGACCACAGCGAAGCCGTGGAGGGTCGTGCAGTACTCCACGCAGCTGATGTAAGCACCGTCCAGGTCCAGTGAAGGGCTTCCTACAACAAAGGTGTGGCAATTGTATTATGAAATAAAAGGTTTGCTTATTTTGGTAGTGTGTCCGTTTTTTAAACTTGTGCTTAAATCATCTGCAAATAACAAATACAAAAAAAAGGGAGAAATTTCTTTTTGAAGACTAGTACGAATAAAAACTGGTTTCAGTATCAAGAGTACAAGTACAACTCAGGACCTTCACAAATGACTGTCAAAAATGTGGATAAAAACTGTTTTAATATTGGCATGTTTTTTATTTTATTGGAAAAAAATCTTTCACACAAAAGATTTCTGATCTTTGTACTGAACTAAAGATATTATTATTATTATTATTATTATTATTATTATAATAACAGGTCCAACCCTTTACATTCAACAGGAGTGGATTGATGATGTCATAGGCTCCATGTGTTCAACTGCCATACATCCTGTTTACACTGACTAAATACTTGTGAATATTTTTCTATACACAATGGCATATTGAACATACTGGGAAAGATTATACCTGTCTTCTGTAAGAGTGTGCTGCCAGTCAGGGAATGAACATTGATACAGAGGGGTACTCTCACTCTGACTTCAAAAAACAAAAAGTTTAAACCTTTTCCAAATTCTGTTATTTTTGCAGATGATGTTAGAATAAACCAAAAAAAACAGGCACACACCTTTTTGAAAGCTTCCTCACCCATAGAAAAGCCCTTCAGGGTAATCTTAAAAAATGAATAATTTCTATAGATGCAGACATTGAATATATGTAAAACCATGTGTCATCTTACCACGAGCAGACTGAAGATCCAGAGAGAAGGGGATGGAAGTGAGACAAATGGTCTTGCGCCCGTTGCTGCCCTGACCGTCCCAGTGCAGCTCATGGAGGAAGCCGTCTGTAGTACAAATCAGCAAGTGGTCTTGCATGGACTGCAGACTAGTGAAAAGGGAAAAAACAATACAACATTAAAATGAGTTGAGTCATGGATATTGGTCTTCTATTAGGTTATGGATTGTATAGTTAGACGTCAGGTCTGGAAAAATAGAAGTCACTGAAGAGGTCATTATGCTCAGACACAGAAATAATCATCAAGCAAAAGTACAGTCATGCAGAAACTGAGCTAGAGTCCAGCAACTGTCACCTGAGAGCCAGCCCTCCTGATCAACCTGTCCAATGTTGACACTCCTCCTGGACACATTTCCACCCCAACACACCACAGCATAGAACAGGACACTGGCCACCACAGATTGGTAGACCATGCAGAGGAGTTTCCTGCAGATGTTAAATGATCGAAGCCTCCTCAGAAAGTACAGTCTACTTTGAAGTTTCTCTGAACATGGTCTGTGTTGCAGGACCAGTCCAGTTTACTGTCCAGCCACACACCGAGGTACTTATAGTTGTCAACTATCTCCAGCTCTTCGCCTCTGATGGACACTGGACGTGGCTTTGTCCTGGACCTCCCAAAGTCCAAGAGCAGCTCCTTGGTCTTTGAGGTGTTCAGCTGCAAGCGTTTCCTCTCACTCCAGTCCACAAAGTCATGTATCAGACTCTTGTACTCGTCCTTTTTGTTGCCCCTGATGCATCCAACAATGGCAGTGTCGTCAGCATACTTCTGGACGAGACTCAGCTCTGATTTGTAGCAAAAGTCTGAAGTATATATGGTGAAGAGGAGAGGGCCCAGTACTGTCCCCTGAGGTGCTCCTGTCCTGCACACCACAGTGTCAGACGTGATGTCCTTCAGCCTGACATACTGTGGTTTTAACACCATCCCAGAACTCTCTTATTTGTTCCCCGTTCAGCTTCTCCTCCAACCTCCTCCTGTAGGTGTCCTTTGCCTCCCTCAAGCATCACTTCACCTCCTGCTGTGGTGACCTCATGGCGTCTCTGTCTCTGCTCCTGAAAGCCACCTTCTTCCTGTTAAGGACATCCTTGACCTCCTTTGTTACCCACGATTTATTATTAGGGTGACAGCGGACAGTCTTAGCAGGGGCGACGACTTCTGAGCAGAAATTTAGACAGTCTGTCTGACCCTCGATGTCCTCACTATGAGACTTCAGCAGCACATCCCCGTCTGTGGTGTAAAAGGACTGTACTGTGACTGAAGGTGGACCAGGTTCTGATCGGACCTTCCTAGTGGAGGAAGAGGTTTGGCTCTGTACGCATCCTTCAAGTTGGAATAAAGAAGGTCAAAAGTAGGCAGTGTAGAGTCCAGGTTGGCATGATTAAAATCCCCAGAGATGAAAAAAAAGCGTCTTGATGCCGTTTCTGAAGTCTAGCTGTCATTGTGTTAATCTTCTCACAGGCAGATTGAGCCACAGCACTCGGAGGAATGTAAACACACGGTGCGATACAGCGGCGAAGTTAGTTTGATATTGGATATTCGACAGAAATTTGCTCCAGCAACCGCCGAGTCATTGTCCGCTACATGCCCGAAGAGAGCTCACTGATAGCGGCCAATAGAACTGCCAAGTCTATTAGGGACCGTCAATGAATTTTACTTTGACGAACGTTAACATATAAAAAATATTCAGAAAATGTTTTGAGAGGTTTATAGTAAAAACAACGATTACATATTATGAATATGATTTAGTTTTATGATCTCAAAGTGATTTTGAGAGATTTAATCCCAACATCTTGAAGCTATTGAGAAAAAACTACACAATTTACATAGAAATATTTATTTAAATTATTTTGAGAGGTGCATAGTAAAAATAATGAACACATTATGAATATGATTTAGTTCAATGATCTCAAAAATGAGTTTGAGAGATTTTATCCGAACATCTGTAAGCTATTAAGAATATTCATAATATGTATTGTCTGTTTTTACTATTCACCTCTGAACATAATTGAAATAATTTTTTTTTGTAAATATTGTTTTTTCTCAAAAGGATCTAGATATTTGGATGAAATCACTTGAAATCATTCTGAAATCATAGAACTAAATAATATTCATAATATGCAATCATTGTTTATACTATGCACCTCTCAAAATATTTAAAATAAATATTTATATGTCAATATTAGTGTTTTTTCTCAATAGCTTCCAGATGTTAGAATGAAATTACTCAAAAGCACTTTGAGATCATAGAACTAAATCATATTCATAATATGTAATCATTGTTTTTACTATGCATCTCTCAAAATATTTTAAATAATTTTTTTTTGTAAATATTAGTGTTTTTTTTCAATAGCTTCCAGATGTTGGGATGAAATTATTAAAAATCAGCGTGAAATCATAGAACTAAATCATATTCATAATTTCTAATCATAGTTTTTAATAAGAACCTCTAAAAATAATTTAAATAAATGTATATTTTTTAAATATTAGTGTTTATTATCAATAGCCTCCAGATGTTTGGATGAAATCACCTAAAATCATTCTGAAACTATAGAACTAAATCATATTCATAGTATGTATTCATTGATTTGATTCATTATGCACCTCAAAATATTTTGAGGTAGTGTTTTTAGCTTCAAGTATTTAGGATGAAATTACTCAAAATCCTATTTTAATATGTAGTCTTTTTTCTTTTTCTTTTCTTTTCTTTACTATAAACCTCTCAGTACATTGTTTAAATATTTGAATACGTTAACGTTTGTCAAAGTGACGCTGGGTATGTAGCGGACAATGATTGGGCGGTTGCTGGAGCGAATGTCTGTCCAAAATCCAATATCAAAATAACTTCCCCGTGGTCAGCGAGATCCATGACTGAACTGGCGTGGTAGATAGTATGGCCACAGAATGACAGCCAACAGTTCTAAATCCTGACAATACAAGACTTTCTTCACAGTAACGTGTCCCGGGCTACACCAGCGCTTATTTACACACATGATGAGCCCTCCTCCTCGGTGCTTCCTACAAGCATGTGCATCTTTGTCCGGTCTTACGGCGGTGAAGCACGGCAAGTACACGTTAGCGCCTGGAGTCAGCTGAGTGAGCCATGTCTCTATGAAGAACCAACATGCTGCTCTCTAGGTAGATCTGCTGGTTGTTAAGGGCAGACAGCGTGTCGATCTCGTTTGTCAATGAATTGACGTTTCCCAACATGATTGTAGGGATCGATGTCTGTGACGTCTCCGATTGTCCGTTAGCTTAACCTTTATTCTCTTGTGGGCTCAACATCCACGATAGCTGCGTAGAAGTTCCATCGGGATATTATGATGATCTCCAGCCTGTGCCATTGACTTCACCGACAGTAGATCCTCTATTGGGTAAACAAGACGATTCTCTCAATGTTGAAACGTATCCATAAGTAAACAAAAAAGTAAAAAGTAAATTAAAAGGAAGAAAACTGCTGCAAAGCTCTTAAATCAAATATATCTTGGAACATAAGACCAAGAGTTGCATGTAGATCGACACTGGACAGACTATTGTAGAATGTTCCTTCATTTATTTTTTTTAATAATTCAGAAAGACTGAGGTACTTGGTGAAGCGACCAAGAGCTTAGCGTCTTCAAAGGAATTTTCTTGATAAATCCACAGCAGTAGACACCCACTCATCTCCATCAAGCTCAGGAGCAGTGGTGCCGGTAATTTGTTACTCAATTACCTGTTAAGCTTCCGATACCAATTTTTCAATAAGGAGTAATCTAATGCTTTACAATTTTAAAACAATAAATCAGATTGAAGTAATTTATCAGAAGTCACTCTTCGTTTCTATAAGTTACCGGATAAAAGGTTTTAATTGTTGCCTTCTGGCATCTTAAGAGTGACTTCACCAACTGGGCTATTCATGTTTGCAGCATGAAAACTAATGTAAACAACAATGGCATGAGGAGAGAGACACGGCATCGACGAGGTGTAAACTCACTCACACTTGAGTTTCATAATGCGCAAACACATGCAACTTTCGCCACAAATTGTGCAGAAGAGTTGAACAAACTGGGAGTTGAAGCCAGATATGGATGATCACACGGTCACATGACAGAAGATGGGTGACAACAGTTTTTTTACTGAAATATACTGTATACGTTAGAAAAATCCTTATGCCCGACCGACCAATGACCGCAATTCAAAAACAACAGCCGTAAATAACAGTAGGGGAACACGCCTATGATAATGGCAGCACAGCTGAATGAAACCAGTTAGATCCTGATATGTAAATTAGTACTTTTCTTTGTATTACAGGAGATGTACTTAAAGATGACAGAGCAGGGGGCGTGGTCTGGCCAGCAATGGAGTAGGACGTGTTTGAGAAGGCTCCCGAAATCTGTCAGTAAAACTTTAAATTTAATTACATTAGCGCTGAAGAAATAAAAAGACATTCGAGCTGTTAAAGCTAAGGTGGCTAGCGACATAGCAGCGGTTGATGCTAACGTCGCGGACCTGAAATCTACTGTGGGGGAAATGGAGGTTTCTCTCTCTGGCTGCTCCGATGACATCACTCAACTTAAAGCCACAGTGAAGCGACTTGAGACGGTTGTGACGACACTGGAGAACAAGTGTGAGGATCTGGAGGCGAGATCACGGCGTAACAACGTGCGCATCCTGGGCGTTCCGGAGGGACCCGACAGCTGTTCTACATCCGTGGTGTCCAGCATGCTGAAGGAGGCGTTCGGTTTGGAGGCGATGCCGGAGCTCGACCGGTCCCATCGCACACTACGACCGAAACCTAATCCCGGGGATCGTCCACATCCCATTGTCGTCAGGTTCCACTACCACAGAGACTGTGCTGACATCTTGCGCCGGGCCAGGGAGAGAGGACGCATCAGGTTTGGAGACAATAACTTGTTGATCTTTCCTGACTACACCGCGAAGGTAGCCCGAGCCAGGGCTGCATTCAACGAGGTACGTCAGCAACTACGGGCTCTGGATGGAGTTCGGTATGGTCTGTTGTACCCTGCCCGCCTACGGGTCACGCATAACGGGATGGAGAGGGAGTTCACATCAGCCGATGAAGCAGCAAAATACGTCAAAACATTGAGTGAGAAGTGATGGTGTCTGTGCTGCTGCATAACTCAGGTTTCTGTTCCTTGACAGCTTGAAAAGCCGTAAATGGTTTAATGTTATATATTAAGTTTTTATAAGATTTCTATTTTGAAACATTTTATTTTTACATTTCTTGTTATATTGTTCTTTGCACTTGCAAATATGGTTCTGAATCTTAATATGATTTACAAGTATCTTGCGGATAATAATAATTTGTATTTGAATTTTTTCTTCATTTGCGCTCTATTATGATATGGCCAGATTTCGGGGGCCACTCATTTGAGGTAGTTGCGTTAACTATTTTTGTGGGTTGGTAAACTAACTCCGTGTCGTTTATTATGAACGACTTTTCTTACTTAGTGGGTTTTACACGGCCGTCACTCCAGCGTTTTGTTTTTGGAGGGGACTTTGCGTGTTGTTCGGGTTTGTGGGTTTTTTCTTTTAACTTTTATTGTTTTTCTTATTCACTTGTTTTTGTTGGTTTTCGGGGAAAAGGGGAAGGGACTCTCCTCGGCTCATCATCACCGTCTCACTTAATTAATGTACACAGCATTTGCTTATGAGTAACACAAATCACTTCTCGGGGAGGCCGCTGAGGTTTCTTAGCTGGAATATTAAAGGAATGGGAGAGCCCATCAAACGATCCAAGGTTTTCACTCATTTGAAAAAAAATAATTGTGACATAGTGTTCTTGCAGGAGACGCATCTGAGAATTAAAGATCACAATAGACTGCGGAACCCCTGGGTGAGTCAAATATTCCACTCAAATTTTAACTCAAAAGCTAGAGGGGTCGCCATTCTTGTCAACAAGAGAACACAGTTTACAGCCACAAAGGTAATAGCGGACATAAATGGCAGGTATTTTATCGTTGCTGGTACCCTCATGCAAACCAAAGTTCTCTTGGTAAACATCTATGCTCCGAATTTTGACGATGCCACATTTGCAGGGAAATTACATAGTGGTCTTCCTTTCCTAGACTCTCACTCTGTAATCTTGGGAGGGGATTTTAATTGTGTCCAGGAAAATACACTAGATCGTTCTAGCTCTAAAAAACAGACACAGTCATCAATGTCAAATTTTTTGCTATTCGGAGTGGTCTGGTTGATCCTTGGAGACACAGGAATCCTTCCTCCAAGAAGTTCTCTTTCTTTTCCCCAGTCCACCATTCATATTCAAGAATAGATTACGTTTTAATAGATGAGACTTTGAACCCTCTTGTATCCAATTCGGATTACTTAAGTATTGTTATCTCTGATCACGCTCCAGTGATCTTTGATATAAATCTGTCCACTCACAGGCACAATCGACCACCCTGGAGGTTTGATTCACTTCTACTGGCAGATCTGGACTTCTGTAAATTTATTTATAAATCAATAGATGACTTTTTGGACATAAATCGTAAAGACTGCTCCTCTCATAGTTTACTATGGTAGACATTAAAGTGTTACCTCAGAGGCCAAATAATTTCTTATTCGTCCCATACAAAAAAAAAATTAAATGCTAGACTGTCACAAATTGTTGCTGACATAAGTAATCTGGATGAAAAATATTCTGAAAATCCAACTCCAGAGTTGCTCAAACGGAGGCTCGACTTGCAGGCAGAGTTCGATCTGATATCTACTAAAGATGCAGAACGCTTACTTCTCCGTAGTCGCGGCACTTACCGAACATGGGGAAAAACCATCCAGATTATTGGCTCATCAACTCCGCAGGCGAGCAACCTCTCGTCATATCATCGAAATAAGAAACAAAAATAACTCATTGACAGACGACCCCATTGACATTAACAATATTTTCAAAACCTTCTATTCGGATTTATATAGTTCAAATTTTCCGGAGGATGATCATGTAATGAGAGACTTCCTGGACAAATTGTGCTTCCCACTAATTGAAGAAACTCAAAGGGAAAAACTAGATGCAGCCTTGACCCTAGAAGAAATCATACAATCAATTAGAAATATGCAATCAAACAAAGCCCCTGGACCTGATGGTTTCCCTATTGAGTTTTTTAAAACATTTCAATTAAAATTAGCCCCACTATTACTATCTGTGTTCAATGAATCACTTGAGCTTGGCACGTTGCCTCCAACGTTTACCCAGGCACAGATTGTAATACTACCCAAGAAAAACAGAGACCCGAGCTTGTGCGGCTCCTACAGACCGCTCTCTCTACTAAATTCTGATGTCAAAGTATTAGCAAAGATCCTCGCTACTAGATTAGAGAAAGTCATGCCTACCATAATATCCGAAGAGCAAAATGGCTTCATAAAAGGACGTCAGGTATTCTTCAATACCCGCACTTTATTTAATATCATTTACTCTGATCAGACTGAGGCTCAACCAGAGATTGCAATATCGTTTGATGCCGAGAAGGCCTTCGATAGAGTAGAGTGGAAATACCTTTTTTCCGTTTTAGAAAAATTCAAATTTGGGGACATATTCATTTCCTGGATTCATCTTTTGTATTCTTCGCCTCTTGCCAGTGTAATCACAAATTATATCAAGTCTAATAATTTTGGTCTAGAACGTGGAACTCGCCAAGGTTGCCCACTCTCTCCGTCCCTTTTCGCTCTATCAATCGAGCCACTATCTATTGCACTGAGGTCTGAAGGAGGGTTTAAAGGTATCATACGCAATGGAAAGGAACACAAACTCTCTCTTTATGCTGACGACTTGCTTCTCTATGTTGAAAACCCTGCTGTTGGTGTACCTGTGATTTTGAATATTCTGGACAAATTTGGTAAATTTTCAGGTTACAAATTAAATCTCGATAAAAGTGTTTGTTTCCCTATTAATAACTCAGCACAACAAATGCAATTGCCCAACTTCCTGTTTAAATTTAATCCGACTGGCTTCAAGTACTTGGGGGTCAATGTTACTTCAACTATATCTAAACTAGTTTCAGCAAATTTTACCCCTTTAATCTCAGAGATGAAATCTGACATCCGTAGGTGGTCCAGTCTTCCCCTTTCATTAATTGGTAGAATCAATGTGGTCAAAATGAATATTCTTCCTAAATTCTTGTATTTTTTTCAAACTCTGCCATGCTTTCTGCCCAAGTACTTCTTTAACACTATTGATAAGATAATAACTTCTTTTTTATGGTCTGGAAAAACACAGAGGATCAAAAAGGCAATTCTTCAAAATTGAAAATTTGATGGCTTACTACTGGGCCTCTCACATTCAAAAAATTGGCTTCTATGTGGCGTCGTCAAAATTTTCTTGGTGTGATATGGAGCTGGCGTCTTGTCGGAGAACCTCTATGACAGCTCTGTTGTATTCTTCACTTCCCTTAAAACTTTCAGAATTTACAAATAATCCAGTTGTTCACAACACAATTAAAATTTGGCTTCAATTCAGGCGTCACTTTAAGTTTAGAGAGGTTTCTCCTCTTACACCTGTGAGCCTTAACCATGCGTTTCCTCCTTCTGTGTTGGACTCTTCATTCGCTGCTTGGCAGGATAGAGGTATTAAACATATAAAAGATTTGTACATAAATGACATTTTTGCCGATTTTAATGAGCTTTCTACACTATATGAGCTACCGGCTTCACACTTCTTCAGATATTTGCAGATCCGAAGTTTTGTTTCCAAAACTTTTTCATACTTTCCATCACTGCCTCCCAATCAACCCTGGGAAGAGTTTCTTACAATTAATCACCAGCAGAGGGGGTCAATCTCTAAATTGTATGCCTCTATCCTGTCAATCAGCACTGAGGATACTGGAACGAAGGAGCGATGGGAGGAGGAGCTGGGGATGCGCATCACTGAGGATTACTGGGAGAGGGCATTACGTAAGGTTGGGTCCTCTATCTCGTGTGCTCGACTTGGACTGATCCAATTCAAAGTTCTGTTCAGAGTTCATTACCTCGCACACGGGTATTCATATTAAATTCATATTGAATTCAAATGCTCAAACCTTTTTGAGGTATACACTGCATTTCAAAAGTGAAAAAACTACCTTTGGTTTGTTATCTGTGTGTGTTTTTTTTTGTTGTTTTTTTCTGTGTGTTACTGTGTGCTCTGTGTGTTCTAATGTATTACTTTACTTTACTTTATTTATTTTTATTTATTATTTTCATTTTTATTTTTATTTTTTATTTTTATTTTTTATTTCTATTTTAATTTTTTGATTGGGGGAAAAAGAAACGAAAATCTGTCTTTCTGAATTTTCCTTGTGTGTGTGAAAATGTATACACTGTTGAATATGTCTCAATAAACATATTTGGAAAAAAAAGAAAAAAGATGACGGAGCAACTGTACAAAAATGTGGGAGATGGAAGAGAGTCAGACTATTGACAGTGTTTGGACTTTTGTTCACTTTACCCCAAAGTTTGTGTGATAAGAAAGAAACTCATGGTCGCCTTACAATAAAAATCACACAATACAATAAAACCAGGAAGTGGAGGATTAAAACAACATCTAAAACAAGATCGGCATGTGGGCAACAACACCTCAGGAGTCATCTCTGTGAGCCCGCTGCGGTTCACCCTGATGACCCACGACTGTTGTCCCAGGTACAATACCAACCAAATCCTGAAATATGCAGATGACACAACAGTCGTGGGCCTCATTCAGGACGACAACAAACTGGCCTACAGAGAGGAGGTGCAACCCCTGGTGGACTGGTGTGAGGTGAACAACCTGCTTCTGAACGTCGACAAGACTAAAGAAATCATCATCGACTTCAGAAGATCCCGACCCAGCCACGCACCACTCCGCATCAACGGCACAACGGTGGAGGTCGTCAGCAGCACCAAGTTCCTGGGGGTGCACATCACAGAGGACCTCAACTGGACCCTTCACATCAGCTCCCTGGTGAAGAAAACCCAGCAGCGTCTGCACTTCCTGAGACAGATGAGAAAGGTGTCTCTCCCCCCACCCATCCTCTACACCTTCTACAGAGGGACCATCAAGAGCCTGCGGACCAGCAGCATCTCCATCTGGTCGGGGAGCTGCAAGGCCTCCGACTGGAAGTCTCTCCAGAGAGTGGTGAGGAACGCGGAGAAGATTATCGGGACACCACTCCCCCCCCATGCAGGACGTGGCAAATAAACCCTGTCTTAACAGGGCCCACAGAATTCTGTCCAACTCCACCCACGCGCTCTATGGACTGTTCTCTCTCCTGGCGTCTGGCAGAAGGTTCCGCAGCATCCGCTGCAGAATGGAAAGATTTAAAAACAGCTTCTTTCCTCTGCCCATCAGACTGCTGAATGAAAATATGACTTGAGCTATGCACTATTTAAAATATTATGCATTTATTCTATTTATAACATATTAGCACTATTGTTAACTTATTTGCATTTATACTTTATATACATTAATTATTATATGCAATATTTATGTTATTTATTTATTCTGTTTATACTATATTGCACTATTTTTAACTTATTAATATTTATATTTATACTTTTTATACACATCTCTCTGCTGTGTTTTTTAACTGTTGCCAAGCAACGACATTTCGTTGCCAGTTTCACTGCTGTGTTTTCTGTGAAATGACAATAAAAAAAAGTCTAAAGATGATAGAGGTTATGAGGGGTTTGTCCTTCGGAACATCCGGGTTTTGAGTTGAGATTTCAAGAGGGGTTTAACACCACTAACTTTATTAAGCATCTAGAGAAGCATCACGACAAAGAATATGACCAGATTGAATAAACAAGCAAAACGAAGCTTAACAAAGTTAACCTGCACCGTTCTGTAGAGACGAGAGAAACTTTCGGTTGACGCATGAAAGGTAGTCAACAATAACCAAAGTTCTCGTTAGTGTTAATGTGGACTTTATCATTGGAATCTGCCTCAATCCAACAGAAAATACATTTAACAACTTTAGTTTAGTAAACGGTTTACTAACTTTTAAATCGTGTTGCTCACAGTTCAAATGACGAAACAAGTTTGAGGATTGTGACAGAAAACTCTTCATAATTCAATAAATCCTGCACGATGCATTATCTGTCAATACTAATGTCATTATTAAGTGTTTTTTGCATTAAACTTGTGTTTAAAACCGTGATCATTAACAAAAGTCATCCAGACCTCTGTGAGTCGGCTGCGTTCGCCACTTGCAAGTCACGATGCTATATGACGGCCGGAAAATCAAATTGCAACCTTTGCGACATGACAATCACATTTAAAAAAATAAAATCACGATAATATCGCAAATGCACCTAATCATCAGTCGGCAAAATTGCAGGTCCTTTAATTTTTCTTCTGACGGTATCAGGCTCAGACAAGTGACCATCACAGAGCATTATTTCAGTTACATTTTTACATTTGTTTATACAACACGTGATTTTTTTGTGTGACATAGATTTTTGTTTTTTATCTTAAACAGTAATTGGTAGGATCATAGAGCAGCACAATATTGCATTTTCAGTTTATAATACATGCCAGACGGTCGTTTGTTGTTGGAATTCTGTGCTTGTCATGGCTTGTGCATCACAAACACCATATTCGAACATAGGGAGGCTCATAAGTCCCTAAGCCGCAGGTCAATGATCGATTTTGTAATCGTGTCAGCTGACTTGAGGCGGTATGTTCTGTACACCCGGATGAAGAGAGGGGCAGAACTGATCACCAGCTAGCTCCGATGGCAGGGGGAGCCTCTGGACTGACCAGGTAAACCCAAACGTGTAGTGCAGGTGAACTGGGAATGTCTGGAGGATGAAGCTGTCAGAGGTGTTTTCAGCTCACACATTCGAGAAGCATTTTTCGATATCCATGTGGAGGTTGGGGACATCGAACATGAGTGGTCAGTGTTCAAAGCCGCCATGGCTGACGCTCCAGTTGCAAGCTGTGTTCTGAAGGTCATCTGTGCCTCAAGGGGCGGTAACCCAAGGAGATCTTGGTGAACAACAGATGTCAGATGTCCGACTGAAGAGGGAGTCTTATCGTGTCTTGCCGGACTCCTGAAGCAGTTGCAAAGTACCGCCTGGCTCGAAGGGCTGCTGCTTTGGCTGTTGCAAAGGCTAAACAAAGAGGGGAATCCATGGAGGAAGACTTTCGGTCAGCACCAGTGCGCTTCTGGAAAACGGTCAAGCACCTCAGAGTGTCCAAGCTGTTTACAGTAAGGATGGAATGTTGCCGACTTCAACTGAGTATGTGTTGGCCGTTGGAAAGAGTACTTTGAGGAACTACTCAACCCGGATGTCCAACCCACTCTAGTGGAGACAGAGCTGGAGGCCGATGGGCGGGCTTCATTGATCTCTCGTGCTGAAGTCGCTGTGGTGGTCAGAAAGCTCCACAGTGGCAAAGCTGCGTGAATTTATGAGATTCGCCCAGAAATGCTGAAGGCTCTGAGTGTTGAAGGGTTGCCTTGTCTGACTCGTCTCTTTAACATTGCGTGGGCGTCTGGGTCAGTGCCTGACGAGTTGCAGACCGGGGTGGTGGTCCCCCTATTTTAAAAAGGGGGACCAGAGGTTGTTTGCCAACTACAGAGGCATCACACTCCTCTGCCTTCCTGATAAGGTCTACTCTAAAGGTCCTGGAAAGGAGGGTCCGATTGATGGTTGAACCTGAGATCCAAGAGGAACAATGCGGGTTCCGTCCAGGCCGTAGAACTACGGACCAACTCTTCACTCTCTCGACGGTTCTCAAGGGTGCCTGGGAGTATGACCTGCCAGTCTACATGTGCTTTGTGGACTTGGAGAAGGCGTACGACCGAGTGCCCAGGGCGAAGTTGTGGGAGGTGCTTCAGGAGAATGGAGTGAGAGGCTCTCTACTGAGGGCCCTCAAATCATTGTAATCCCGCAGCGGGAGTTGTGTGGCATCGGAGTGTCTTGGGATCCCTCAGTCAGGGCTGGCAGATGTTGCTAGTTTGAAGGGCATTTGGCACTCCCTGTTGAAGCTGCGCCCGCGACCCGGCGACGGATAAGCGGATGACGATGAATGGATGAATGGATGTGATTTTTCTTTGAAGTAAGTTTGTTTTTGTCTGGTTGCTGTTGAAAATGTTTTCCCTTTGGTGATGACGCTGTGATTCCTGTTCTCGGGTTGATGATGTTGCTGTTATTCCCGTTCTCGCGAGACACTGAAGTGAGCGACTAAAACATGGCGGCCCCCTGTCACTAAAAGAAAACAAACTACTCAGCTATACAACGCTAAAAATTCAATCCAGCAGCAACCACGGAATCCCTCGAGCAACTAGAGGATTTCATCTAAAAACTTTACTACGGACAGAGCAACATGGGACGTAAAGGAAAGGGTTCGTCTGGCGATAAAACTTCCACACCAGCGGCGAAGCAACAACGATCCAGGAACTCGCCAAAACTAATGGATTCACAAACTCAAACGGACTCTACCTCTTCACCACTGCTGTATTACAGAGAGGTTAGTGAGAACTTAATGTCAATTAAAACTCTCCTTAACTCACTGGAATATCAGATCACCCTCGTTGAATTGCTCAAGTTTCAATGCAAAATGGTTATGTTAGCTATCAGAAATTTGTTTGGCAGCATAAATAGCCAACAGTAGTTTACAGTTCGACACTGACACGACCAGCCACGCAACAAACACAAAGGTTCTGTAAAAATAAAAGAACAATGTGATGACAGAACACCACGAATATAAAGTTTAGTTAAAATATCAAGATTCCTACTGTGAAAGGATAATACATACTAAATGACTGTGGTATTATCATGTCTGTATGAACGAGACAGTTTGTGATGATAAAGTCATAGAGAGATATAACACATTTATTGCCAGTGTTGTACACAGCAACGGATTCTTTGTGGTGTTGACAGTACAATAGATCCAGAGAAAAACAGGGTTCTTGTTGTGATTTTGTTGAGTTGACTGCAATGATTAAAAAGAAGTCAAACCGTGCTCCCCACTCTTAATATCCAGCCAAACAAAACTTGGGTGTACTGGCATCGAGTTGTGACTTTTTTTTATAGTCTACTCTTGAGTGTTGCTAAAATTACAAGGATTTTATATGTTTCAAAACTTGTTACAAAAGAGTGTGATCTGGAGGATGGCGTGTGCTCTTTTAGTGTTGACAAATTGTTTGAATTAAGTTGCACTGTTTTGCCACACAAGTGTTAATGAAAGATGTATGCATAATACAAATTGCTAATGTGTAAATAAGGATAAAGAAATCCTGTTTTAGATTAATCTGTACTATCTGTAGCATCATTTTCTAAGTGTTGTGGAGGAAGAAGAGCGGTGTGAGATCAAGTGATAAAGCCATTGTTAAGATAAAAGCAAATCAGGCCTACATTGGAAAAAATAGGGTATTAGGTATTAGTTCAATAACATATGTAAACAAAAATAACATGATATAACACTAGCCTTGAAAACATTTGCAGCAAACACTTTCAAAAATGTCCTAAAAAGTGTAGTGTTATCATTTATATTCATCAGCAAGTAATAAATAAACCTTAATGCATAAACCAAAATGAAACACTGTCAGTCATGTCTGCCTTTTTCTTCCAGCTCCTACATTTTGTGTACAGTTGCTCTTCTGACTGTTTCATATGCGAGTACATCTCCTGTAATACAAAATAATAGAGTGTACTTAATACAACTTGTATTGTGTGATTGTGCAAGGCAATTAGCTTTGGAGTATGTATGCATGCACGCGACTAAACTAATGTACCTACCAATTTCAGGATGTTGTAGTAAACGGTTCTCAAAACATTAAGTCTGGATCCTTCATTCAGCGCTGCCATCATCATATTAGATGCTTTATCTTTTGAACTCTACTCCTCGATATTTCCTTGCTTTGTTTCGTGTTGGTCATGCACAGGTTTTGAAGAATTCTGTTTTGACGGCTGGTACTATGCTTCCATGAGATTGAGACACTGGTATCATATTCGTTTGTCATCTTATTTTATTCTTTTATTCTGTAATGCCAGCACAAAAGTTCTAACATCGCAGCATAAATCCGGCAGCAACAGAAAAAGGCTGTTTGAACTCCTCATCCTCTCAATGGAGGAGCAATCCAAATGTATCTGCAGCAACTCTCCATTAGATGACTGACAAGACCTACCTGGTGATGGGGGCCTCCAGGTCTACTGGTCTCCTCATCTCTAAAGACAGTGCAGGGGCACACTGTTCCTCCTTGTAACCTGGAGTGACCTTGACTTGAGGACTTCCCCTAAAAAAAGACAGGAATGCCTTGATCAATAGATAGCACATCATTGTTTAAGGCTTTCAGACCCTTTTATGAAAGATCAGTGCACAACAAGGTCGCCATTTTTTAACTAGGACGCACAGAGTGTTTATCAAGTGGTGTTTTAATCTTTCGACAACCAGAGATAACAATGGGAATTGCGTTCTACCACTTATTCTTCTTTATTAGAAAAAAGGCATTAGTCTCTCCACAGAGTCCTAGGTCTACCATGAGGTGGACAAGCCCAGATCACCAACACAGGGAGACATAGAGAAAACATCCGAGAACAAATCAACTGGCTTCTTTTTATGTGGAGAAGCTGTGATTCTGAACTTCTTATGCTATCTTACGGTGATCCAGGCCCACTGTGAAGCAATTCATTTTGGCTGCCTGTTTTCATGATTCTCACAATATAGGGGTTGAACTTCTTTTTCTTTTTTTTTTTGCACAAGATACGGTTATTTTATTTTTAATTATTTTTAATTTAAAGGTATTGCAGCAAGCTCTAGTCAGGATAGACGCCATAAATAACGCTTGTGATAGTTTAATTCACAAGCAGAGCACATACAGTTGTCCGTGTACACTGGAAACGCTTGCTAAATTGACCCGGAGTACTTCCCAAGTATTTTCGCTTGTTATCGCTTGCCCTTTAAACGACTCTTTTTTTTATTCTTCTCGTCTATGCTTCAATACAAGATGGACATTACAGACAAGTAGGATGTTTTTAAGAGTCTTTTTTTTTTTGGAGGAAGTTCGTCCACTGGGCTCCATTGGCTTCATTAAAATGGGTGGACATTTTTTCCTAAAAGTCTGAAAAGGAACAGATGAATCTGAAATCAAAAACCAAACCAAACCTGACCATTAGAGTGAGTAGAAACACGTGAAGGTTGAACTTTGGGTAAACCATCACTTTAATAATGGTGCCAACAAAACTATGAACCAAATGGATGCTTTTCTACACAATGCTTTTTTTAAGTGACTAGCGATTTGTCGCAACATTACCACATTTCAACGTTAAGTTTGTGTTGCCATGTCAAAAGGGTTTGACAGCTCTGATTATTTGGCTGAGCAGAAAAGCATCATGGGAGCCATTACTGGTCTGCATTACTTAGAGCAGCGGTGGGGGCAATTATATTTCCTCGGGGGCCACATTATATACCGTGGCTGTTATAAGTAAGTAAGTAAGTAAGTAAGTAAGTAATGGTTATGAGGGGCCATCTGTACGCAGCCGCTAGGTCGGCGTACTTTAATTTAATTATATATCGATTTTATTTCTAAATATATAGATTAGATTAGATTAAAATCACTGCAAGAAAAAATATATTCAAACAACGATCTCTAGGAAAATATACATAGGTTGAAACTGCCAGGGTAAGTGCCATAAGGTTGAATAGATAGATTAGGGACTAAAATCCAGTGTTATCTTCTTAAAAGCACTGAGCTTTAAAACGTGGCCTCCCATGTTCAGACTTGCCTGAAATGCTGTCAAGGAATGTGAGTACACACACGCACTATGCACTTGTACAGCCGCTTTGTCATTTCTAGCAGGAAGCTACAGAAAAGTCGAAGTATTAAAAAAATTATACATCAAAAAAAGTACAATAGCACAGAACAGTTCACAATTATGCGAGCTAATATATTTTATTTGCTATAATGAGCAGATCGTAAGTATCTAGCTACAACAAAAAGGCAAAACATTATATTATTTATAAATATATTCTGTTTGTACGTTGATGTACAGTGCATTTTCACATGAGCCAATATTGCATAACACAACATAGTGATTATGACGATTAACTGTAGGGACCATAGAAAAATGTCTGTTTCAGAGCTTCTGTTCTGTACAAGTTCCCATATACAAAATGTATGTGACATTATTTGCACATTTATTAGACATGCATTTACTTTTTTATACTTTAATGGCACATCGGACACAGCTTGATTTTGCCTCTTTTTTTTCATTTATTAGCAAATGAATGAGACAAGGTTTGTCATACTAGAGGGCTACTAATTCTGCTTTTAATATATAGTAGTTGTTGGTTGTGCCATTTATTCTGCTGAAATATTGATATAAAATAGTCATTATTTGACTTTGCTCGGATGACTTGCACCAAGTGGAATAATTTAGCACATATTGGTCGATGCAATCAGAACATTACATTCATTTAATCCAGCGATCTTCCTAACGCCAACCTAGATGTTTTAATTGAGAGCCAACTGATCCAATTGAATTTTTTTAGCAAGCCGACTCAATGGGCGACCCTTTGACAGCAAGCAACACTTTGGTTTATTTTTCAACTTGTGAGGGCTGGTGAATTCACCCACATAATTTTCTGAAGTTTCAATATAGTTCTGAATGTACTTATATTAACTCAATTTTTTTAATTTTTTTATTTATTTATTTAAATAAAGGCGAAAAGGATGCATATAACAAGAATAAGGTCAATTTGTGAATTACTGCTTCATCACTTTCAACTGATTTCTGCGAGTCACTGCAATGCACATCTTCCTTTTCGATCGACTGGTAGATTGACTTATTGAGAACACCACCGAAAATTAAAGTTTTCTTACCTTGGATAAACAGGTTCATAGAGATACTTGTCATCCCCTCCACCCAGAACGTCAAACAGGAGGATGTAGCCATTGGAGGTCTGTAAAGAAATGGATTAGATAGACTGGTTTCTGAAAGGTGCTTTACAAATAAGAATTACTCGCATATAAAGGAAGGTTAAAATGTTTATTATAATTTAAGACTTAGCTTGTTGTTATTATAAAAGAAATGACCATTTTTGAAAATGCTGTAAAATGGTATTAATCATTACACTAATCATAGTTTGCAATGCAGGTACACAGGATAATGCTGATGTGATGCAAGGCACCATCCAAATGCGCAGTAGCAATGTAAAAAGGGCGGGCACACACATAGCATCAATGAATTATTGTTTCGGCTAGTTTAACCTCCAACTAATGTTTATCCATTATGTTTATCTTCTCTTCACCCTGATGTGAGGGGGAGAGTGCCGGTCAGTGTTAATCCAGTGTGATGCTATCAAACTTAGCCGCCAGGTATCTATGTGATCATCATCCACACCGTCAGAGATACTTTTTCCATTGCTGGGGACACTAAGCGCAAGGAGCAGGTTTGTCTGCGTCCTGAGAAAAACATGTACAGTTTTGTAAAGAAAATCCCATGTTTAAAAGCAGTGAATATTCTGTTGTCACTTGTTTGCACACATTTATAGCACTATAAACCTTTTCTTCTGCAAACTCGATAAATCTGGCATTGATATGGCTAGTTCCAAAGGGCGTCATCAGAGATTACAAAACTTTGGTAGAAGCATAATTTTTTTTTAGGTACACGTTGGTTGTAAACAAAGAAGTGGTCGATTCTTGAGTGAGTAATATATACATGTGAAAAAAAAAGCCAAGACCCAACTATGAATCCCCACACGTAGGTTAAACGTATCTGTATTACGAGGGTAGCCGGTTCTTAATATAGTCTAATATGAGTGAAAGAGTGTTTTCAAGTTGTGCAGTTGATGCAAATCAATGAAGTTCAAAATGTCCAATAGTTCAACTGAACAGCGGTTAGGCTACCAGTGAGTTGGTAGAATGTTGTTCCTCAACACCTCTTGGAGCAGCTTAGAGAATTATTCTGTGGGGCGTCTGCTTTCAATAAATTCTGGGAGTCAAATGATTCAGGCTAGTCATTTTAGCCCTTAACTAAGCATTTGCCTCCTGTACAATGGTCAGTGAATAATTTATGTGTTTAGGCCTTAAACACTCTGAAAAATGTAAATGTCCGTTTTGGTTTTTATTAAATGCCAGGTCAGTGCCAACACGTAATAAAATAACATAACCTTAAACCAGATCTTTGCTGGAAACATGTTCAATTATTCATACACACAGCAACAGGAAAGCAGAGCATGGGCGCACAGTTGAGAGCTACCGTGTCCTTTTGTCAATTGGGGTTCACAATGTGCCGGTGCACAGAACGAACCCTCACTTATTTTCGTGTCAGTGTTAGCCCATGCATTTTCTCCACCTTGCAAATTTGTAAAAAAAAAAAAAAAACATTCCCTAAAAAAATGTAACGATATAAATTGACGAAATATTAACACTTTGCCAGCTGTCACCAAATCTATCACACATTAAAAAGCTTGCATGAGATATTTTAGTTAATGGACTAAACATAACTTTGCACCAGTCCCACATGTCATGAGGTCTGTGTAGGTGGACGGAGTGGCTGATTGAGTAGACAATGTTGTAAAAAATTGAAAAGATTTCAACAGAGAACAGAACTGCTCTAAGAAAAATCACACACTTGTAACTTTTTAAAACGCCTGGTTGCTTTTCATCCACAATAGGTTTTCACCAAAATTAGACATTAGAATCTCTAAAATTGTAGATTTGATTAAATCTTGGCCCCCTAAAGAAATATTTTTATAATTTGAATAAATAACAGGTGTATTAGACCAGGGGTTTTTCTTCAGTGAGGGGAAGTGCATCGAGTCACACGACATTAAAATTAAGCAATTCTATAGTGGTAACCGGAGTAACTTGCTGCAGGCCAACTTGTGATCCAGTCGCACACATGATGAAGGGCCAAATAATGTCTCTTCATTATATAGGAAACACTGTACTTAAACTGCTCCACAAGGAGATGGACCTCATGTTCTTCCAGGACAAGACCGTTCAACATTTTCCAACAGAGGATCATTATCTTAGATTACAAGGTGTGGTTCCAGAAGTTAAACCGCTCATTCTTTTCATGAACTGATCACATCCAAAACATGTTATCAATGTTATCAGTGCAGGGTTAAAAAGGGTAGACAAGCCTCAAAGAGGGAGATGATGTGATCAATCAACTTTTCTACTTCAAAAGGACTTGTTATATAAGACAAGGATCATTCAGCAGTGAATTAAAGTTTGGGGAAGGGGAAAACCCTATGAAGATGAGTGGTAGTCCTGCTCTCTGCAGTTTCACAATACCATTCTGGCCTCTTCATGTAAAAAGATTTAGTTAAAGATCATTGGGTAAAGGAAAGAAGTCATTGTAAAGATGAGACATTAATGTCTCAGAGACAACTCTGAGACATTAGTACACATGGACCACTGTAGTGTCTGAGGGGTCAGATCATAGGTATGTGAGCAGCACCTTTCCAGCAAGAGCAGAAGCTGAAGAGACAGCCATCATATTATCTGGACTATAAGGCAGACTTAGAAGCATTTAATTTTCTAAAAAAAACAAAAAAACAAAAACAACAGTGCACATTACAGGGAGTGCAGAATTATTACGCAAATGAGTATTTTGACCACATCATGCTCTTTATGCATGTTGTCTTACTCCAAGTTGTATAGGCTCGAAAGCCTACTCCCAATTACGCATATCAGGTGATGTGCATCTCTGTAATGAGAAGGGGTGTGGTCTAATGACATCAACACCCTATATCAGGTGTGCATAATTATTAGGCAACTTCCTTTCCTTTGGCAAAATGGGTCAGAAGAGGGACTTGACAGGCTCAGAAAAGTCAAAAATAGTGAGATATCTTGCAGAGGGATGCAGCACTCTTAAAATTGCCAAGCTTCTGAAGCGTGATCATCAAACAATCAAGCGTTTCATTCAAAATAGTCAACAGGGTCGCAAAAAGCGTGTGGAAAAACCAAGGCGCAAAATAACTGCCCATGAACTGAGAAAAGTCAAGCATGCAGCTGCCAAGATGCCACTTGCCACCAGTTTTGCCATATTTCAGAGCTGCAACATCACTGGAGTGCCAAAAAGCACAAGGTGTGCAATACTCAGAGACATGGCCAAGGTAAGAAAGGTTGAAAAACGACCACCACTGAACAAGACACACAAGCTGAAACGTCTACTTGTAGACTGGGCCAAGAAATATCTCAAGACTGATTTTTCTAAGGTTTTATGGACTGATGAAATGAGAGTGAGTCTTGATGGGCCAGATGGATGGGCCCGTGGCTGGATCGGTAAAGGGCAGAGAGCTCCAGTCCGACTCAGACGCCAGCAAGGTGGAGGTGGGGTACTGGTATGGGCTGGTATCATCAAAGATGAGCTTGTGGGGCCTTTTCGGGTTGAGGATGGAGTCAAGTTCAACTCCCAGTCCTACTGCCAGTTTCTGGAAGACACCTTCTTCAAGCAGTGGTACAGGAAGAAGTCGGCATCCTTCAAGAAAAACATGATTTTCATGCAGGACAATGCTCCATCATTGCTGGCAAGAAAGGGTCTAAAAGAAGAAAAACTAATGACATGGCCTCCTTGTTCACCTGATCTGAACCCCATAGAGAACCTGTGGTCCCTCATCAAATGTCAGATTTACAAGGAGGGAAAACAGTACACCTCTCTGAACCGTGTCTGGGAGGCTGTGGTTGCTGCTGCACGCAATGTTGATCGTGAACAGATCAAAACACTGACAGAATCCATGGATGGCAGGCTTTTGAGTGTCCTTGCAAAGAAAGGTGGCTATATTGGTCACTGATTTGTTTTTGTTTTGTTTTTGAATGTCAGCAATGTATATTTGTGATTGTTGAACTGTTATATTGGTTTCCCTGGTGAAAATAAATAATTATAATGGGTATATATTTGTTTTTTGTTAAGTTGCCTAATAATTATGCACAGTAATAGTCACCTGCACACACAGATATCTTCCTAAAATAGCTAAAACTAAAAAAGCCCTGCTCCAACTTCCAAAAATATTCAGCTTTGATATTGATGAGTGTTTTGGGTTAATTAAGAGCATGGTTGTTGTTCAATAATAAAATTAATCCTCAAAAATACAACTTGCCTAATATTTCTGCACTCCCTGTATAATCCTGAGCACTTTATATATGGATTGATTCGGGTTGTTCTTACTGACCTGGAAGTATTTTTGCATGGTACACGGCACTCAATGCCGTCTGTCAAAATATTTTAGCACGATTTTGGTCAACCGGAGCATTTTTTATATGAAGAAAGTTTCAAAAAGGACCATTCATTGACAGTGCATTTTATAATCCAGTTTTCCGTATAGTGCAGAAAATACGGTATATTGTTCAGACTTGAACAAGTAAACAGAGTGTAGTCAACAGTTAATTTGGAAATGGCATAATGAAGGCAGTCTGCAAGTATAGACAATTAATCTCACAAACGTAATGAGTGCTTCTTGGAAGACAACAATGTGGAACAAAATACAGAAATATAAAAGCATGAAGAGCAAATGCTCAACTAATAGGAATGATAAGTGAAATCACAAAGCTCAAGCATTACTGAAGGTCATGCTGTTTTTAGTTGTAAAGTTGCTGCTGCTCCAATTATAGTTTTTGCCATGCATTTCTCTCAAACACCACTTGGGCAATAAAAATGAAGAATACATCACATTTTTAGGCACCCAATCAGATTAGCTTCAAAAGCACCTTTAGAGTCTGGTATTTTTACTCCCACCTGCGCACTATTGTCCCTGGCCTGGTTGGCCACAATTTGACCCGCTTTTGGTAGCACATTCAGTGAATTCATTTATGTGTGTGCACAGCCCAGACCAGACCCACATATACAACGAAATTTAGGGAACACTAGCATGCCAAACTTGTATATTCAATTTTCTTTTAACCGGCAAGTGAATCCCAATATGGAACACCGGATTGCAAGGTTAGAACCTTCAAAATTGTGTTATAGAATCTCATTTTCAGGAACACTGGCTTTGTGGCAAAATAATTGTCCTGTTGAAAGAGTCCATCAGCAAAAGGATGTATCCATACATTCCATCCAAGGTTTTATGTTTTATGATAAAAAGGGTCACACTAACTCCCAACAGCAATAGCACCATATCTCAATCCACTAAGAACGAAATCTTGAACAAATACTTGTAATGTAACATTACAAAACAAGACAATTTCTTAGCTTTCATAGCAGACTAGAGTGTCACTGATGCTCATGAGTAAGCAACTACTATGCGCCTTCAATTTGTACAAAAACATGGATGTTTAAGGTCTGTAATACTGAATCTCCACATTAATACAATCTTTTTCTTTCTTTTAATCTTTAAAGGGTGTTTCTTTAAGCAAAACATTTCTGCATGAATTGAAGTGTATCTCGAAGAAAATGCCAATGCATTGAAACCAAATTCCCAATTAACTAATACATACCATCACATAAACATACTGAATGCAACAGTCGTTTTCTTTTTTGAAAGGCTTTTATTAAACCTTTGTTACACTGCAGGTCTATGTATGAAACCATATTAAGCATCTGAGCTTTATATTTATACCAAGATATTAGTCATGTAATAATATAATACAACCACCATGGATGATTGAATGTTGAGATAGGCAGCTCATTGATGCGACTCTTCTAAGCCAATCAGCATTTAGGATAAATCAATGTGCTTTGACTTTTGCTACTCATCAATGAGTCAATAGCGTGCCGTGTATAAAATCATATGGACAAAGTAGCTCAAGCACCCCAAGGTCATATATTAAATTCCTACAGGAATCTCACAACAAGACTGCAACATAATGTTACCATGTAAATAACATGGACACCTTATGTCCAGATTAAATAAAAAAAATGTATGCAAAGAAGGCAGAGGTGTACAACTGTAACTCTAAAAAACAAACAGATAATCATCCACACATTCACAGTGCATGCTTAGCTGCCTTTATAGGTCATTGCACATCTTACGTTGTAGAGCCGTGATTGTATACAACGCTGTCCAACATTTGATGCTGGCCTGTCAGCTGTGATGATTTACAGGTTCTGTAGTGAGCGAAGTGTCATAAGGTTCTATAACTGTCATTCCTCTGCACATTCATTCTCTCCATGTTGTCTCCAAAAACTCAATGCATTACTTGCTAGCACCTTTTCTTTTTAAACACTTATCTTCTGATATCACAACCGTTGCTGCGATCCGTTAAGGGATACATACAACTTGTTACAGGGCTCATTGTTAAAGCTTAATTTTATTGAGTGAGATGTCATTTAAATTATTTTAGAACACAATTCAGTTTTTGATTCAAGAATGAGAAATAACCTTGAACCATGAACTTCTTAAATTGTGTATCTTTTACCATGTGCTACAGGAACAAGTGAGTTTATCAAGATTTTGTTACAAACTGTATCTTTTTGTAGCTTCTTAAACTTTACAATTCAAACTAAAGAGCACTGTATCAATAATTATTAAAAACGTGTCAAAAAAAATTCCTGCTAAATTATCCAACTTTTGTGAAATTAAATATAAATACTGACATACTACAAGGCATGCTAGTCTGCTTATCTAAAGAATTGTTATCCGCTCACACTGCTAGACATTTAATGAAGATAAAAACAATGTGCACACTGGTTAACCATATATATATATATATATATATCTTACTTTTTACTAGGAGTACCATGTACCATGATATCAACTTGAGCTATCATAATGATACATTTAGTAAGTTTAGAATCAAGCACAAAATTTGGTCCAAGTTATTTCGGTCAATGTACAAGCCTGTGACAATATTAGTTTGTTGACTTACAGCCACTGCGATCATGGAGTTGTCTGGTTTCCATTCTGCTTTCTGGTAGAATCCAAATTGTGTTGCCGCCTTTGCAGACTCAATATAGCTGACAATCAACACGCTTGGCTGTGGGTTAAGGGAAAAGGAGAAGACCGTTAGTAATGTGAATGACATTGCAAAAACAGCAGGACACCATCTATAATAGGTTTACTAAAAGAAAAACTCTTGTACTCCAAAAGTGAGTGATGTACCACATTATATTCGTCTCTTAAAAAAAAGCAAAAAAAAAGCAAAAAAAAGGATATGCCTATTTGAAAACATAATTAAATATCATACATGTGTGCTACACTTGGAATTTGTTTCTGAAAGCAAGAAAACAGAACTCACTTAATGAGAACTTCATGAGAAAATGGTAAGCGGAGTAACTTCAAGCAGGTAATAAACACTGGAAAGCAAACCTGGGACATTTAAACTCTGCAACTCTATACTTGTCAGTGTAACATGAGAGCCTTGTCCACTAATGCCACTCAACTGCTCTCCAGGATGAACACATGACAGAATCAGTGATACTGGTGTGGGTTCTCCGGTTATTTAATACTGCACTAATAAACAACAGGATGAAAATTGCAAATGATTGAAAATCAATAAAAACACTTTAAGCAAATATTGATTAATGATTCAACATAAATTCAAAGCTTAAACTGGCAATTGCATGCGTTCACATAAGGATATTCAATTATAGGCTTGTGGTTCTTTTGGAAAAAGCTCTTTTCTAACTAATTAAGTTTCATCCTACAATCTAAAAACATGACTCTGAATTACATATAGATTTTCAAGTCAGTCGTTGTCTGCCCATGTACCGTCTGACCGGTATGGCCTGGTTACCAGACTACATTGTCCTCCATCCTTGTCTAATCAAAGTAGGCATTTTCAAAAGTCCAGGATTATATCTGAACTGAAACTAACTTTCAAAGAGGACCCCAACTTCCAGACAAGGCAGCTAATTTAGTGTAGAACAAGCAAGTAGACACAGACTGACAATTAGGTGTCTTCAATTAACCTCCATTTATTTGGGATTCCAGAGAAAACCAGGTGTGCTGCCATTATATGCAAGGTCTGCTTAACAACTTGCTGA